>NC_133414.1:62383653-62688365 GCF_049350105.2 Macaca mulatta
GTTTCAAGATGAAGCTAAACATGGCCAGTTGTTACCTGCTTCTTGCTTTCAAAATTCTGAAGGCTACATGCTTGTTGAGGCAGTTTTTAATGGCAAGATGGGGAAAGAGAAAAGATGCCAGATTCTTCTTCCCACCTTAGATGAGTGAATATGCTAAATATAGGCAAAGTGCATGCCACAAAATATGTAAGAGGCTTCAGGTACCCACTGGCAAGTGTTTGCAAGAAGTCAGCAGGAAAACAAATTACTCAAGTTAACAAATAGGTAGCACATACTTACAAAGAACTTAAAGATTCACTCCCTGACAGAAGCAGCATTTTGGTGCCTGCCTCTTAGTAAAAATAAAGACCAGATTATTATTTAAAAAAAAAAAAAAAAAAAAAAAAGCTTCTCTCTTTTCTTTTAATTCTTCCTGCTACAATTCTTGTTTTCCCCATGACAATCCTAAGGGACCCATAAACAAAAGAGGGAAATCTGGATAAACAATCACTGGTCTTCCTGTTAACGTATCAGTTCTGAACTGGGGGTGAGAAACAGATAGGGAAAATGTTTTAATTTGATTGCAAAATTGTAGTTTTAATTTACATGCAACTACACCTTTTTAAAACCTGAAAGTAAGTCAAATTTACCAAAAATAGATTTATTGAATTTCAATTTTGTTGTAACTTTGTTTGGAAATTACTAGATAGCAGGAGGTTGGCTGGAGTTATTGTCAAGTGATGGGAAAAAGAGATTCCAATGAGCATGTTTCAAGGTAGTGATGGGAGGGAACAAAAAAAAGTATTTCTTCATTTACACCAATAAGTATAACCAAAAGATTTGACTGATAAACCTGTTACAGAGAATTATAATAATAAAACCACTAAATGTATCAAGGTGATTGATTGGATTAGTATATTGCATATTCAAGCAGTGGCTCATGTCTACAGAAACCCTTTCCCCCCAAAAATCTAATCAAACAGTTAAGGTGCATCCACATATTAGATTTAATTGTATGCCAGACTAAAATCAGGCCTCACTGGACAATAGAGGCAATTTTGCTAACAAGATAGCATGAGTTGAGAGTGTGAACCATCAAAACCAATGTAAAAACTGATTCCTGTTTATCATGTTATCATTATATATATGTAGGCCTTATGATTAAAATTTGAAAAGAGGGTAATACTACCAATACTGCAACTACTAATACTTACAACATTTAATAGCCTAGGATATTGCTATACATTACTATAGACTTTATAAACACTGTACACTTCATCACACTAAATTTATTAATTTTGTCTTCAGTAATAAATTAATCTTAGCTTACAGATAATTTGTTCATCATCTTGGCTGAATGTTCTACTTGATGTTTAATGATTTGTCCCATTGTTGTTTATTAGTGCAATTCCTATATCCTTTGCTTTGTGTGTCTAGCAACGCTGCAGGATATATGTAGCCTTGTTCATTCACTATCCTGGAGAAAAACTGGAGACCTTGCTCCAAATGAAGAATATTAGTTTTTGTAACTGCTGGTGAAGAGTATACATTTTCACAGTTACAACAAAATTCCTTTTTAGGGCTTCCCTCCTCAGGAGTGACAAGGGAGGCTTTATTCAGATTTCTCATGATTTAAATCAAGGCTTTGTGAGTTTTGACATAATTACTCTCCGGTCTGTTTTTAATAACAGTTCTCTATGGATCAAGTGGATCAAGTGGCAACCCAAGTCTAGTGCAAACCAGAGATGAGGTAGCTATGGAAGAGACAAAGGTGTGCATTTTGGTTAATATCTTATTAAACTCATACTTTGCATTTTCCACCAATGTTAGATTTTGAATCTTGATTTTGTGATAAGTTACCTATTTAGTTTTAAAATTATGTGGTAAGTGTAACAAAGTAGACTTTCATAGGTACTTAATAAGTACAGTTTTTATGTTGGGGAATTAAAATATTATGAGCTTTCTCTTTTTAATTATAGCATATTTGGTGTGTAGGTTAAGGACAATCAGAACTAACACAAGGGATAAAAAGCATATATAAAGATCAATTAAATTAACTAATTTCTGTGCTTGAAAATTTAATGATTCCTTTAAGAATTTCCAGAGCTATAATGGCCCTTGGAGTGAAACTTCTGAAATGTTTCTCTTTGGTATATATGTCTTAACTTATTAATAGTTCAGAGAACTATGCTGCTAAGCTCGAGGTTTCTCTATATGTTCCTTTTGTAGATTTTTAAATTTTGTTCATTCATAAAATATTTTATCTGACTAGTAAACCAAAACACATTGCATATAAAGGCCACTGATTGTCTTTTGTTATAGTATCTAACTTTATTATAAGCCAGGGTAACTTTACTTTCTTCAATTAAATTTTCAAAAACACAAACAGAAAATCCCATTAAATGTCGATGTGTTCTTTGACTTAGTATTCTAATTCACTTTTATGACTGACTTTCTTTCCTGTTGCTGAACCTGTTTCTAATACTGCCTTTCTGCTGTGTCTCTATCAGCTGCTTCTATTTTACCTCAGGCTGGACAATCAGATAAATAAGCTTGGAAGACTTGTGTGACATTTAATGTTGATGAGACAGAGTAGAGGTCTAAAATAAGGAATCATTTTTTCTTTCCACAGATATTTGTTGGGCAGCTGCATTTGGAACCTGCCCTTTGTTTGCAATATAGTCCAGGCAAAATACATCATGCTCATGGTTAATCACAATAATGAGAAGGCCCAGGCATGTTATGAGACCCAGTGTAATCTGGGTCATGTGGTGAAGCTTCCACATGCTAATCTGATAGAAAATCTAACCTTATCTGTATATGGTTATTAATGTTAAAACATGAAACTTTTAAAAGACCTTTTATTTTGTCAAAGATTTACTTAAGCAAAGCACATTGCACAGTGCCTGGCACTTTTAAATACTCAACAAATATTGTTTTTATTGTTTATTTTTTATACTCATGGGAAAACTGCTATTTTAAATAATCTTTAATTGTTTGCTATGTATTTTCAAGTTAAAGTATCTAAAAGTAGATAGATTTTGGCACAGTTCCAAGATGGCCGAATAGGAACAGCTCCAGCCTCCAGCTCCCAGCATGAGTGACACAGAAGACGGGTGATTTCTGCATTTCCAACTGAGGTACTGGGTTCATATCACTGGGGCATGTTGAACAGTGGGTACAGGACAGTGGGTGCAGCCCACTGAGTGAAAGCCGAAGCAGGGCGAGGCATCCCTCACCCAGGAAGTGCAAGGGGAAAGGGAATTCCCTTTCCTAGCCAAGGGAAACCGTAACACACAACACCTGGAAAATCAGGCCACTCCCACCCTAATACTGCACTTTACCAAGGGTCTTAGCAAATGGCACACCAGGAGATTACATCCTGTGCCTGGCTTGGAGGGTCCCATGCCATGGAGCCTCCCTCATTGCTAGCACAGCAGTCTGAGATCTAACTGCAAGGTGGCAGTGAGCCTGGGGGAGGGGCGCTTGCCATTGCTGAGGCTTGAGTAGGTAAACAAAGCAGCTGGGAAGCTCAAACTGGGTGGAGCCCATTGCAGCTCAAGGAGGCCTGCCTGCCAATGTAAACTCCACCTCTGGGGACAGGGCATAGCCAAACAAAGGGCAGCAGAAACCTCTGCAGATTTAAATGTCCTTGTCTGACAGCTTTGAAGAGAGTAGTGGTTCTCCCAGCATGGAGTTTCAGATCTGACAATGGACAGACTGCCTGTTCAAGTGGGTCCCTGAACCCGAGTAGCCTAACTGGGAGACACTCCCAACTAGGGGCAGACTGACACCTCACACCTCACACGGCCGGGTACTCCTTTGAGACGAAGCTTCCAGAGGATCAATCAGGCAGCAACATTTGCTGTTCAGCAATATTCACTCTTCTGCAGCCTCCGCTGCTGATGCCCAGGGAAACAGGTTCTGGAGTGGACCTCCAGCAAACTCCAACAGACCTGCAGCTGAGACTGTTAGAAGGAAAACTAACAAACAGAAAGGACATCCACACCAAAATCCCATCTGTACATTACCATCATCAAAGACCAAAGGTAGATCAAACCACAAAGATGGGGAGAAAACAGAGCAGAAAAGCTGAAAATTTTCAAAATCAGAGCACATCTCCCCCTCCAAAGGAACGCAGCTCCTTGCCAGCAATGGGACAAAACTGGATGGAGAATGACTTTGACGAGTTGAGAAAAGAAGGCTTCAGATGATCAAACCTCACCGAACTAAAGGAGGAAGTTCGAACCCAGCTCAAAGAAGCGAAATACCTTAAAAAAAGATTTGATGAATGGCTAACTACAATAGCCAATGTAGAGAAGTCCTCAAATGACCTGATAGAGTTGAAAACCGTGGCACGAGAACTACATAACAAATGCACAAGCTTCAGTAACCGACTCAATCAACTGGAAGAAAGGGTATCAGTGATTGAAGATCAAATGAATGAAATGAAGTGAGAAGAGAAGTTTAGAGAAAAAAGAGTAAAAAGAAATGAACAAAGCCTCCAAGAAATATGGGACTATGTGAAAAGACCAAATCTATGTTTGATTGGTGTACCTGAAAGTGACAGGGAGAATAGAACCATGTTGGAAAACACGCTGCAGGATATTGTCCAGGAGAACTTCCCCAACCTAGCAAGGCAGGCCAACATTCAAATTCAGGAAGTACAGAGAATGCCACAAAGATACTCCTTGAGAGGAGCAACTCAAAGACACATAATTGTCAGATTCACCAAAGTTGAAATGAAGGAAAAAATGTTAAGGGCAGCCAGAGAGAAAGCTCGGGTTACCCACAAAGGGAAGCGCATCAGACGAACAGCAGATCTTTCGGCAGAAAAGACAAAAGAGAGTGGGGGCCAATATTCAACATTCTTAAAGAAAAGAATTTTCAACCCAGAATTTCATATCCAGCCAAACTAAGTTTCATAAGTGAAGGAGAAATAAAATCCTTAAAGACAAACAAATGCTGAGAGATTTTGTCACTACCAGGCCTGCCCTACAAGAGATCCTGAAGGAAGCACTAAACATGGAAAGGAACAACTGATACCAGCCACTGCAAAAACATGCCAAAATGTAAAGACCATCAATGCTAGGAAGAAACCGCATCAACTAGTGAGCGAAATAACCAGCTAACATCATAATGACAGGATCAAGTTCACACATAACAATATTAACCTTAAATGTAAAGGGGCTAAATGCTCCAATTAAAAAACACAGACTGGCAAATTGGATAAAGAGTCAAGATCCATCACTTTGCTGTATTCAGGAGACCCACTTCACGTGCAGAGACACATATAGGCTCAAAATAAAGGGATGGAGAAAGATCTACCAAGCAATTGGAAAACAAAAAAAGGCAGGGATTGCAATCCTAGTCTCTGATAAAACAGACTTTAAGCCAACAAAGATCAAAAGAGACAAAGAAGGACATTACATAATTTAAAAGTGATCAATTCAACAAGAAGAGCTAACTATCTTAAATATATATGCACCCAATACAGGAGCACCCAGATTCACAAAGCAAGTCCTTAGAGACTTACAAAGAGATTTAGACTCTCACACAATAATAATGGGAGACTTTAACACTCCACTGTCAACATTAGACAGATCAATGAGACAGAAAGTTAACAACGGTATCTAGGAATTCAAGTCACCTCTGCACAAAGCAGACCTAATAGACGTCTACAGAACTCTCCACCCCAAATCAACAGAATATACATTCTTCTCAGCACCACATTGCACTTATTCCAAAATTGACCACATAGTTGGAAGTAAAGCAGCTCTCAGCAAATGTAAAAGAACAGAAATTATAACAAACTGTCTCTCAGACCACAGTGCAATCAAACTAGAACTCAGGATTAAGAAACTCAATCAAAACTGCTCAACTACATGGAAACTGAACAATCTGCTCCTAAATGACTATGGGGTACAAACAAACGAAGGCAGAAATAAAGATGTTAGTTGAAACCGGTGAGAACAAAGATACAACATACTAGAGTCTCTGGGACACATTTAAAGCGGTGTGTAGAGGGAAATTTATAGCACTAAATGCCCACAAGAGAAATCAGGAAAGATCTAAAATTGACACCCTAACATCACAATTAAAAGAACTAGAGAAGCAAGAGCAAACACATTCAAAAGCTAGCAGAAGGCAAGAAATAACTAAGATCCAGGAGCTGGATTTTTGAAGAGATCAACAAAATTGATAGATCACTAGCAAGACTAATAAAGAAGAAAAGAGAGAAGAATCAAATAGACACAATAAAAAATGATAAAGGGGATATCACCACTGACCCCACAGAAATACAAACTACCATCAGAGAATACTATAAACACCTCTATGCAAATAAACTTGAAAACCTAGAAGAAATGGATAAATTCGTGGACACATATGCTCTCCCAAGACTAAACCAGGAAGAAGTTGAATCCCTGAATAGACCAATAGTAGGGTCTGAAATTGAGGCAATACTTAATAGCCTACCAACCAAAAAAAGTCCAGGAGCAGACGGATTCACAGCCGAATTCTACTGGAAGTACAAGGAGAAGATGGTACCATTCCTTCTGAAACTATTCCAATCAACAGAAAAAGAGGGAATCCTCCCTAACTCATTTTATGAGGCCAACATTATCTGACATCAAAGCATGGCAGAGACACAACAAAAAGAGAGAACTTAAGACCAATATCCCTGATGAACATCGATGCAAAAATCCTCAATAAAATACTGGCAAATCAAATCCAGCAGCACATCAAAAAGCTTATCCACCATGATCAAGTGGGCTTCATCCCTGGGATGCAAGGCTGGTTCAATATATACAAATCAATAAACGTAATCCAACATATAAATAGAACCAAAGACAAAAACCACATGATTATCTCAATAGATGCAGAAAAGGCCTTTGACAAAATTCGACAGCCCTTCATGCTAAAAACTCTCAATAAATTCAGTATTGATGGAATGTATCACAAAATAATAAGCACTGTTTATGACAAACACACAGCCAATGTAATACCAAAGGGGCAAAAACTGGAGGCATTCACTCTGAAAACTGGCACAAGACAGGGATGCGCTCTCTCACCACTCTTATTCAACATAGTGCTGGAAGTTCTGGACAGGGCAATCAGGCAGGAGAAAGAAATTAAGGGTGTCCAATTAGGAAAAGAGGAAGTCAAATTGTCCCTGTTTGCAGATGACATGATTATGTATTTAGAAAACCCCATTGTCTCAGCCCAAAATCTCCTTAAGCTGATAAGCAACTTCTGCAAAGTCTCAGGATACAAAATCAATATGCAAAAATCACAAGCATTCTTATATACCAATAACAGACAGAGAGCCAAATCACGAGTGAACTCCCATTCACAATTGCTTCAAAGAGAATAAAATACCTAGGAATCCAACTGAGAAGGGAGTCGAAGGACCTCTTCAAGGAGAACTATAAACCACTGCTCAATGAAATACAAAAGGACACAAACAAATGGAAGAACATTCCAAGCTCATGGATAGGAAGCATCAATATCGTGCAAATGGCCATACTGCCAAAAGTAATTTATAGATTCAATGCCATCCCCATTAAGCTACCAATGAGTTTCTTCACAGAATTGGAAAAAAATGACTTTAAAGTTCATATGGAACCAAAGAAGATCCCACATTGCCAAGACAATCCTAAGCCAAAAGAACAAAGCTGGAGGTATCATGCTACCTGACTTCAAACTATACTACAAGGCTACAGTAACCAAAACAGCATGGTACTGGTACCAAAACAGAGATATAGACCAATGGAACAGAACAGAGCCCTCAGAAATAATACCATGCATCTACAACCATCTGATCTTTGACAAACCTGACAAAAACAGGAAATGGGGAAAGGATTCCCTATTTAATAAATGGTGCTGGGAAAACTGGCTAGCCATAAGTAGAAAGCTGAAACTGGATCCCTTCCTTACACCTTATAAAAAAATTAATTCAAGATGGATTAGAGACTTAAATGTTAGACCAAAAACCATAAAAACCCTAGAAGAAAACCTAGGCAATACCATTCAGGACATAGGCATGGACAAGGACTTCATGTCTAAAACACCAAAAGCAATGGCAACAAAAGCCAAAATTGACACATGGGATCTAATTAAACTAAAGAGCTTCTGCACAGCAAAAGAAACTACCATCAGAGTGAACAGGCAACCTATAGAATGGGAGAAAATTTTTGCAATCTACTCATTTGACAAAGGGCTAATATCCAGAACCTACAAAGAACTCAAACAAATTTACAAGAAAAAATCAAACAACCCCATCAAAGAGTTGGCAAAAGATATGAACAGACACTTCTCAAAAGAAGACATTTATGCAGGCAACAGACACATGAAAAAATGCTCATCATCACCAGCCATCAGAGAAATGCAAATCAAACCACAATGAGATACCATCTCACACCAGTTAGAATGGCGATCATTAAAAAGTCAGGAAACAACAGGTGCTGGAGAGGATGTGGAGAAAGAAGAACACTTTTACACTGTTGGTGGGACTGTAAACTAGTTCAACCATTGTGGAAGACAGTGTGGCGATTCCTCAAGGATCTAGAACTAGAAATACCATTTGACCCAGCCATCCCATTACTGGGTATATACCCAAAGGATTACAAATCATGCTGCTATAAAGACATATGCACATGTATGTTTATTGTGGCACTATTCACAATAGCAAAGACTTGGAATCAACCCAAATGTCCATCAGTGACAGACTGGATTAAGAAAATGTGGCACATATACACCATGGAATACTATGCAGCCATAAAAAAGGATGAGTTCCTGTCCTTTGTAGGAACATGGATGCAGCTGGAAACCATCATTCTCAGCAAACTATCGCAAGAACAGAAAACCAAACACCGCATGTTCTCACTGATAGGTGGGAACTGAACAAGGAGAACACTTGGACACAGGAAAGGGAACATCACACACCGGGGCCTGTTGTAGGATGAGGGGTAGGGGGAGGGATAGCATTCGGAGAAATACCTAATATAAATGATGAGTTAATGGATGCAGCACACCAACATGGCACATGTATACATATGTAACAAACCTGCACGTTGTGCACATGTACCCTAGAAGGTAAAGTATAAGAAAAAAAATTATGTGAAAAAAAAGAGAGTTAAAAAAAGATACTTAGTATGCACCTCACATTAATAAAATTTTAGTTTATGTGTCTAAGTTTTAAAAAAAAGTAGATAGATTTTGATAATTGAAGATAAAATAATAGCCCTGAAACAGGAAAAGTTAATGTAAAGTTGATATCTTCCCAGCTAGAGAGGTATGATATAAGACAGTAGGGACTGTGTAAAAGTGGAAACTGTGTATTCAACATAAAGATATTCAAATTTCAATTAAAAAAAAAATCTAATTTTCAGGTAGCCAGACTTGAGTTGAGACAAGTAGTGGATCTGAAAGACAGACCATGAGAGATGTGTGGAAATGTTTTTTGTTTGTTTGTTTGTTTTTTGTTTTTTGCGTTTTTTTTTGAGACGGAGTCTCGCTCTGTCGCCCAGGCTGCAGTGCAATGGCTGGATCTCAGCTCACTGCAAGCTCCGCCTCCTGGTTTCACACCATTCTCCTGCCTCAGCTTCCCGAGTAGCTGGGACTACAGGCGCCTGCCACCTCGCCCGGCTAGTTTTTTGTATTTTTTAGTAGAGACGGGGTTTCACCGTGTTAGCCAGGATGGTCTCGATCTCCTGACCTCGTGATCCGCCCGTCTCGGCCTCCCAAAGTGCTGGGATTACAGGCTTGAGCCACCGCACCCGGCCACGTGTGGAAATGTTATAGTGTAAAACAGGGGTCACAACCCCTGGGCCACAAACTGGTACCGGGCCTGTTAGGAACTGGGCCACATAGCAGAATAGCAGAGGTGGATGAGTGCGCATTAATCCTGAGCTCTGCCTCCTGTCAGATCATTGGCAGCATTTGATTCTCATAGAAGCACCAGCTGTACTGTGAACTGCACATGCAAGTGATCTAGGTTGCATGCTCCTTATGAGAATCTAATGCTTGATGATCTGAGTAGTGGAACAGTTTCATCCCGAAACCTTCCCCACGACCCTGTCCATGGAAATATTGTCTTCCACAAAATGAATCCCTGGTTCCAAAGAGGTCGGGGACCACTGTTGTAAACAGAATTAAAGCAGTATTAAATACGAAAATGTCTTAGATGTTATTTTCTTGCAAGAGACAGAATCTTATTTAAATTTCCTTAGTAAAACAGAGCTTTAACTGAAAGGATACAAGAATATCTTGGGCTCAGAGTAAACAGGAAATCATTAGATAGCTGTTTGTTTTATATCTAGTTCCAAGTCTGCATGGTTGCTAGTTCCCATTCATCTGTTTATCATCTTCTCTGATACAGATTAATTTGGAAGGTTCTTACTATTTGTTCCCTTTAAGTTTATCCATGACTTTGGACTGCTATTACTATTCTGGTCCAATGCTATTAGACTTCTCAGTTGAAATGCCTATAATTAACATACTAGAATACCTCATTTTCTAAACCAAAATTTTGAGGAAAAGCCTCATGCTTCTCCTTGAGTTACGCATCCATTCCTATTTTTCTGAAATGTAACTAGAAAGAATAGTCATGGGGCACAAATTGGACTTGATTTAAATTCTCTGCTTTATCACAATGCCAGACTGATATTTAGAGCTTCTACAAGCTGAAAAGCTTATGACGCTCCTTCATTGTGCAATTCAAAACAAAATTCTTTTGAATCTATGAAAAATACATACTGAAGCTAATCAGCCAATTCTAGTTTACAAAGTTCCAGATAAGACCATTGTCTTAGTCCATTTTCTGTTGCTTATAGCAATATACCTAAAACTGAGTAATTTACAAAGAACTGAATTTATTTTCTATGGCTAAGGAGGCTTGGAAATCCAGGGTCGACGGGGCATATCTTTTGAGAGCCTTCTTGCTTGTGGGGATTCTCAGAAGAGTCCCAAGGTAGCACAGGGTGTCATATGGCAAGAGGGCTGAGTATGTTAACCTGCTAGCTCAGGTCTATCCTCCCCTTCTTATAAATCCAACAGTTCCCCTCCCAAGATAACCCATTAATACACTCACTTAAGAATGGATTAATCCACTCATGAGGGAAGAACTTTCATGATCCAATCCCCTCCTTAAAAAGCTCGTTCTCAATATTGTCATATTTTGGATTAAGTTTCAACATGAGTTTTGGAGGGAACGTTCAAACCATAGCAACCATGAAAGTTGAACCTTTCTAATTCTGTGCATGGATGTTTACAGCTGGTATCCTAAATGCTGAAGCACATTTTCAACCTGCCTGTTGAAAAAGTACATTTTCAACCCAGCACAAGTCAATCACTTGCTTGAGCTAAATCTCATTCTGTCTCTCAAACGTTTTCCAAAATTCATGTCATCCATCTGCTAACAAACAGAACAAAGGTTTGTAGACGTTTCCTCTCCCAAAGGCAGGGTGTGAATAACTGCTTTAGGCAGAGAAGATCAACGTATGACCTTATTGAGCACTTTTACTGGCTTCAGACTAGGGTTTCAACAAGTTCAGACTCCTGTGGCTGCCTCACCATGTCTAAAGAAATTGTGAATGATCCATCTCCTTAGTGTGATTCCCTACCCACCCACTCCAGTCCAACCCTTCTATCTCTTTTCAAAATATTTCTCTAAGACTTTTCTTAGACCAATATGACTTCCCTCTCACCTAACACCCTTATTTTAGCAAATTATATTTATGTCGGATTCTTTTTTGTTTTACATCACAACATGGTATATTATGTGAATTTTTTACAATACAAACAAAAAATACAGAAAGGAAATATATGAATACAGCTAAATGCAGAATGGTGACTTTTTTCTCTTCAAGAGGCCATGATTCCCATTTCTAGTAAAATAAAGAGACTTTCTTGCTTAAAGGTAGAAACAGGTTGGTTATTAGCGTCACAATTTTGCCTAGAAATGATCTATAAATGCATTTTCCCCCTGCTACTTACCATAAAGTGTAAAAAGGGAGTTAAAGCAAAGTTTCCTTGTTGGTTCCTACCATATGAAAGATGCTATATTCTATTTTAGCAGGGTCAATATATGGAAAATATCTAAATTAAATGTTATTACAAAAATGAAGCAGTAATGAGATTCTGGCCATAGTAGGCACTAAATGAGAATAATATATATTTAAAGAATCCAAAACAAACAAACAAAAAGAGGTTGTTATAAAAAAGCTCTAGGTGCACTGTAAGCATATAGGGTTTTTTTTTCCATGTGTATTTTTAAACAATGGAAGTGTCAAAAAATAGGGTCAACTGTATTAGACTTAATTACATTATTGTATATATGCTGCATTGAATGGTACCATTGTATTATAACCATCATAGAGAAGCGCCGTTTGCATCATATCATGGCAGTTTATCCTCAATGAAAACCTTCCAGAGTCCTTTTATTTTGGAATCTCCTGTAAGCTATCAAACCACCAGAACATGATTGTACAATAGTAAAACATCCTCTTGCATTAAACTGAGGATACCTGTTTAACAAAAAAAGAAAAAGAAAATGTAGGAAAGGTACTTAGAGCTGTTAGTTTCTGAGTACACAACACCCTACACAATTCAAGGCATCTTAGTCTCCATCAAGAACAACAACAACAAAAATAATGTTTGTCATGATGTTAAATCCATCATTATGGATAAAACTGGTGCAAACTGGTCAAACGGATCCAACAAACACTGCCGTCCAAGCTGGCATATTAGCAACTAATATGTAACTGGTGGTCAGTGGAGAGTCTAAAAGATCTTCCCTTTCTTCTTGTTCTTTTCCAAGGTTCTCGAAGAGTTCTGTTGTTCTAAAATACGTTGTTGAGCTTCCCAGTTTGCTTTCTCATCCTCAAACTGACGACGTTTTTCCTCTAATTCTTTGTGCTGTGCTTCCAAATTCTTTTTCATTTGCTCATGGAGCCACTGGAGCTAAATCACAGAACAAAAATACCCTAGGGATACTGCCTTCCTCTGACCCTTTTGCCATTAACTTCAATGATAATATTACTACCTACCACAGCAAGAGGTAAATAGTCCTTTATCTTTTTAACAACTTTATTTTCTTCTTCATCATCTGTTTCTGGAAATTCATATATTTTAATTTTATGTTCTTGGATTTCTTTCATTATCTGTTTTCATTGGCATTCCTCTGGTGTGAGTCTGCCTGCTTTGGCAGTAAGTGGGATGATACTCACTTTTTCATGCAAATGCTTCATAAACTCAATATCCAATGGTTTAAGTCTCAACAAAAGGCCACGCCAAGTAGTTAACAAACACGTACTATCCAATCCTGCCTGAAGGTGGGAGTCGTCAGTTATGTAATGGTCCATGTCCCGAAGGAGCAATGAAGCATAAACAACACTGCATCCTGTTACCAGGCATCCGACGTCTGCTCACTCACGAGTCTGCATTTAGGTAGTCCTCAAATTTACTATCAGTGTAATCGATAACAGGCTGCCAGCAATTACTATTATCCACTGCATCTCCAAATCCTGGGGTATCAACTATTGTGAGTAGCAACTTGAACACCACCTTCTTTGATTAAAACTTTGGATTGTTCCACCCAGGCTCAGGTGAGGCAAGTGCGTGGCCTGGCTGCAGCTGGCGCGGGCCATCGAGGAGCTCTGCGTGATGATGCCATCGTGCCCCCCAGAGGCCGGGCGGTTGGCGTGCAGCGCCTGCTCGCGAGGAGTCTGACCCTTGCTGCACCTGGCCGTAAAGCTCCTCCTGTAGCTCATGGGCTGCCGCTGCCAGTGGAAGCCTCTGGACACAGAAGGGCCAGATGTGATATTGAAGTTTAAAACTTCACTAACAATTGCTGCAAATATAATACAACAAGAGAAAGCACTATAACCTATTGAGGCAAAACATAATATTAAGTAACTGAAAATGGCAGAAAACTACAGGGTATGATAACAATGCAAAGAGCTTTTTTTGTGGTATTCCAGGTTGACAGAGACATTCAAATGCCTATTAATTCCTATCTCTACCAGTGATCACATTTATATAGTTCTGTACTGGCATGTTTCCTGAAGTCTACTTGTGCCCCACAGAATGGTAAAATAATTAAATATTTTAAAATATTGATGCATATTATATTTATTAGAAAAAAATACTGATTTCCATTTATGTTGAGAATGTCAGCCAATGTCAGCGAATCCAATCAACTCTTCTCAGTATTTCCTTTTTTTAATTTGTTGCTATAACCAGAGTCCAAGCCAACATCATTTCTTGCTTATAAATGTGCAATTACTTCCTACTATCTCCCTTTGCTTTCATTTCTGCTACTTTATGTTCTATTCTCCCCAGAGTAATCAAAGGGATCTCTTAAAAACTTGTCAAATCATGTGACTCCTCTCCTTAAAACAACTCATGCCACCCATTTAGACCATACCCAAACACCCTAGTGTGACCTGCCCCATGAATCATATTCAGATCTCATCATTTATATAGTACTCCCAATTCACTTTTCTTGAGTGAAATAATCTTTTTTGTTGTTGTTCCTCGATCATTGTGAGCTCCTTCTTGCCTACGGACATTTATACCAGCTCTTTCTTTTTCTGGAAACATCTTTTTCCTAAATATTCTGGCTAATTCTGCTGGAGGTTTCAGCTTAAATGACATCTCCTTGGCATTTCTCATGAAGTAAAATACAAGCTCCGCAAGACAAGGCTGCAGGGGAAGTTAGGAAGGAACTACTTTTTTGGTTTGCATTCTTTGAAATAAAGCATTATGGGCAACATATTAACAAAATAAAATATAAAAGGAATACCATACATCTTCATTTCACATTTTTTCCTACAATTATTTTCTATATATCTACCATCTATCGTTTTCTATCTATTTGCTAAAAATTTCTCAACATTTCCATGGAAGCAACATGCATATTAATGGGGTTGAATTCTCTGCGTCAGATTCTATTTTATAATCCAGAGTGTTTCACTTGCACCTTTTACTTCCTTAAAGTCCTAAGATAAACAGTTGCAAAGAGTCAGACTCTTTGAAGCTCCTAAACATACTTCTGCTCTCTCTGTCCTAATAGCCCAAGGAGGGCTTTTCTGCATTTTCTCTATTCAAGTTCCTTTTGCTTTTCCTAAGCTTTGCAGTAAAAATCTGCACTCATGTTCTGCCATCTGCTTTTAGTATATTTTTAATTCACCCACCAATTGCCATTTTACTGATTATCCCCAGAAGGATAAAGCCATTTTAATAAAATTCTGCTTTAAGGGGAATTGATAGTTGGGGAGAAATAACTGCGCATTGTTGAAGAGTATATATTAGAACACAACTCCATTGTATTTGAGGAGAGAAATGCATTACTAACTGGAATGCCTTGAGTCAAGAATTAGGAAGTTTTTGGAACAGATTTTCATAAGGTGGAACAGGAATCCACATTAAGTTCTTGGACACATAAGATTGAGTGAAGCAAATCAATCAGGGTTTGACAAAGTAAAGCAATGAATCTAGTTAAGATAATGAAATAAATTAATCCCACTTGCCTCATATAAGGGTTTGAAAGCAGAAATAAAAGCAAATAAAGGAATTAGAGGTAGAGCTACACATACAATTACTGGCTCTATAATGGGGAAAAGTCAAGAAGAATTTGAGAAAAATTTATTTGTTGGACAAAATACTACTTACGAAAGAATTGGAGTTGGATTTGAGTTAATAAATAGGTGTGAATGTGTGTGTGTATATATGTATGTGTATATGTATATGTGGATTCTGGAGGTCTAGAACTTAAATTGTTTTGACAAAGGATATAGATTTTTACCAAGTGTTTATTTAATTGCATTCTAACAAAATAATATTCTTGTAAGTGTATGAGAAAGCTCTTCGCCCATATATTTGCTTGGAAGATTACTAATTGTATTGACCTTTTCTAATTTAATAGATAAAATAACTACTATAATAAAATTTTTATTGATGTATTTACAGATTAAACAGTTTTAAAATTTGTTTTTATGTGTTTGTAAATTGTCCCTCATAGCTATTGCCACTCCTCACCTTTTTAAATGTTTATTAATTTGTAAAAATTCTTTAAGGACATCAACCCTTGAAATAAATGTTGCAAATATTTCCCAATGAATATTATTGTCTTTTAGCTTTGTTTATAACGAATTTTTACATTTTTAACTATAAGACTTACAAATATTTGTTGCATCAAACTTATTTATGATTTCTATGTTGGTCATTTTTCAATAGGCCTTCTCATCCCCAATTATTATTATTTTAATAATGGCCTTTAAAAATACCAAAAAATATATGTATTAGCTATTAAGTACAGATAGACTTTTTTGACTAATATAATTAAAAAGTTGCAAAATGATAAATAATAAAGTAATGGATGATTGTACAATGTTATGCCAATTTTCCATAACGTCGTTCTAATATTGTAATTTGCTTTCTGTCATTCAGAATGTAATTTTACTTACACCACAAATTTTAGATAAGAGTAGATTCGAGTGAATGAAGGCTGGATGAACAGTGATACTGTACCTAAACATAGGTTCTGTGCATTTTAAGAATAGTTGCAGACATTCGAATACTGGCAAATCTTTGTTATATTTAAATAAAATTAATATGAATATCTATAATTTTAGCTTATATTACTTTTGTCTTTTATTTTTATTTATACACATATGTATATAATATGACTACAAACAAACTAATATAACAAATTCCCACATACACACCATTTAGTACAAAGGATAAAACATTATCTGTACCATTCAAATACTCTGTGCACCCTGTCTTAATTGATTTTACCTTCTTCCCCCTCAAAATATTATCTCGATTTCTTCTAACCTGTTATCTTAAACAGTTCTTGAAAAAACTGATTGTGGCTGGAAAACAGTGGTACACCTGCAATTCCAGCTACTGAGAAAGCTAAGCCAGATTGCTTCAGGCCAGTAGTTTGAAGACGAAAAGTGCTGTGGAAAATGTTGGCTAGGCAAAGGGGTTTGGGAATACTACTAGGGAAAATGTTAGACTACTAAATGAGTGGTTCTGACAGGCTTCATTCATTTTTAACTTTTAAGTTCAGGGGTACAAGTGCAGGTTCGTTACATAGGTAAACTTATATCATGGTGGTTTGTTGTACAGATTATTTCATCACCCTGGTATCAAGCCTAGTAACCACTAGTTATTTTTTTTTATCTTCTCCCTCCTCCAACTCTCCACCCTCCAAAAAGCCCCAGTGTGTGTTGTCCCCCATTCTATGTGTCCATATGTTCTTGTCATTTAGCTCCCACCTATGAGTGAGAACATGCAGTGTTTGGTCTTCTGTTCTTGTGTTAGTTTGCTAAGGATAATGGCCTCTGACTACATCCACATCCCTGCAAAGAACAAGATCTTGTTCTTTTTTATGGCTGCATAGTATTCCATGGTGTTTATATAGCACATTTTCTTTATCCAGCAGACCACTGATGGGCATTTAGGTTGATTCCATGTCTTTGCTTAGAGAAGGAAATAAAAGGGTGTTCCAAAGGGAATAGCCAGTGCCAAGCTCTGGTTCAGGAGTGTGGCTGGTATCCTCTAAAACTGCAAGCAGTTATAATTGAGAGCTTTTGCTTAAAGTGTGGTTTATGTTCACCCATCTAGGACTATACTTTTTAAGTCTATACTTCCGTAAGGATAGATGTTTGATTTTTTTTTTAATTTTAAAACTAGTAAGTCATTTTTATTTAGTTTTTTAAAGTGTCTTTATTTTATATATTCAAAAGTAAGTTGATAATGTTTTCTCGTGCTCATTATGGCTTAAATTTCTATTACGTTTGTAAGTGCTGACCCTCTTTTCATCATTATCTTGTGTCTTTTGATCTATCTCCTTCTTTTTCTCTTTACTGGTAAACAATCTGGCTGGAAATTTGTCTATTTAACTATGGTTTTTAAAGAATCACCTTTATTTTTTACTGTACTACTTTCTTTTTTCTCTTTGATACATTTTTACTTCATTATAATTTACACTTATTTTGTGTGTTTATATTTATATTTCCTATATAATTCCAGCTTTTGCTGTGTTCAACAGTCTTCCTTTTTATGTGTAATTTTTCACTGTCATTAAGTTCTAAATAAAGTATAACTTCTATTTTTATTTCTCTTTGAACCATAAATTACATGCAAGCTTCTGTTTAAGTTTACAAGCAACAGCATTACCTGGCTGCGTCTTTATTGGGTTCTTTCTTACATTTGGGTCAGAAAACAGTCTAAAACAGTTTTCTTGACCTGTAAACATTTTGCTAAATTCACTCATTTAAAAATTTTCTGCTAATCAGAATATTATGTAACATAATCAGAACATGCCACATTACACTCTGATAATCAATTCACTAGAAAGATATTGTCCCTTATGTATTACAATTTGTTCATTTTTTGGAAAATATTCTCAGAAATATTTTTCAAGAACACTTTTCATTAACATTTTACAAGATTTAAAAATACAAGTAAATTTATGCCTAATCATACATTAAGTATGATTTTATAAGTGGCATATAAAAAACTGATAATTCGTTTCCTAGAATGTAGAGATACCCTGTGCACTGTAAGACAGTCAAGGGAAAGAGTTGGTTTGGTTTAGGATGCATGATAAAACGTTTTATGAAGTGTCAGTATGCTCAGGTTTAGAAAATGGATCCCATTTTTAAAAACTGGATTCATTGACTGCATTATTAAATTGTTTCAATGTTGTATTCCACTATCTGTAGCATTCTATAGAATGTTTACTTAACATCTTTTGAATAATCATTAAGTAAACAAAAACTGTCCTCTCTTCCTCAAAACTTTCTCTTACTCCCATGCTTATCCACTGTCATCAAATTACCATATCTGACAGAAATAAATTTAATTTCACCATCGATTGCTAGGATATTAATTTAGACTACAAATAGTTGCATATCAACATAAATGAAAAAATATTTTTCCACTCTCGTTGTTGAAACAGTGGGAGTCCTGAATGATTTGTTAGCTGTACAGTTAATCAAATAATAGAGTATTGGATTAAATCTGAGTGAACTAAAAATATCTTTGCATAGCTGTAAACAAAATTAAATTAATATCCTCAGTACCTCTTATGCCTTTAATGCCATCAGGATCAATAGATGTGATTTTAAATGATGATTCATATAAATATGAATATACATAAAATTTAAAAATACTAAGTGAATTTATACCTAAATTGTACTACATTATTATGATTTTTTGAGTGTCACTCCTAACCAGTAGCAAATATGTTTTATATATATATATGATATATGATATATATGTTACTGGGTAGGAGGTATAGTAGCAAGTTTTCTTTCTTAAAAGAGTGGTATAATCTGGGTCTAAGGATGACAAACAGATGATGTGATGGGCACTTACCAAAGTATCTTATTTATACTGATCTGTACCCCTAGAATATTCTAAAATGAAGATGTAGGAGATATATAATACTTTTTATTCTATTTTTCTGAGTTTTCCCTTCCAGGTAGGTTTTGGGAATACAAATATGGTGTACAGTTGAGCACATACATGATATAAGGGCAAACAGTGAGTATAAGAATTATTACACTTTATTCATTTGTATCTTATATACTTCCTCTGTCGGGTAAATGGATAAATGCAGTGAACTGATAAATAATACTTGTTGAGTCCCACCTGAATGAAAACAAATCTTGTGTCTATCGAAAAGCGTACAATGTTTGTAGTAGGGAGAAGGGAATCTGATAGATGTCTGATATTTAAATCTAAGAACATTGGCTGGGCACTGTGGCTCAAGGCAGAGAAATACACTGTCAAAATTCTCAAACTGAGAGGAGGGGATTCTGCTGTCCAGGCCCACAAAGGACCTAACTCTCACCTATCCGGATGCAGATGTCAAATGTCAAATGCTGTTCTGACTAGACAATCAGGAATGTAGTTGGGGGTAGCTGCTGTGGGGCCAGAAAGAAACCAAAACACCTCCAGTGAAAATTGGGTGGGCAACCGCTTAGGAGGCCTTCTGAGACTCTAGGCTCAAGGCAGCAAAGATACAAGCGATGTGTTCCTGGTCAGGTAACCAAAATCTGTCACAGGAACATCAGGGGTTCAGTTTAGATTCTGCTGCTGGTCATGCAAAAAACCAATCACTGAAACAACAACTGTTGTCAAAGAAGAAGATATTAATCTAGTGCTGTAACTGAGGAAAGGGGTGACAATCTCAAATCCAACTCACTGACTAAAATTAGTGTTTATGTAGCAGGGAAGAAATGTAACAATATGTAAGAAAACAGGAACTAGGGAGGGGCAAGGAAGCAATCATAATGAATGAGGGGTCTGGCATCTCACTGGATGTGGTGATCTGCTGAGTTTCAGTTTGTTGATACTTTTTTGGGGAGGCCTGAAGGTTGTTTCCTGAGGAAGGAGCTCAGATAAAACAAATGTAAGTTTCAAGCTTTAGGACCAGAAGGGTCAATATCTATGTTTATTAAAAACAAACAAACAAACAACTATTTATAGGACTATTGGGTAGGTTTCAAGAGTATATAAGAAATATATTACCTCTATTGTTCTACTTTGACCTTTATTACCAGATGAAATACAATAAAGCTTTATGATGTTCATTTTTAGAAATAGAGATTTATCTACCTCATACTGGTTATACTAGAAAAATAAAATTTGTCTTATATAGATGTTCAGTTTTATGCATTTAGTACTAGCTATAAAATGTGAATACAAAATGCTCACATAAAGTGTTGTCATTTATATAGTGACTGCCCTATTTTATTAAGTGCTTAAATGATACTGTCGAATTACTACTACTTATTACAGCATAAATGCTATTATTTTATTGTTAATACTGTAGGTATTTCATTTTAGGAAAGCTAACTCTGACACTGTGATGACATCAGAGATAAAAAGGAGATAGCATTTTAAAAGGCAATAACCCTCAAGAAGCCTGGTGCTTATTTAAACACATTGTAGGGACATGCCAGGATGTTGATGATGAAAAATGCAAGACCTTGAAATATGATCTCCTCCAAATAACTAAGATTCAAGCCAAGAGGGGGGAAAACATAATTAGCAATTCTAGCTTTTGAATTATTGTGGAAAGGAACAGAGGAAGCAAAGGAGTAAGGACAGAACAAGGAGACGGTCATGTTGGGCTAAAATTTGTCCCTGTGTTCTGTCTGAGTCTAGAGTCCTCTTCGTTTCAGCATTTTAAAGTTTTCTTCTCTGTGACAAATGTCCAAGTGCCTCATATGAGTTTAAGGTCCTTATTGTAGCATTATCACACTTTAACCCTCTAAAATGGGAAGATAATGAAAGGGAAAGGAATAAAGAAATATAAAAAGTATAATAAGTGTAATTTAACTATACTTTCACAAGACTTGAGACACTGATATTCTTGTAAAACCTTTATAAAGTATTCTTGACCAGTAAACTGAAGATCTAAATAATATCAGAAGCAGAAAGGGCCTAGCTTTTCAAAGAAAGCTTCAAATCTGCAGTACAGATATGTTCCAGGTCAAAAAAAAAAAAACAAAAAACCAACAACAGCAACAACAACATAAAACGTTAAACAGTGAGGAAGTCTCTTAGATCCAGGGTCATTGAAGACGTTAAGTGAGTTTCTAGAGTTTTCTCCTGAGGTAATTAAAAAAAACAGGTGAGTCTACATATTGTACTTTTTATGAGATTCTGAAGCAGTGGTCTTCAAAGTCTAGTTTCTATAAGTAGAATGTTGGAAATTTGTGAAAATTGTAGATTCTTGTATCCTACCCTAAAGATTATGATCCAACATGCTCAAATTCTAACACCAATGTACCCATGCTGGGGAGGGATGAAGGAGTATCGTGCCTTTGTAGGAATTTAGCCAAGTGAAAGGATTCAATTAAAATATTTACAATATTATAAAGGATGTAACTAAGGAAAAATGCAAGATTGTTTACACTATTCATAAAGTAGAATAAGAAACCTTAAGCCTTGAGTAATTAATACTAAATTATAAAAATGTTTCATGTATATGTATACACATAATTACACATACAAATGTATAAACTTTTTAAATCTTTATGCTGACCTTAGATGTTATTGTTATTCCCATTTATTACGTGGAAATAATGAGGCTGAAAGAAGTAATTTACTCTAGATCACCGAGGGCAGCATCAAAATTCTAACTCAGGAATATCTGGTTACAAATTCTGTGTTCAACATCACTCACCTACTGTTATTACCAATGATGTTGTAGGACTTGTTATGCATACAGAATGTGCTATCAGACAAAAGAAAGAGATTCATAAAATGTTTAAAAAACTTGATCAACAATAGACACTAAAATAAGCCAAGATCTTCAAGGGTAATATCAGGGAAAATGTTTTACATCTTGGGGCTGCTTTTGGGGTCAGATCACCACCTGGAAGGATGTTAGGTCTACCTCAAAATGACAATTCCTTTGTTCTCACAGCATGGGAAGTGGGAATCTTTGCAGTATACAATAAGTTTTGTAACTTCCCATTGTTTCATGTTCACGCAACATTTCGGCATCATCAGTTTGAACCCATTTAACAAACATAATCTGATTAATTTTATTGGCAAATTTTGATACTAAATAGATAAAATCAGAGGCAGAAATGAATATAGATATTTTAACTAATTCCAAAGGTTTAAAATATTTTATTTAAAGTGAGATTACTTTAGAACAATATCATGATAAATGTAAGAATGAATTTTTTTTTTTTTGAGACAGAGTGTCACCCTGTCACCCATGCTGGAGTACAATGGTGTGATCTCAGCTCACTGCAATCTCCACCTCCTGGGTTCAAGCAATTCTCCCTCCCGCCTCAGCCTCCTGAGTAGCTGGGATTACAGGCCACCATGCCCAGCTAATTTTTGTGTTTTTCAGTAAAGACGGGGTTTCACCATGTTGGTCATGCTGGTCTTGAACTCCTGACCTCGTGATCTGCCTGCCTTGGCCTCCCAAAGTGCTGAGATTACAGGCGTGAGCCACAGCCTGACCATGAAATTTTTTAAAGTCACTGTAGCTTTTATGCTCAATTTTCTATAGGTATCTATCTACTGATGATATGCTGAGAAACAATGTGAGTTTAGGTATATTATAAAATGACAAGCCATAAAACCAAATTTTAGTGCCTATGATCTGAATTTCTTTTAAATGTTTTGAAAAGTAGAATGGTTTAGTTAATAAACTCAGACAAATAGTTTTGGTGACCATGTCTTTTAATTAAAGCATGTTATGTAGAGTTTGGGACTACTTTCAGAAGATTCTAGGCCAAGCGCAGTGCTCACGCCTGTAATCCCAGCACTTTGGGAAGCTGAAGTGGGTGGATCACCTGAGGTCAGGAGTTCGAGACCAGCCTGGGCAACATGGCAAAACCCCGTCTCTACTAAAAATACAAAAATGAGCCAGGTGTGGTAACACAGGCCTGTAAGCCCAGCTATTTGGGAGGCTGAGGCAGGAGAATCACTTAAACCCAGGAGGTGGGGGTGCAATGAGCAGAGATCAGGCCTCTGCACTCCACCCTGGACTGGAGAGTGATTCTCCATCTCAAATAAATAATATTTAAATAAATATTCTCATCCCCAAACAGAAATTGTAACAAATGTGTTTTGAACTAAAATCATGACTTTGTTAAAACAAATTCATAGCATACATCTTAGGCAGTGGTGATATTGCGTCCGGAATTGGTGGGTTCTTGGTCTCACTGACTTCAAGAATGAAGCTGCAGACCCTCACGGTGAGTGTTACAGTTGTTAAAGATGGTGTGTCCGAAGTTTGCTCCTTCAGATGTCCAGATGTGTCTGCAGTTTCTTCCTTCCGGTGGGTTCGTGGTTTTGCTGACTTCAGGAGTGAAGCTGCAGACCTTGCGGTGAGTGTTACAGCTCTTAAAGGCAGCGCGTCTGGAGTTGTTCCTTCTTCCTGGTGGGTTTGTGGTCTTGCTGGTTTCAGGAGTGAAGCTGCAGACCTTCCCGATGAGGGTTACAGCTCTTAAAGGCAGCATGGACCCAAAGAGTGAGCAGCAGCAAGATTTGTTGTAAAGAAGGAAAGAATAAAGCCTCCACAATGTGGAAGGGGAGCTGAGCCAGTTGCCCCTGGCTGGTTCAGGCAGCCAGCTTTTATTCTCTTATCTGGCCCCACCCACATCCTGCTGATTGGTCCTTTTTACAGAGAGTTGATTGGTCCATTTATGATCCCTCAGCTAGACATAAAAGTTCTCCAAGTCCCCACTAGACTCAGGAGCCCAGCTGGCATCATCTAGTGGTTCCTACAAGGGGGCTGCAGGTGGAACTGCCCGCAAGTCCCTAGCCATGCCTGCACTCCTCAGCCCTTGGGTGGTTGATGGGACCGGGCGCCACAGACCAGGGGGCGACACCGGTAGGGGAGACTTGGGCCACATGGGAGCCCACCTCAGAGCGGGGCTCAGACCTGGCAGGCTGCAGGTCCCCGAGCTGTGCCCTGCAGGGAGGTGGCTGAGCCCGGTGAGAACTCTAGCATGGTGCATGAGGGCCAGCAGTGCTGGGGGACCCGGTGTAGCCTCCACAGCTGCTGGCCCGGGTGCTAAGCCCCTCACTGCCCTGGGCTAGCAGCACTGGCTGGCAGCTCTGAGTGTGGGGCCTGTTGAGCCCAGGCCTGCGCCCACCAGAACTGGCGTGCTGGCCTGTGAGCCCCGCCGGCAGCCCCGGTTCCCACCTCGCCTCTCCCTCCACAACTGCCTGGGAGCAGAGGGAGCTGGCTCTGGCCTCGGCCATCCCAGAGAGGGGCTCCCACAGTGCAGTGGCGGGCTGAAGGGCTCCTCAGGCACCACCAGAGTGGACGCCAAGGCCGAGGAGGCACTGAGAGTGAGGGCTGCTAGCACATTGTCACCTCTCAATATGTTTGTGCAAAGTGTTATATGTATGTGTGTATATATATGTATATGTATGTATACATATATATGTTTTTCATGACAAAGGGCTAACCTTATAAATTTTCAGATTTCACTGATATTTTAGCCAATGTTTCCCATCTTACAAACCTTGACTAACATGCTTCTTCAGCTTTTGTTTTATAAAAAAATTCAAAGTTCAGAGATTTCAAAAAAGTTGACTATGTCAATGCTAATTTTGTTTCCTAGTAATGATAAGGTATCTTGTTCTTCAAGAAAAGCTCCTGTCAATATAAGGGTTATATTAAATCTAATTCCTAGATTTATACACACACACACACACACACACACACACATATATATATATATTTGTTTGTTTTGGCTTTTTCTTGTTTTTGTTTTTGTTTTTTTGAGACGGAGTCTCACTCTGTCACCCAGGCTGGAGTGCAGTGGCACAGTCTCGGCTCACTGCAAGCTCCGCCTCCTGGGTTTATGCCATTCTCCTGCCTCAGCTTCCCCAGTAGCTGAGACTACAGGCGTCTGCCACCTCGCCGGGCTAGTTTTTTGTATTTCTTAGTAGAGACAGGGTTTCACCATTTTAGCCAGGATGGTCTGGATCTCCTGACCTCGTGATCTGCCCATCTCGGCCTCCCAAAGTGCTGGGATTACAGGCCTGAGCCACCACGCCCGGCCTGTTTGTTTTGTTTTGTTTGAGATGGAGTCTCGCTCTGTCGCCCAAGCTGGAGTGCAGTGGTGCGATCCTGGCTCACTGCAAGCTCCACCTCCCGGGTTCCTGCCATTCTCCTGCCTCAGCCTCCTGAGTAGCTGGGACTACAGGCACCAGCCACCATGCCCAGCTCATTTTTTGTATTTTTTAGTAGAGACGGGGTTTCACGGTGTTAGCCAGGATGGTCTGGATCTCCTGACCTCGTGATCTGCCCGCCTGGGCCTCCCAGAGTGCTGGGATTACAGGTGTGAGCCACCGCGCCTGGCCGTTTTTTTTGTGTTATGGTAATCAATACTCCCTCTGGTGATTTAACAGGAAAAGAGCCCCAAGGACAGCTCTTATTACCAAATGTTTATAGAATGATTGTACTATTAGAGAAGCATTGAAAACAAAGTCAGAAGTCTAGACAAGTTAATTTATTAGCTTTATTTACATAGCTGTTCCATTTTAATTCACACTATTAATCTAAGTAGGAAAAACATACTGGAGGCAATTACTTTTACTAAGATAATTTCATAAAACCATTATATTTTGGTGGTAGTTTTATTTTTCTATCCTTTCATTTTGATTTTATTATTTTTCATAAAATTTGGAAATTTTCTCTCCTGTAAACCCAACAACTGAATAAACAATGCAGTCTAACATTAAATGTGATGCAGATTTGTAACCATCTTGTTTGCCTCTCTTTCACTGCAGGCACTCCATCTGCACTGTGTACATTGAAATACTTCCATCAAATAATCAAAACCCTCCTCGCTTCCCACAGCTGATGTATAGCCTTGAAATTAGTGAAGCCATGAGGATTGGTGCTGTTTTATTAAATCTACAGGTATGTTCCTTGGTGTGCGTGTGTCTGTGTGTGTGTATGTGAATTCTAAAGTGACAGGCTTGGCATTTAATGAGTTTATGTATGGAGGGAAAAATCTCACATGGTTGCTTCCACTCTAGTGAATGAAAATACCATATGGAAAGGAAAGCAAGGGTAATATGAACGGAGGGTTTCCACAGCTAATCTATTCTATTGATCGTCACAATTGAAGAACTAACGTTTGGCTGGCAGTGATTAGCTGCAATCATTACAGGAGAGAATGAAGGGATTGGAAACACTTACTTGAATATTTTGTACTTTGGATCCAAAGAGTCTGCAGCTGACTATTATTTTCTGTCTTGTGTGTGTGCCTTTTCTCCAGCTGGATTTATTTTTGCTGCAGTCTCATATAGGGGAATTAACTTTGTACTCAAAGGCTGATGGTAGATATTCTAATTCTGAGACAAACCCCACTTCATTTTATGGCCATAGACAAATCTTGTAATTGCTGTGTTTTTTATTTGTTTACAAGAAGGGAGTAGTTTTCGCTGACATTTTTACTTGTAGCTAGAGATTCATGAGCATATGTGTTACTTACAAGATGATAGCTTGGTGTTCACTGTTTATATATTTCTGACCAAAGTATCTTTGGCCAGGAAAAGCTCTATCTTTGACTGAATATGCAGCTTCAAGTTAGGCTAAATATGATGTTTGTATATTCTCACTTTGCTATGCCAATCATAAGAATCATAAGATGACATATTATTTTATATCTTCTGGTGTTACATGGGAATGGCAGAAGTTGCTGCTATGAGAATTCATGAAGCTGGCCTTGAAGCCTAGGGGAGATTTTAACATGACTGACCCAGGAAAATCCCAGCATCAATCTTCAGCATCAGCTGACATGACACAAGACACAGCTACATCTTGCTCAAATCCCATTTGAATATTGACACCCTCTCACTTAAACCCAGATGATATAAAAGTGAAGATTCCATAGAATGTAGTGAAAAGGATGCAAAAATAATAAAACATATCGATGTCATTTTTGGGATGTGGAAAGCTAACCCCATAGAAAGTAACTGATGTTTAAAATCAGTTATTTGAGTTTTCATCACTTCTAAAACAGGGCTATTTCTGTTATATCCTACTGCTTACTGATAGCTACTGAAATTTTCTTGGCATTACCAAGTACTTTTTTTTTTTTTTTGAGACAGAAGTCTCGCTCTGTCACCCAGGCTCAAGTGCAGTGGTGTGATCTCGGCTCACTGCAAGGCCGCCTCCTGGGTTCACAGCATTCTCCTGCCTCAGCCTCCCAAGTAGTTGGGACTACAGGTGCCTGCCACCATGCCCAGCTAATTTTTTTTTGCATTTTTAGTAGAAACAGGGTTTCACCATGTTAGCTAGCCAGAATGGTCTCAATCTCCTGACCTCGTGATCCACCTGCCTCAGCCTCCCAAAGTGCTGGGATTACAGGCATGAGCCACCGCACCCAGCCACCAAGTACTTCTTTGTGCCTCTGCTCTAATATTTATTCTGTTGCTTTTCTCCAGGTACTCAGACAGAGTTTGCTTTAATTGATCATTTAATATTGAAACAAAATTATATGAAGGTAGAGATATTAGTAATGTGGAAATTTGGAAGATTTTAGTGAAATAATTAAAAGACAGGGAATAAAACCTACAGTCTCTTTAGGAGGAAAAAAAAGTTAGTCAAAGTATTGTAATGATAAAGAATAGGAAAAAGCAAATATTAAGACATGTTCATTTAATGGAATGATAAGATCTTTGTCTTTACATTCATGGGAATTCATTCATTGAAGCAAAAACATAAGAGAAAGAAAAGGAAAACAAAATAAATCTTACATGTGTAAGATTCATGTCAAGAAATTCTACATTTTATATTTAAATATTTCCCAAGTATGTGCCTTTATGTAATTTAACTTTCTATGAAATAAGACATAATTTTATTTGTAAAGTGTCTCAGGTTTCATTTCAATAAAATCCAGAGGGCTGTGGTTCCAAGATGGCTGAATAGGAAGAGCTCCAGCCTTCAGCTCCCTGCGTGAGCGACACAGAAGACAGGTGATTTCTGCATTTCCAACTGAGGTACTGGGTTCATCTCACTGGAGCATGTCGGACAGTGGTGCAGCCCACTGAGTGAGAGCCAAAGCAGGGCGAAGCATCCCCTCACCCAGGAAGCACAAGGAGGAAGGGAATTCCCTTTCCTAGCCAAGGGAAACCATGACACACAACACCTGGAAAATCGAGTCACTCCCACCCTAATACTGTGCTTTACCAAGGGTCTTAGCAAACGGCACACCAGGAGATAATATCCCACGCCTGGCTCAGAGGGTCCCATGCCCATGGAGCCTCCCTCATGCTAGCACAGCAGTCTGAGATCTAACTGCAAGGTGGCAGTGAGCCTGGGGGAGGGGTGCCCACCATTGCTCAGGCTTAAGTAAGTAAACAAAGTAGCCAGGAAGCTCGAACTGGGTGGAGCCCACTGCAGCTCAAGGAGGCCTGCCTGCCTCTGTAGACTCCACCACTGGGGACAGGGCATAGCCAAACAAAAGGCAGCAGAAACCTCTGCAGATGTAAATGTCCCTGTCTGACAGCTTTGAAGAGAGTAGTGGTTCTCCCAGTACAGAGTTTGAGATCTGAGAATGGAGAGACTGCCTGCTCAAGTGGGTCCCTGACGCCAAGTAGCCTAACTGGGAAACACCCCTGACTATGGGCAGACTGACCCCTCACACCTCACACAGCTAGGTACCCCTCTGAGACAAACCTTCCAGAGGAATGATCAGGCAGCAACAATTGCTCCTTAGCAATATTCACTCTTCTGCAGCCTCCTCTGCTGATACCCAGGAAAACAGGGTCTGGAGTGGATCTCAAGCAAACTCCAACAGAACTGCAGCTGAGGGCCCTGACTGTCAGAAGGAAAACTAACAAACAGAAAGGACATCCACAGTAAAACACTATCTGTACATCACCATCATCAAAGACCAAAGGTAGATAAAGTCACAAAGATGAGGAAAAAGCAGTGCAGAAAAGCTGAAAATTCTAAAATCGGAGCACCTCTCCCCCTCCAAAGGAATGCAGGTCCACACCAGCAAAGGAACAAAGTTGGATGGAGAATGACTTTGACGAGTTGACAGAAGAAGGCTTCAGACGATCAAACTTCTCCGAGCTAAAGGAGGAATTTCAAACCCAGTGTTAAAAAGAAGCTAAAAATCTTGAAAAAAGATTTGACGAATGGATAACTAGAATAACCAATGTAGAGAAGTCCTTAAAGGACCTGATAGAGCTGAAAACCATGACGCGAGAACTATGTGACAAATGCACAAGTTTCAGGAACCAACTCGATCAACTGGAAGAAAGGGTATCAGTGATTGAAGATCAAATGAATGAAATGAAGTGAGAAGAGAAGTTTAGAGAAAAAGGAGTACAAAGAAATGAACAAAGCCTCCAAGAAATGTGGGACTATGTGAAAAGACCAAATCTACGTCTGATTCGTGTACCTGAAAGTGATGGGGAGAATGGAACCATGTTGGAAAACACGCTGCAGGATATTATGCAGGAGAACTTCCCCAACCTAGCAAGGCAGGCCAACATTCAAATTCAGGAAATAAGAACGTCACAAAGATTACTCCTCAAGAAGAGCAACTCCAAGACACATCATTGTCAGATTCACCAAAGTTGAAATGAAGGAAAAAATGTTAAGGGCAGCCAGAGAGAAAGGTCGGGTTACCCACAAGGGGAAACCTATCAGACTAACAGTGGATCCCTTGGCAGAAACTCTGCAAGCCAGAAGAGAGTGGCGGCCAATATTCAACATTCTTAAAGAAAAGAATTTTCAACCCAGAATTTCATATCCAGCCAAACTAAGTTTCATAAGTGAAGGAGAAATAAAATCCTTTACAGACAAGCAAATGCAGAGATTTTGTCACCACCAGGCCTGACCTACAAGAGCATGAAGGAAGCACCAAACATGGAAAGGAACAACCAGTACCAGTCACTGCAAAAACATGCCAAAATGTAAAGACCATTGATGCTAGGAACAAACTGCAACAACTAACAAGCAAAATAGCAAACTAAGATCGTAATGACAGGATCAAGTTCACACATACAATATTAATCTTAAATGTGAATGGGCTAAGCACTCCAATTAAAAGACACAGACTGGCAAATTGGATAAAGACTCAAGACCCATCAGTTTGCTGTATTCAGGAGACCCATCTCACGTGCAGAGACACACATAGGCTCAAAATAAAGGGATGGAGGAAGATCTACCAAGCAAATGGAAAACAAAAAAAAGGTAGGGGTTGCAATCCTAGTCTCTGATAAAACAGACTTTAAACCAACAAAAATTAAAAGAGACAAAGCAGGCCATTACATAATGGTAAAGGGATCAATTCAACAAGAAGAGCTAACTATCGTAAATGTATGTGCACCCAATATAGGAGCACCCAGATTCACAAAGCAAGTCCTTAGAGACTGACAAAGAGACTTAGACTCCCACACAATAATAATGGGAGACTTTAACACCCCACTGTCAACATTAGACAGATCAACGAGACAAAAAGTTAACAAGGATATTCAGGAATTGCACTCAGTGCTGCACCAAGTGAACCTAATAGACATCTACCTAACTCTCCACCCCAAATCAACAGAATATACATTCTTCTCAGCACCACATCACACTTATTCCAAAATTGACCACATAGTTGGAAGTAAAACACTCCTCAGCAAATGTAAAATAACAGAAATAATAACAAACTATCTCTCAGACCAGAGTGCAATCAAACTAGAACTCAGGATTAAGAAACTCAATCAAAATCGCTCAACTACATGGAAACTGAACAATCTGCTCCTGAATGACTACTGGGTACATAATGAAATGAAGGCAGAAATAAAGATGTTCTTTGAAACTGAAGAGAACAAAGATACAACCTACCAGAATCTCTGGGACACATTTAAAGCAGTGCGTAGAGGGAAATTTATAGCACTAAATTCCCACAAGAGAAAGCAGGAAAGATCTAAAATTGACACCCTAACATCACAATTTAAAAAACTAGAGAGGCAAGAGCAAACACATTCAAAAGCTAGCAGAAGGCAAGAAATAACTCAGATCAGAGTAGAACTGAAGGAGACAGAGACACACAAAAAATGGAAAAAAATCAATGAATCCAGGAGCTGGTTTTTTGAAAAGATCGACAAAATTGATAGACCACTAGCAAGACCAATAAAGAAGAAAAGCGAGAAGAATCAAATAGATGCAATAAAAAATGATAAAGATGATATCACCACCGATCCCACATAAATACAAACTACCATCAGAGAATACTATAAACACCTCTACGCAAATAAAATAGAAAATCTTGAAGAAATGGATAAATTTCTGGATACATACACCCTCCTAGGACTAAACCAGGAAGAAGTTGAATCCCTGACAGATCAATAACAGGCTCTGATATTGAGGCAATAATTAATAGCCTACCAACCAAAAAAAGTCCAGGACCAGATGGATTCGCACTAAATTCTACCAGAGGTACAAGGAGGAGCTGGTACCCTTCCTTCTGAAACTATTCCAATCAACAGAAAAAGAGGGAATCCTCCCTAACTCATTTTATGAGGCCGACATCATCCTGATACCAAAGCCTGGCAGAGACACAACAAAAAGAGAGAACTTTAGACCAATATCCCTGATGAATATCGATGCAAAAATCCTTAATAAAATACTGGCAAACCAAATCCAGCAGCACATCAAAAAGCTTATCAACCAATGTCAAGTGGGCTTCATCTGTGGGATTTAAGGCTGGTTCAATATATGCAAATCAATAAATGTAATCCAGCATATAAACAGAACCAAAGACAAAAACCACATGATTATCTGAATAGATGCAGAAAAGGCCTTTGACAAAATTCAACAGCTCTTAATTCTAAAAACTCAATAAATTTGTTATAGATGGAATGTATCTCAAAATAATAAGAGCTATTTATGATAAATGCACAGCAAATATCATACTGAATGGGCAAAAGCTGGAAGCATTCCACTTGAAATCTGGTGCAAGAAAGGGATGCCCTTTCTCATCACTCCTATTCAACATAGTGTTGGAAGTTCTGGCCAGGGAAATCAGGCAGGAGAAAGAAATAAAGGGTATTCAATTAGGAAAAGAGGAAGTCAAATTGTCCCTGTTTGCAGATGACATGATTGTATATTTAGAAAACCCCATCGTCTCAGCCCAAAATCTCCTTAAGGTGATAAGCAACTTCAGCAAAGTCTCAGGATACAAAATCAATGTGCAAAAATCACAAGCATTCTTATACACCAGTAACAGACAAACAGAGCCAAATCATGAGTGAACTCCCACTCACAATTGCTTCAAAGAGAATAAAATACAAAGAAAATAAAATACCTAGGAATTCAAATTACAAGGGATGTGAAGGACCTCTTCAAGGAGAACTACAAACCACTGCTCAATGAAATAAAAGAGGACACAAACAAATGGTAGAACATTCCATGCTCATGGATAGGAGGAATCAATATTGTGAAAATGGCCATACTGCCCAAGGTAACTTATAGAGTCAATGCCATCCCTATTAAGCTACCAATGAGTTTCTTCACAGTATTGGAAAAAACTGCTTTAAAGTACATATGGAACCAAGAAAGAGCTTGCATTGCCAAGACAATCCTAAGCCAAAGAACAAAGCTGGAGGCATCACGCTACCTGACTTCAAACTATACTACAAGGCTACAGTAACCAAAACAGCATGGTACTGGTACCAAAACAGAGATATAGACCAATGGAACAGAACAGAGCCCTCAGAAATAATACCACACATCTTCAATCATCTGATCTTTGACAAACCTGACAAAAACAAGAAATGGGGAAAGGATTCCCCATTTAATAAATGGTGCTGGCAAAACTGGCTAGCCATAAGTAGAAAGCTGACACTGGATCCCTTCCTTACACCTTATACGAAAATTAATTGGAGACTGAAATGTTAGACCTAAAACCATAAAAACCCTAGAAGAAAACTTGGCAATACCATTCAGAACATAGGCATGGGCAAGAACTTCATGTCTAAAACACCGAAAGCAATGGCAACAAAAGCCAAAATTGACACATGGGATCTAATTAAACTAAAGATCTTCTGCACAGCAAAAGAAACTACCATCAGAATGAACAGGCAACCTACAGAATGGGAGAAAATTTTTGCAATCTACTCGTTTGACAAAGGGCTAATATCCAGAACCTACAAAGAACTCAAACAAATTTACAAGAAAAAATCAAACAACCCCATCAAAGAGTTGGCAAAAGATATGAACAGACACTTGTCAAAAGAAGACATTTATGCAGGCAACAGACACATGAAAAAATGCTCATCGTCACTAGCCATCAGAGAAATGCAAATCAAAACCACAGTGAGATACCATCTCACACCAGTTAGAATGGCGATCATTAAAAAGTCAGGAAACAACAGGTGCTGGAGAGGATGTGGAGAAATAGGAACACTTTTACACTGTTGTTGGGACTGTAAACTAGTTCAACCATTGTGGAAGACAGTGTGGTGATTCCTCAAGGATCTACAACTAGAAATACCATTTGACCCAGCCATCCCATTACTGGGTATATACCTAAAAGATTATAAATCATGCTACTATCTAGACACATGCACACGTATGTTTATTGTGGCACTATTCACAATAGCAAAGACTTGGAACCAACCCAAAGGTCCATCAATGACAGACTGGATTAAGAAAATGTGGCACATATACACCAGGGAATACTATGCAGTCATAAAAAAGGATGAGTTCATGTCATTTGTAGGGACATGGATGCAGCTGGAAACCATCATTCTCGGCAAACTATCGCAAGAACAGAAAACCAAACACCGCATGTTCTCACTCATAGGTGGGAATTGAACAAGGAGAACACTTGGACACAGGAAGGGGAACATCACACACTGGGGCCTGTTGTGGGGTGGGGGGTGGGGGGAGGGATAGCCTTAGGAGATATACCTAATGTAAATGACAGGTTAATGGGTGCAGTACACCAACATGTCACATGTATACATATGTAACAAACCTGCACGTTGTGCACATGTACCCTAGAAACATAAAGTATAATAAAAAAACTATTATAACCTAAAAAAATAACATTTGTATACTATTTTTTTTTAGTTTTAGATTTATCTATTGACTTTCTAACATGAAGGATAAAAATTTATCCCTTTTAATCCTCACCCTCCTCAAACACACATTTTACAATCTCCATCCTTCCAATACAGTTATGTTATAATTTTAGTTAAACTCACTGAACACTGCACTACTATAACTATTAAAATATTACTTATAACTGAAGAAAATAAAAAAAAGAAAAAAATCCAGCAAGATCTAGGAAACATATTATAGTTCAATAATTCTACCTGTGAGTTAAAGATGAAAAGAAGTTAGCCTTTTTCGTATTTCAAATTTCTCTGATACAAAGGCCGAAAAAATACTTGAAATGACATTTCTATTCACCCTTTGTTCTTCTGGTAGAAAGAAAAGAAAGGATGCCAACTGTAGTGGCAGTTTCTATTAGAACAAGGGTGGTACCATGAAGGTACTTTTCATAGGCCACTAACAACCCACTTTTGTACATGATCAGCTGAGACTGCCTTTAAACTAGTGACCTAAAAGTTGAAAAGCTTCCATCAAATTACTCTTCCAGTCTTCTAATAAGAAGATGCATTAGAGGTATCCTCCGTGCCTCCATCCTCATCCTTTCCACACTCTAGCACTAGGTACAGCTGACTCACCACTCAATTTGGAAGACAGAATTTGTGGGGAAATAAATTTTTGAAGATAGCAGCAAATTGGCTTAAAACTAATCTGTTTTGATGGAGGTCAAAGTGGTTTCTTTTCAGACAATTCTTTTTTCCCCTGCCTCCCACTTCCCCTTTCAAGAATGGGCCTTTTATGGTATCTAAAAGTTGTTTGAGAAGCACTGATTTTCCTCAGTGCATGAATGCTGTTTTGCCTGACTGCTTTATTGACAGCGTTTACTGGAGGAAAATATTACTAGGGCTCTACTTTCTCAAACCTGCTATGCAGATCAGGGTTAGTTATAGGTGGATTTTTTTCCTCTGGAGTTCTGACCGGCCAGTGAAACTTGTTACAGTCAAATACTGGAGCCAGACCATGCCTAAATCATGAGAGCCAGTCGTGTGCATCTCTTCCTGACTGTGTGCAGTTATGTCATGTTGCCAGCTAAACATTGCTGTGGTGGGCATACTTATGCCACAGAAATCATCAAATACAACAAATCAGTGCCTTTCACTTCAAAGTTTTTTGTTAAGTATTCATCAGCAAACCACCCAATATACAGCTAATTTCCTCAAGGATTTACATTAATAGAGTATATTCACTCAAGCAGTTTCCTGCCTCTTTGTCTCTCTGAATTTTTGATCTATTTTTATCATACTAACGATGAGGCAAGGGTACTAAATAAAACTATGTTTGGGCCGGGCACAGTGGCTCACGCCTGTAATCCCAGCACTTTGGGAGGCCGAGGCGGGCGGATCACGAAGTCAGGAGATGGAGACCATCCTGGCTAACACGGTGAAACTCTGTCTCTACTAAAAACACCAAAAAAAAAAAAAAAAAAAAAAAAGTTAGCCAGGCGTGGTGACAGGCGCCTGTAGTCCCAGCTACTCGGAAGGCTGAGGCAGGAGAATGGGGTGAACCCGGGAGGTGGAGCTTGCAGTGAGCCGAGATCGCGCCACTGTATTCCAGCCTGGGCGACAGAGCGAGACTCCGTCTCAAAACAAAAACAAAAAAACCAAAACTATGTTTTATATTCAAATATTCAAGCATTTCTCTTCTTCACAAAAGCATTATTTCCTTCCAAATTACCCTTTCATGTAGCTCACATTCCATTTGGCCCACTCCATCACCATTTGCATATTCCTCCATTTTTAGACGTAAAATGTCCATGTATCATCTCTGCCATTTCATCCCATAAAATGGTAACACAGTTGACCCTTGAGCAACCCAAGTTTGAAATGCACAGATCCACTTATCTGCAGATTTTTTGAGTGATATAACATAAATCCTGCCTATTTGGAGAGCCTACCTTTTGTATACAAAGAGTTCCCTAAGACCCACTGTGGGACTTCAGTATGTGTGGATTTTTTATATACTCAGAAGTCCTGGAACCAGTCCCCTGTTTACCGCCAGGGAGCTGTAATTAACACTTAGTGTGGCACTCAATATGAGGTCAGGCACTGTTTATTTACTTTAAATTCTTTACTTATGGTATCATTGAGGATAGCTAGCTCATATTACGGACACATACACAAACTCAAAATCTCAGTGATTTAAAACAAATAATATATATTTCTTTCTCACACTGTATGTCCATCATGGATCATCTCCAGCTCTGTTTTTCATCATTTGTACTTCCCTTCAGAATAACGGAGCAGCTTCTATCTAGGGAAATGTTGTTCTAATAACAAACAAATAAAAGTATAAATTTAAAAAACGGGTTAGTTCAATAGAGTTTGATAAATCAGAGTGTTCAACAAGTTACCTTAATTCAAATTATTACTTGTTTTTACCATAATATGTATTGATCATTTATTTGAGTTTATTTCTAATTTTTTACTGACAAACCAAGATATGTTACTGAAAGTCAGCTGTGTTAACTTTCTTTTAAGAGGTTATATTTCTTTAACATATGTATAATGCATCATTTCCTTTGGTCATTAACCTGACCCGAACAAACAGGTGGATGTTATTACCGTTATTATCAGGAAAATCTAAAGAATGAGACTCAGAAACAGCAAAATTTATGAGCCACAGTAGTTTTTCTTCCTTTGATTAGTAAATCAGCACTCTATCCACTACATCACATTATTTTATATTAGGCTGTAGAGAACTATTATATTTTATTTTACCTGTTTTTGGAAGGATGGGAATGTTTTGCATTACATTGGTTCTGTGTTTTCCTAAGGTTAATTTTGTGATGTTGTATTGGGGTAAATGTACTAAAGTTGAAAATACATGAAATATATTTTAAGGCTCTTATGAAGAAATACTTCAAAGACATATGAATTGACTGTTTTCCTCTCTTAGACATTATAGAATAGAATAGAGATAAAAACCTGGATAAAACACAGTTGAGCAAAAATTATTAATTTCTCAGATTTTATCTCAAGAAGTTCCTGATTCGGAGTACAGTACTCCACAAAAATCTAAGTAAGAGAGGTCTCAAATAATCCTGGATAACATTATTTTATAAATAGATGAGTTTGAATTTTTTGCTAGTCCAGTGTTATAGAAAAAGTCTGGCCAAGACTGAGAGAATAAAATCCAAGAGAAATTCACACAAAAAAGGGAAGATCACCATTCAATACTCTAATCAAATAGCTGCTTAAATTTTTAGTCAGTACAACTAAAACAGGGGAGAGAATTAGTCCCTTTTCACACTGCTGATAAAGACATACGTGAGACAGGGTAATTTATAAAGAAAAAGAGGTTTAATGGACTCATAGTTCTACATGGCTGGGGAGGCCTCACAATGATGGCAGAAAGTGAAAGGCACATTTTACATGGCAGCAGGCAAGAGAAAATGAGAGCCAAGCAAAGGGGAAACCTCTTATAAAACCATCAGACCTCATGAGACTTATTCACTACCAAGAGAACAGTATGAGGGAAACTGCCCCCATGATTCAATTATCTACCACTGGGTCCCTCCCATAACACATGGGAGTTAGGGGAGCTACAATTCAAGATGAGAGTTGGGTGAGAACACAGCCAAACCATCTCAATAGCAAAGATGGTATCATTTGTCATATTTTAGTTTTATATTTTAAAGAAATAATTATGACTTTTTAAGAGTAATTAAGTGTAAACAGTATTAGAAAACATAGTGTATGTTTTGTATACTGCATGATTTGCATGACTAAATGACAAAATAAATAACTAATTTGATGAGTGAATCAATGAATGCATTGGATGAATGCAATGGATTGCATGAATATGAATGCAATGGATACACATGTTGCCCTTTTCTTCCCCCACCCACCGCCCTCACATAGAATATTGGGATGTGAAGAGATTGTAGGAAAACATAGTAGGACGCAATTATATTTTCTTTCTCATTTCTCTTTATTTTGTAATGATAAATTCTTCAGCAGGTTTGAAAACTGATGGGAATAGATGCAGTAAAGAGAGATGTAGAAATGCCGGAAAGAGAGGCAATAGAGTCCCAAAAACTCAAGTGGCATATGTTCCCGTGAGAACCTAGGAGGGAATGGAATCCTTTGATGGAGTTTTCCTCAATTTTAGCAGCAAGAGAATAATTAAGATAAGTACAGATGCTGGATGGTTTATAGATTTATTTTGAAATGAACATCTCCATGTTTCAAAATAATTAGTGGAATTCACAGTTCTGGGCACACTATATACTGTAATTCTCATGACTTCATGGTATGACTTCTATGACTTCTCTGAAGTATATTTTTCCTTCTGATAAATATAATGTCAGACTAGCCTGCCACAGAGTAAGGGGGACATTGAGGGAACCCACTGACAATTCTCTGTAACTTACGTTTTGATTTTTCTAATCGAATATATGTAAAGTCTGAGTTGTTATGATACTTTACAAGTGTGTATTTCTTCAGGTGTGTATTTGTGTGATATGGCCCTCAATCCTCATCATGAAAATAATTGAGAGTGAATTCTAAATTATGTCCAGCTCATCTTTCTATCTCTGAACTCCAATCTATCGTGCAGCTAGAATAATTAATAATGCTACACCAGTAATAGCAGTGTCCCCCACCTGCACAAAAATCACAAACAGATGACACATTCATACTCTAAATTCAAATCCATGTACTCTTATTTGCCAGCTAAAGGAAACTGAACTTATTTTTTGTTTTTCTGAAATATTCTTAGCTGTAAAAGATGGACAATAATAACTGCCTTATTGGGTGTTTATAAGAACTAAAAGAAAAAATCTAAAGCTCACCATACTTAAGACTTCTGTTTCTACTTGGGAAACAAATTCAGCAGGAAAATATGAGTTACATATCTGGGTACGGGGGTGGAAAATGAGAAATATTCATTTGGGTCAAAAAAAAATCACACTATTTTTTCAACTTTGAGGTACTAATGTAGCTGGCTGTTTCATTTGAAAACAATGAATGATATTGTAATAATTTAATATATGTGTGTATGTGTATAACATTTGCTATCTTCTGTTAAGCAAGGAGTTTATACTCTAAGAAAAAAAAAATCCAAGATATAGGCTTGTTATGAAGACTATGTGCCACGCAGATCTCCCTTGAAGGTAGAGCTTAATGTATTGGCTTTTTGGAGTGATGTAGGGATGAAGGAGTAAAGAGGGATGTACAGCTGCTAGCCACTTGAGAGATGACCTTAACTGCAGAAGGCTCCTTTGCCTGTAGTCACGCCCATTTCAGTGTAGCCCATATCCTGACTAATGCCTGAGTGTAAAGTCCTGGACATTTTACCCCAGCTCAGAAAAACTGTGACATGCAATTGCAATTCTGCAGCGCCTTCCTTGGGTTGGCCAAGGCTGTAGATGACCCTGCATAGCAGTTTGACTTTCTCCCTAAATCCAATTCTGCACTTGTCCTTTACCCTCCAAAAATGTTGACCCCCAAAACATACCCCAATAAAACTCTTGCAACTAATCTCTGTCTCGTTTTCTGCTTGCCAGAGAACCCAACTGCCAAAACTTTTATACAGTATAGCTTTTTCTTCAAATCATACAAGAATCAAAGATGAGAGGCTCCTTTTTAAAATCTAAGTGCAGTCTGAAAAATAAATAAATCAGGCAGTATTTCTTTGGCTTGATTTCCCACTAGTTTATGATATCTCAGAAGAATTAGTTTGTTGGGATTTCTGAAACCAAGCTCTGGAAATATTCCCTATGTGTGTCATAATTCAAAACGTGGATATATAGCAAATACAGCCTCTTTTCAACTGTCTTATTCCTTCTATGTGAACATTGTTATGAGGAGCTCCTCTGACCCCAGTCTTTTCTAATGGTTTTATGACTTCTCAGTATCATACTCATCCAACTCTGCACAGACAGATTTCTGTCAAAAGCAATCAGCCTTTAGGAAAGTAGCAGGAGTAATGTTTCCTCTGGACAAACCAAATCAAAGTGGTTCACACTTATCATGTTAGACACTCCTCAGACTTTAGGTTTGAAATAAGTCAATAACTTCCTCGTTTATTATCTGCAAAGATCCTTGGTAGATAGATTATAGAGTTTCTGTTTCTCAAAGCAATACACTTTTTTTTAATACAAGCATATTTCTGACATGTTGAGAGTTCTCTTCCAGACCGTAATAATACAACAAATGTTGCAACAAAGCGAGTCACATAAGGTTTTAGGTTTCCCAGTGCATATAAATGCTATTTTTACACTATACTATACTCCATTAAGTCTGCAATAGCATTATGTCTGAAAAACAATGTCCATCCCTTAATTAAAATATTTTATGGCTAAAAAAATACTGTCAGTCATCTGAACCTTCAGCAAGTCTTAATCTTCATACTGATGGAGGATCTTGCCTCACTGTCGGTGGCTACTCACTGATTAGGAGGGTGGTTGCTGAAGTTGGGATGGCTGTGTCAATTTCTTAAAATAAGACAACAATGAATTGGGCTGCAATGAATGCTTATTCCTGTAGGCTAGTGATACTGTTTGATAGCATTGTAGCCCCAGAAGTTTTTTTCAAAATTGGAGTCAATCTTCTCAATCCTCACTGCAAAGTATATAAAGTATTCTAAATTATCTGTTGCTATTTCAACAATGTTCACAGCATCTTCATCAGGAGTAGGTTTCATGTCAAGAGACCACTTTCTTTGCTCTTCCATAAAAAGCAACTCTTCATCTGTTCAAGTTTATCATAAGATTATAGCAATTCACTCACATCTCCTGGCTCCACCTCTAATTCTAGTTCTCACCATGTCTGCCCCATCTGCAGTTCCTTCATCCACTGAAGTCTTGAACCTCTCGTGAACCTCTCAGAGTTATTTATGAAGGATGAAATCAACTTCTTCCAAGCTTCTATGAATGTTGATATTTTTACCTCCTTCTATGAATCAAAAATATTGCTAATGGCATCTAGAATGGTGAATCACTTCCAGAAGATTTTTAGTTTACTTTGGCCAGATCCATCAGAGGCATAACTATCAGTGACAGCTATAACCTTATGAAATTTATTTCTTATATAATAAGATGAAAACCTCAAATTTACTCCTTGATCCATGAGCTGCAGAATGGATGTTGTGTTAAGAGGCAAGAAAACAACATTGATCTCCTTTTACATCTCCATCAGAACTCTTGAGTGACCAGGTGCATTCTCAGTGAGCAGTAAGGTTTTGAAAGAAGTATTTTTTTTTTTTTTCCTGAGCAGTAGGTCTCAACCATGGGCTTAAAATACTCACTAAACTATGCTATAAACATAGTTTACACTTCTATTAACATATGCTGTTATTGAGGCATTGTTACTCCATTTCTTGAGCACAGGCAGAGTAAATTTACCGTAATTCTTAAGTGCACTAGGATTATCAGAATGGTCAATAAGCATTGGCTTTGACTTAAAGTCACCAGCTGCCTTAGCACCTAACAAGAAATTCAGCCCATCCTTTGAAACCTTGAATCTAGGCATTGACCTCTCCTTTTCAGCCATGGAAGTTCTAGATGGCATCTTCTAATAGAAGACTGTGTTATCTACATTGGAAATCTGTTTTTTTAGTGTAGCACCCTCATCAAATATCTTAGCTAGATTTTCTGGATAACTAGCTGCAGCACCTCCTGCATCAGCACTTGCTGCTTCACCTTGTACTTTTATGTTATGGAGATGGCTTTTTTTCTCCCCTTAAACTTCATGAACCCACCTCTACTGGCTTCATACTTTTCTTCTGCAGCTTCCTCCCCTCTCTCAAACTCTAGAGAATGGAAGAGAGTTAGGGCCTTGCTCCACATTAGGCTTTGGCTTAATGGAATGTTGTGGTTAGTTTGATCTTCTATCCAGACCACTCAAACTTTCTTCACATCAGCTTCACATCAGGTTGTTTTACTTTCCTATCATTTGTGTGTGCACTGGAGTAGCACTTTTAATTTATGAAACAACTTTTTCTTTGTATTCACTATGTGGCTAACTGGCACAAGAGGCCAAATTTTCAAGCTTTCTCAGCTTTTGACCTAGCTTCCTCACTAAGCTTAATCATTTCTAGCTTTTAATTTCAAATGAGAGATGCACAACTCTTCCTTTCACTTAAACACTTAGAGCCCATACGTAGTAGGGTTATTAACTGGCCTAATTTTAATTTCACTGTGTCTCAGAAAATAGGAAGGCTCAAGGAAAGTGAGAAAGATGGGGGAATGGTCAGTGGGTGGAGAAATCAGAAGACGTACACCATCTCATCTTGGACCGTGTGTCAAAAAAATACATATATAGAACCTTTATTAATTAAATTCGCCCTCATATGGTGTGTTCTGTGGCACCCCAACACAATTACAATAGTAACTTCAAAGATCACTGACCATAGATCACCATAAAAGATCCAGTAGTAACTTAAATGTTTTTAATATTCTGAGAATTCTCAAAATGTGCCTCAGAGACATGAAATAAGCACATGCTATTGGAAAAATGGTGCCAATATATTTGCTTAAGGCACCTTTGTCACAAGCCTTCAATTTGTACAAAATGCAACATCTGTGAAGCACAATAAAGCCAAGTGCAATGAAACAAAGTGTGCCTGTAAACTTACCACTTCTATTTTATTTCAGATTCCAATTCTATGATACAGTATCATTTAATTCTACTGACTACACTGCTCCTGTGAAACAGTTACACTCCATAAATAACATCATTGAAAACATTCTATTCTTCTCAGAAAAATTTCTGCTTGGCCAATTGATATTAAAATATTCCTTTTATTGGCCGAGCGCAGTGGCTCACGCCTGTAATCCCAGCACTTTGGGAGGCCTAGGACAGTGGATCACGAGGTCAGGAGATCGAAACCATCCTGGCTAACATGGTGAAACCCTGTCTCTACTAAAAATACAAAAAAATAGCCAGGTGTGGTGGTGGGTGCCTGTAGTCCCAGCTACTCAGTAGGTGGAGCTTGCAGTGAGCCGAGATCATGCCACTGCACTCTAGCCTGGGCGACAGGGAGTCTGTCTCAAAAAAAAAAAAAAAAAAATATATATATATATATATATACACACACACACACACAAAATATATAAAATTTTATATATTTTGTATATAAATATATATATATTCCTCTTTTTGCCTGCATGCTAACAATTAACAAAGAAATAGCATCCAAATGAAATTTCCTACACCTTTTAATCTCCAATCTGGCTTATTTTCTCTTACTTTACCAGAAAAAAACCCGGAAGGATGTTAATAAAGTATCTGAGCCTTTTATATATCTGTAACTTCTAAAGAAGTGGGTATGTAATTAATATTAAGGTAAGCAGCCGTACCATTTACACCACAATTAAAAGAAACAAACTGACAGCACCTTGCATAAAGCCTGCTGCTGAGGAATGATTCTAAAATAGTGACCTACTATCTACACAGTAGCACACAGGAAGGTACTAGGAAAGTATATCTGAAGGAAGGCAGCTGGAAAGGAAGAACACAGCAGAATCTGAGGTCATAATTTCTAACTCAAAAGGCAGTTTCACATTGTTTACATCTTAGCTCTTTTTCTCTACCAATGAATGCAGTCCCAGGGAGTAAATATAAAAAGATAAGCTGTTTCTTCCAATTAATTCTCTTTTCCAAATTACTATGTTGGACAAGATAGTAGAAAACATGATCCTCAGTTACTTCAGTGAATTGTCAGCAAAATGAATACAGAACATACATTTCCACATCAACCTACTCAGAGACATCCCAGATTAAGGTAATGAAACAGCTGAAAATTACTAAACTAGCTCAAGGAATGAGTGATGATAAAACAAAACTGGAACCTATATCTGGCTCTATCCCAGTGATGTTATCAAGATAGGTAAAATTGTGACAATGTGTGCAAAATAGAGAAAAAACCCTTTAATTTCATGGTTATTGTTTGGAAAAATGTGAGCTTATATTCAGCAAATGAAATGATTGAAAGTATTGGGAAATTAAGAGATCTTTTTCTCTCATTAAATAGTTATTATATTAGCCAGAGACACTTTTATTGCTTTTGTTTTACTTACAAATCTGTTAATGCTTTACTTGAATGTTACCCAGAAAATTTCATCGTATCGAATTTCACAGAGAATCCAACCTGGCTGTCACATTCTTTTCAGTTTCCAGTTATGATTTTTTTTCTAGAAATGATACAAGAAAATGATTTGTGAGACAATGTAATATAACAAAAAGCCCTGTGACAGACAGAAGGACAATACTTAAGGTATAGATTACTCTTGACTCTTCAGAGAAATGCCTGGGTATGTTTATATTGAACCCAACAGAATACTAGAAAAAAGAAAATTAAAACTTGGAATTAGTATATAGGATCATAAAAACATCTGATAAGCAAAATGTCACATATTCAATAGGCATAGAGAAGACAATTTAAAATAGTTATTTAAGAAAACTACTCAGGAGACTGAAGCAGGAGAATGGCGTGACCCCGGGAAGCGGAGCATACAGTGAACTGAGATTGTACCACTGCACTCCAGCCTGGGTGACAGAGACTCTGTCTCGAAAGAAAAGAAAGAAAGAGAGAAAGAGAGACAGAGAGAGAGAGAAAGAAAGAAAACAAACTACAATACTTTGTGTTATAACTTGGCAGAAAATTTAAGTACAATCAAATAAATAGAAAGGCCTGGGCTAAGTAGATTGTCACATAAAATGCTATTCATGGAGTCGGTATTTTTCCCTTACTTCATTACTTAAGAAGTAATGAATATTGAGTACAAGCTCAGAGATACCCTGAGTTGCCCCATATAGTAATATGGGCAAATATTTTAGAAAGCGATGCCACTGTAATGACTACTGAAAGAACAATGCTTAAGTGAAAATGTTTATGGTACGTAAGGAAGTTACAGAAGACTCTCTTTTGGCTAGAGCACGCATTCTCAACAGTGGTATACCGTTCCCAGTGTATAAAATCAGGTTTGGGGAGACAAAAAAACAAAACAAAACAAAAAAACCTTACTTTTCTTATGTATAAAGCATGGATAATATAATACATAAATACATCTGTGGAAGTAAAAGTTTATAAGGGTTCTATTAGAAAGAAATCTAAAAATCCTTTTTTGATGGGGGTTGATGATAAAAAAGGAGATGAGCAATGCTAGAATAGACTGTTAAAAGTTAAACTAATATATTTAATTATACAAAAATAGATATATATATAGAGAGTATTTATTTTAAAACTGACCTAGAAATAGATTTCCTTAAAGAACTGTAGGTCACCAATATGGTTTGGCTGTGTGTCTCCACCCAAATCTCATCTCGATTTGTAATCCCCATGAGTTGAGGGAGGGACCTATAATCCCCACGTGTCCAGGGAGGGGGTAACTGGATCGTGGGGGAGGCTTCCTCCATGCTTTTCTTATGACAGTGAGTGAGTTCTTACTAGATCTGATGGTTTTATAAGTGTTTGGAAGTTCCTTCTTCACTCTTTTCTGTCACCATGTGCAGAAGGTCCTTGCTTCCCCTTCACCATCCACCATAATTGTAAGTTTCCTGAGACCTCTCCTGCCATGTGAAACTGTGAGTCAATTAAACCTCTTCCATTTATAAATCCCCTAGTCTCTGGGAAGTTATTTATAGCAGTGTGAATACTGACTAATACAGTGACAAAATTAAAAACATTAAAGCAATAAGATGTAACAAAAGGACAAAGTTTAATAAGTAATTATGTGATCACTTAATTTTTATTTAAAGAACAAAATGTCTTATCTTACATTTTATCTAATAAACAGAAAACATACCTTCTTTTAAGACAAAATTATAAATACTAATTTACTAATTGGCTTTTTTTTTTTTTTTTTTTCTTTGAGACGGAGTCTCGCTCTGTCGCCCAGGCTGGAGTGCAGTGGCCGGATCTCAGCTCACTTCAAGCTCCGCCTGTCCGGTTTACGCCATTCTCCTGCCTCAGCCTCCCGAGTAGCTGGGACTACAGGCGCTCGCCACCTCGCCCGGCTAGTTTTTTGTATTTTTTTTTTTTAGTAGAGACGGGGTTTCACCGTGTTAGCCAGGTCTCGATCTCCTGACCTCGTGATCTGCCTGTCTCGGCCTCCCAAAGTGCTGGGATTACAGGCTTGAGCCACCGCGCCCGGCCACTAATTGGCATTTTTTATTTCTTCATGTGTTTGGGTGGTCGGAGTGGGAATGATATGTAATTGAAAAATGTAAATAGCTTCAGGAGAAATTTTGGCAGAAATTATTGCATACCTAACCTATGTCAATGCAAAAAGAAAAATAAAACAGGCATTGCATGATATAAATAAGCCATCTTGGCCTTAGGAATTCTTAATTTCATGTGGGCTATTTAAAAAAATTACAGAACAAAAAGCAATAGGGCATGTGGTGAAGAAACAGTGAGCTTCAGGAGCATGAAGATGATGCATTTAGCTTACTCAGATGCTTCTAAGAGAGGTGATGCTTGGGCTGAAGAATAATCAATTTGAGAAATAAAGGGAGGATTTTATGACTGGATAAAGCAAACATAAAATAGCATGGTTAGTATGGCAAAATGCACTTAGATTTAGTGCTTAGAATTTCTTTCTTTTCTTTCTTTCTCTTTCTTTTCTTTCTTCTTTCTTCTTCTCTTTCTCTTTCTCTCTCCTTCCTTCCTTCCTTCCATCCTTCTTTCCTTCCTCCTTCCTCCTTCCTCCCTCCTTCCCTCCCTCCCTCCTTCCCTCCCTCCCTCCTTCCCTTCCTTCCTCCTTCCTCCCTCCCTTCTTCCCTCCCTCCCTTCTTCCCTCCCTCCCTTCTTTCCTTTCCTTTCCTTTCCTACCTACCTTCCTTCCTTCCTCCCTCCCTTCCTTCCTTCCTTCTTTCCTTCCTCCCTCCCTCCCTCCCTTCCCTCCTTCCTTCCCTTTCCTGTCCTTTCCTTTTTCTTTTCTTTCTTTTCTCCTTTTCTTTATAGGCATCTACTGCTATACATTTCCCTGTTAAACTTGCTTTTGCTATAGCCTACAGGTTTTGGTCAGTTGTATCCCCAATTTTATTTTCCTCAATAAATTGTAAAATTTGCTTTTAAATTTTAGTTGACTCATTGGTTCTTCAGGAGCATGTTGTTTAATTTCCATGTATTTGTAACAATTCTGAATTCCCTCCTGTTGTTCATTTCTAGTTTTATACCTTTGTAGTCAGAAAATATTCTTGAAATGACTTGCATTTTTCTCACATTTATTACAATTTGTTTTGTTGCTTGACATATCTACTCTGGAAAGTGTTCCTTTTGCTATTAAGTACGATGTCGTTTGCAGTTGTTGGTTAGAATTTTCTGTAAATGTCTGTTAGGTTAGACTTTTACATTTGATGTTTCTTTGTTTATTTTATGTCTGGATGATCATTGCTGAGAGTGGGGTGTGAATGTCCCCAAATAGTATTGTATTGCAATCTATCTTTTCTTTTATGTCTGATAGTAATTGTTATATATATTTGGGTGCTCCAGTGTTAGGTGCATATACATGTACAGTTTTTATACCCTCGTTTAATTGATCCATTTTTCGTTATATAATAATCCTCTTTGTTTGTTTCCACGTTGTCTTTTTTTAACGTGAAGTTTATTTTCTCTAAATGTAGCTATTCATGCTCTCTTTCAGTTTCCCTTTTTATGAAATTTCATTCTTCATTCCTTCACTTTTAGTCTATTTGTGTCATTAGAGGTAAAGTGATTTTCTTGTATGCAGTCATATATTTGGTATATGTGTTTTTAATCCATTTAACTACTTAATATTTATTAATTTGACAATTTAAACCACTTACATGCAAAGTTTTTATTAAAAGGTCAGAACATACTCTTGCCATTTCATTAACTGTTTTTTGCTTGTTTTATAGATCTTTTGTTTCTTTCTTCCTCTCTTATTGTTTTCCTTTTTGGTTTGGTCATTTTGTGTCATGATATGCTTAGAGTCTTTTTTTGTATTTCACTTGTGTATCTGCTGTATTTTTTTTCTTTACAATTACTCTGAGTTTTACATAACAAACTTTATAGCCATAATCGGCTATTTTACAATGATAAAATGTTAACTTTGGTTGCATATGCATATGTTAGATGTCTCCCTCCATACACATACATAATTTATAGTTTTATTGCCTTAATTTGGATCTTTTTATATTGAGCCTTCCCTAAAAATGAATTTTAAATATAGTTAGTGTTGATTGTTTTGATTTTTACCTTTAATAGTGTTTTTACATTGTAGTAATGAAGTATTCTCAATTTAATTATGAATTCACCTCTGTCAGTTTCTTGTGTGTTCATGTTAGTAGTTATTGTCCTTTTGGTTCTGATTAAAGAACTCCTTTACACCTTTCTTAGAAGGCTGATATGGGGGCAATGAATTCCCTCAACCTATCTTTGTCTGGGAAATAATTATTTCTTCTTTATTTCTGATGAATACCTTTGCTGTGTATAATATCCACAATTGGCAGAATTTTTTTCTTCAGCAGTTTGAATACATCATCCCAATATCAACTAGCTTGCAAGGTTTCTGCCAAGATATCTATTCATAATATAATGGAGATTCCCTTATAGGTGACTTGACACTTTTTTCTTGCTTCTTTTAGAATTCTTTCTTTGTCTTTTGATGAATCAATTCTAATATGCCTCAGAAAGAAACTCTTAGGGTTGAATTTGTATGGGGACCTTTAAACTTCATGGATCTATATCTTCATATCTTTCCCAAGGCTTAGAAATTTTTCAGCTATTATTTAGTTAAATAGGCTTTCTGTGACTTTCCCCATCTCTTCTCACTCTGTAACTCCTATAAAGCCAAACCATGTCCTCTTAATGGTGTTGTATGGATCCAATAGGCTTTCTTATTTGTTTTTTAAAATTATTTTTTCTCTTTTTTCCTTAGACTTCATTTTTCAAAAGACTTGTATTCAAGTTTAGAAATTTATTTTTCTGCTTGATCTAGAGTGCTGTTGAAGATCTCAATTGCATTCTTTATTGTGCTCATTAAATTATTCAATTCCAAGATTTCTGTTTGGTTCTTTTTATGATATCTATCTCTTTTTTTAACTTTCTCAATCAGTTCTTAGATTGTTTTTCTTACTTCAGTGATTTTCCTCTGTGTATTCTCTTGCATCCTGCTAAGTTGCCTTAAGATCATTGCTTTGAGTTTTTTTCCAGGTAATTCATAAATTTCCATTTATTTGGTGTCACCTTCTGGAGCCTTATTCTGCACCTTTTGTGATGTCATGTTTCTTGTGTCGCTGTGTTGAAATTTGTGCAACCAGTGAAATGTCCCTTTTGCAAGGTGAAGTGATGAAATGAAACCTTTGTGAGGTCACCAAAAGTTTCCTTGCCTCCTACCAGCCTTTTGGGCAAGTAGCAGCCTGGCCCCTTCAGGGAAAAACCTGGTGAGATTTATTCAGTATGAAGAGACTACCGCTTTTCTCATAGATCTGAGAACAGTTTTCACATTTCAAACTGTTCTGGATGTTGACGCATCTTAGTCTTAGGACATGTAGGTACTTTACATCTTCTGCAAGAAATAAGGAGTCAGTTTGTTTTGGTAAGTATACCCTTGAGAGGGCCTGGATACAAACTACGGTGACACCATTAAGTGAGCCCAGGAGTTGGGCCTTTTTGTAATTCCCTCTTGCTTTGGTTCTAATTTCAGGGGAATGCTTCACAGTAGGAGACAGTGAGAGGTGGCTTTCTGGGCATGATTTCATCCTATTGCTCTGGGAAAAAGAAGGCAGAGTAGACAGCAGAGAGATGGTGGATGATAAGGTGTAGTTAAGGGGAAAGACAAACTATTTTGATTGCACAAATTTCTTATTGTTTTAATGATGTGTCTTAAATTTTTTTATTGTATAAATCACAAAAATTAAAAAGTGGCAATGTAGAATATTTAGAAAATTCAGAAAAATGGAAAAAGTCCTTAACAAAATGTATTGAAGGACATCAAATAATAAATGAATAAATGGAATTAGACTGCAACCTTGGATGGCAGGATATAACTGAATGTATTATGTTTTTAAGTTATATAAATTTAGCATAATTCTAGTAGGTAACTGAATAGGATCATTGGGATTAGGAATTATTATCTTAAAATTTTCATGGAAGAATAAATGAAACATTATGAAGGTAGCATAGTCAATACAATTAAATCAAAAGAATACCTTACAGAATATAGAAATAAATGAAAATACAGCAATTTAATAAAAAATGAATGTATTACTTAAATGTAACGAGGGGATTATTTACTTAGTAAATGAGTCTGTCACAGCCTTGCTATTTTCCTGGAAGTAAAGAGTGTTGGACTCCTACTCCTTTCATAACCCCCCAAATAAATGGATGAAATATTTTAAATGTAAAACAAAAACCAATGTATGTTTTGAATGAAAACCATGAAGAATGCATATTTAAAATAACTTGGGACAAAAATGTTTTAAATCAAGATAGAAATCCACAGAAGTTTTCAAAGAAAACATGCCTATTTGATGACATAAAAAATTAATTTTTTTTCTGGCAATAAATTCAATAAACCAAATTGAAAGGTCAAATAGGCTGAAAGCAAACATTTTCATTTTTCAGATAATTTGTTATTATTAGTAACGTTCACAAAGCTCTCCAAACTTGGTAAGAAAAAGACAAACATCTTAATAAAAAAATAGCATTTCACACTCCAGACTGTTCCTATTGCTCAGGCATCAATATAAATGCAGGTTGATGCTAGTTTCCTCCCTCTCCCGCCTTTGATGCTGCCTCTGGGTATATCTTAATCTAATTTTATTTTATTTAACTATTTGGCTGATAGGAAAATGCTATGCTTTGCACAGCAGGCTCTGGTTCCAGACATCCTTCTAGAATTCTCAGGAAATGCTCTTCTCACACAAAAACCTTTCCCTTGCACATGAACTATCCTTGCTTTCTTGTTGGGGTCCCATGATGGCATCATCAGCAGATAAAGAGTAGGTGGGGGAGGCCTGGGAAGGATCTATCTCAGAAACCAGGGGCCAGTGACCTCAGGCTGAATCATGGGGAAGGTGTCAATCAGCTAGTCAACAAGAAATAAACATACATCATTTTAGAAATATTACACTTATTTTTTAAAAATTAAGGTACTTGGAGAGAAGAGAATGGGGAGTTGGTGTTTAATGGGTTCTGAGTTTCAGTCTGGGATGATGAGAAAGCTGTGGAGACAGATGGTGGTGAAGGCGGAACAACGATGTGAATGAACTTAAAGCCAATAAATCATACACACGAAATGGTTAAAATGGTCACGTTTATGTTATGTCTATTTTACCATGTTAAAAGTGCAATTTGGTTCCCAGTGAGCAGATAAGGAAGAAAATGTTTCACTCTACCTGTTGGCAAGTGTATGAGAAAAAGTTGGGCACCTAGGTTGTGTGAGCTTTCTGGGGGCAGTGGTGATGGGCTGGAAGACTAGTGAGCATAGCAAGTGCACGTCCAGGTACCTCATTCTAGAGTGGGAGCGTGGCAAGGCATTATTGCCCTCTGCCTTCCCAAAGTATCGTGGAAGGCGAGCTTAGAGTAAGCAGGGGTGAGCTCAGGGGTGAGTTGCAGATTATCTATCTGTGGGTACCAATTTTGTAGACGGTACAAAGGTGCTTAGAGGGAGATGTTGCGGGGTCTGAATATCAGCCTGCATTCAACTCATCAAGCCATGGGCCCTCAGGACTGTATCTGTCCACCCCATGCAACCCTCTGTTTAGGCGAGTCTTGGTGCTAAACCCCGACCATTCTAAAAAAGACTATTTGGCACAGCCTGTATGGGATTTGTACCAAGACTGTGTAGATCTCTGAGTTCACTAAACACTCCCTGTGCGAATTGTAAGGCATCAGCTAAAAATAGTTCCCCTCTGTAACAGCAATGTGAAGAAGTCAGGGGGAGAAGGATGGAGTGTGGAAAAGAAGGTCACCAGACAAAGAGCAAGACCCGACTGAGTGCACGTGGCACATGAAGAAAATGTCCTAACCATTGAAGAGACTTCTGCATTTCTTTTTCACATTTGTCAGACTTCATCCTCGCTGGTGTTTGAGTAGAGCTGAAAATTAAGTGGCCTCAGGAATCATAGCATAGGCCTAAGGAGAAATTGTAAACTTGAATTCTCCAGGCTACATAAACCCTCTGCTATTTTCTTCAATTTTGTAGTAACTATTTAGTCCCTTTATGTTTCACCCATGCTATAGCCATGCCCTTCAGCACACTTTCTGGAATTATCATATTCCTTCAATCTTCTTCAAATAAATCTGGCCTGGATACCACCCCCCAAAAACTAGTATCTTTCATTTTTCTGGAAGCCACTCCTCCTCCCCATGGTTGTGCAAGGGTCCTGGGGTCTTCTGAGCATTCTGTGTTTGCTGCCTTTGGTCATCCCAAGATATCTGACCTGCCTCCCCACCCTCCATGCCAAGCATGTGTGGAAATAGTCCAGAACTCACACACTGTAAGTCCAACCACCCAAGGCCTGAGTCCAAGTAGGCTACAGCTCTCAGCTTCTTGCAGAAACTCTTACCTTTCTCCCAGCCTTAGGGTTAAGTTTTCTCTCCTCTTCCTCCCACTGCCCTAGGCCATGGACACTTAATTCCTTGATGACACTGACCTCTGGGCTCATCTGAGAAGTGTTCAGATTGGCTACTGCAATTTAGAAAACCTTATTCTAGGGCTACCCGTTCGGGACCCCTTCCATGCTGTGGAAGCTGTGTACTTTCACTGTGCTCAATGAGACCTACAGCTGTTTCTCTCTATCAGTCTGTGTCTCTATCACTGGCCGCGGTCAGCCGCCACACCAATTCTTTGGCGTGGCTAGGCAAGAACCTTAAACGTTACATTTTGGTGAGTCAGCCAGGAGACTCCGGGAAAAGCATCTAGATCATCACGTGATGGGCACCACACCTTCAGAACCGGACACTCCCTTATCCTGTATAACTGGGACAAGTTCGACCCTGAAACCTTAAAAAAGAAGTGGCTGATTTTCTTCTGTACCACTGCCTGGCTACAGAATTCCTTACAAAATGGAGAAACTTGGCCCCCTGAGGGAAGTATTAATTATAACACACTTCTACAACTAGATCTTTTCTGTAAACAGGAAGGTAAATGGAGTGAAGTCCCTTATTTGCCCTTTGTGAAAATACTGCCCTGTGCCAAGTCTGCAAGTTTTGCCCAAATGATAGAGGCCCACAACTGTCCCCATTCTCAGGGCCTCCTCCCTCAGCCCCACTCTCCTCCCCCACTGACTCTCCTCCATCCGGGCCCACCGAAGTGTTAAAGACACACCGGAGAGAGAATGCAGACTCTACGAGCCAGGCACCAAAATTATGTCCCTCACAAGCAGTAGGAGGAGAATTTGGGCCCATTCACGTGCATGCCCCCTTTTCACTCTCATATTTAAAACAAATAAAGGCAGATTTAGGGAAATTCTCGGATGATCCTGATAACAATATAGATGTCCTGCAAGGATTAGGGCAGTCCTTTCATCTAACATGGAGAGCTATCATGTTACTTCTTGATCAGACCTTAAGTCCCACTGAAAAGGAAGCAACTTTAGCAGCAGCCCGGCAATTTGGGGATCTGTGGTACCTTAGCCAGGTAAATGATCGAATGGCCCCAGAGGAAAAGGAAAAATTCCCCACAGGGCAACAGGCAGTCCCCACTGTAGACGTCACTGGGATACTAACTCAGATCATGGAGATTGGAGCTTCAGGCATTTGCTAACCTGCATTTTGGAAAGGTTGAGGAAGACTAGGAAAAAAGCCTATGAACTACTCAGTGCTATCCACAATTACACAGGGAAAAGAGGAAAACCCCTCTGCTTTTCTAGAAAGGCTAAGGGAGGCCCTAAGAAAGTACACCTCCCTGACTCCAGATTCCACAGAAGGCCAACTTATTTTAAAAGGTACATTTATCACCCAGTCAGTAGCTGACATTAGGGGAAAACTTCGAAAGTCTGCCTTAGGCCCAGAACAAAATTTGGAGGCATTATTAAACCTGGCAACCTCAGTGTTCTGTAACAGGGACCAAGAGGAATAGGCCAAAAGGGAAAAGCGAGATAAGCGAAAGGCAGCAGCCTTAGTCATGGCCCTCAGACAGGGAGACCTTGGTGGCTCAGAGGGAACGAAAAGAGGAGCAGGCCAATTGCCTAGGAGGCCTTGTGATCAGTGCAGTTTGCAAGGACACTTTAAGAAAGATTGTCCAACCAGAAACAAACTGCCCCCTCGCCCATGTCCAATATGCCCAGGCAATCACTGGAAGGTGCAGTGCCCCAGAGGATGAAGGCTCTCTGGGCCAGAAGCACCCAACCAAATGATTCGGCAACAGGACTGAGGGTGCCCAGGGCAAGCGCCAGCTCATGCCATCACCCTCACAAAGCCCCGGGTAAGTTTGACCATTGAGGGCCAGGAAGTGGACTTCCTCCTGAACACTGGTGTGGCCTTCTCAGTTTTAATCTCCTGCCCCAGACGACTATCCTCAAAGTCCCTTACTATCCGAGGAATCTTAAGACAGCCTGTAACCAGGTATTTCTCTCACCTCCTCAGCTGCAATTAAGAGACTTTGCTCTTTTCACATGCCTTTCTTGTTATGCTGGAAAGTCCCACACCCTTTTTAGGGAGGGACATATCAGCCAGAGCTGGCGTTATTACCTACATGAATATGGGGAACAAATTACCCATTTGTTGTCGCCTACTTGAAGAAGGTATCAACTCTGAAGTCTGGGCCTTGGAAGGACAATTCAAAAGGGCAAAGAATGCCCATCCAGTTCAAATCAGGCTAAAAGACCCCACCAATTTTCCTTATCAAAGGCAATAACCCTTAAGGCCTGAAGCTCACAAAGGATTACAGGATATTGTTAGACATTTAAAAACTCAAGGCTTAGTTAAAAAAAAAAAAAAAAAAAATGCAGTAGTCCTTGCAACAATCCAGTCCTAAAAATACAAAAACTAAATAGTCAGTGGAGACTAGTGCAAGACCTCAGAATCATCAATGAGGCAGTAATTCCTTTATATTCAGCTGTTCCCAACCCTTATACACTGCTCTCTCAGATATCAGAAGAAGCAAAATGGTCCACTGCTCTGGACCTCAAAAATGCCTTCTTCTACCTTCTCCTGCACTCTAACTGCCAGTTCATGTTGCTATTTTGTTAAAGTCAGGCATCATTACTAAAGAGGTAAATAAATACATAAATAAGAGAATGAATAGAAAATAGCAAAAAGGGGCTTAAACACTCAGGACCCCAGAATATGTTTAACAAATGGATACCTTGACATCTCCCCTTTCTAGGACCTGTAACAGTCATCCTACTATTACTCGCCTTTAGGCCTTGCATTTTTAACCTCCTTGTCAAATTTGTTTCCTCCAGGATCAAGGCCATCAAGCTACAAATGGTCTTACAAATAAAAACCTCAAGTGAGTTCAACCCACGGCTTCTACTGAGTACCCCTGGATCAACCCACTGGTCCCTCAACTAGCCTAGAAAGTTCCCCTCTGGAGGACACCACAACTGCAGGGCCCCTTCTTCGCCCCTAATCAGCAGGAAGTAGCCAGAACAATCGCTGCCCTGTTCCCAACAGCAGTTGGGGTGTTCTGTTTAGGGGGGGACTGAGAGGAAGGGGTTAGCTGAGCTTCCTGGGTCAAGTAGGGGCTCAGAAAGCTGTGAAACTCACTCCCTGCATCAGGACTTACTTCCGTCCTGGATGGATAATACTGAAGATATATGCTTAAAATATTCCTAACACCAGGATTTGTGCATGTGTTTTCTTTCCCAAGCTATAAACAGTGAAAATTTTGCTGTAAGTTTCCCTGTGTCTTTCTCTCCCTCTCGCCCTTCCCTCTCCCTTGAGACTAAAGTGAAAGGAATGTTAACTGCCCGTTTTTCTGTGACCAGCAGACCTTATCTATGCTCCCAATTCCAGTTCCTTGTAAACATACTTTGTAAAGTCCTGTGAGATCCTGTCTCCTTTGCCGTGCCACTGCAAAGTCATAAAATAGATAAAACCTAAGTTGCAAGTCCGATTTTCCTCAAGATCTAAGACATGTTACAAACAGTTAATTGCCTTTGTTTCTCACTCTGGTAACATCTTCCTGCCACACACGTTTCCCACATTAAAGAGTTTAAAAAGCAATCATATAATCTAACTCTGGCCATCCATTGTTCAGGACCCCTTCCACGATGTGGAAGCTTTGCACTTTCACTCTGCTCAATAAAGCCTACAGCTGTTTCTCTCTCCAAAGAAAGAAAACCTTATTCCGTCTCTTGAATTTTGGCTTTCAGGACAATTGTGGACTCAGAAATTATATATAGTAAGTCTAACTCTGAATTTTGGTTCTTTTTCCTCTTTGCATTCCTGTTGTTGGAATCCTTGTCTTAAATCAGGATTTTAAAAAATCAGTTGATGTTAAAAATCATTTGCCCTCTTTTAGTTCATTCCACATATTTGGGGCTGAACGACCAGAAAGAACAGGAAAGAAATCAATGATGGCAGCTGGTTTGACTGAGAAACCCCAAGGGCACAGGAGCTCCTTAACCCTACATCAAACCATGGAAGAGAGCTCACCAGAAACAGTGTGTGTGCTGGCGTGGCTCCAGGTCATGTTTCTGGCCTACTGTCTCTAATCTGTCCATCTCTGCTCTGTCCTAAAACCTCAGGTGACGCCCTCCTCATGTCTCCAAGGTTAGTCACATGCCCTGTTTACTTTCCTGTGTTTTCTGACAGTTGTACCTAATATCTTCAGTGATATATCTTAAGGTAAAACCCCCAACAAGGGTGTTGTAATGATATAAGAGCACTCTTATATGTGAAAACATCTTTAAGTAGAATAATACCAGCTCTATGCTGGGGATATGCTAACAGGATACTCTAAGCATCACTTAACTTACCCCCTTTAATTCTCACAATACCCACAGAGGTAGGCATTTCTTTTTTTGGAGACGGAGTTTTGTTCTTGTCACCCAGGCTGGAGTGCAATGGCACAATCTCAGCTCACTGCAACCTCTGTCTCCCAGCTTCAAGTAATTTTCCTGCCTCAGCCTCCTGAGTAGCTGGGATTACAGGTGCCTGCCACCACCCCCAGCTAATTTTTGTATTTTTAGTAGAGACAGGGTTTCACCATGTTGGCCAGGCTGGTCTCGAACTCCTGTCCTCAGGTGATCTGCCCACCTCGGCCTCCTGGAGTGCTGGGATTACAGGCATGAGCCACAGTGCCTGGCTAGAGGTAAGCATTTCTAATTCCTCTTTTACAAGCAAGGAAACAGATGCTATACAAGTTTAACTGTCTTGCCCAAAGTTACATGGCTGTTAAGTAGTAGACCCAAGATATGAACCCTGAACTATTTAATTTAAAAATTAGTCGCATTAATTACACTTTATTTTATTATTGTCGGTCTTAGCCTGTCACCCATTGTGCTCACCACTCACCTGAAAAAAAGTACATTGTAATAAATATTTGTTGAACGAATGAATACTGTCTCCCCTCAAGATATAAGTAATGGAGACATAATGGTGGAAGGACACCTTTTACTGTCCTGTTTCACGGCTCATTGAAATACTAGGTTTGGTGGCCTTTTGACCACTAAGGAGTCCAGCCAACTTTGGCAGTCAGTGGTAAAGAAAAGGTGATTTTTTATTTTAGTGCAGAAACAGTTGATTTTAAGATTTTTGTAGAATTTTTTTTCTTAATATCCTGCAGGCTAGATCTATCAGATTAAGTTGTTATAAACCTGGAAAATATAAATTAACTGAAATCATGAATACACTTTTTTCACAGGGCCAAAACAAATTTAAGCCACAAGTGAACATTTTTTTTCCCTCAATGATCAATTTATCTCTAAATTTTGGAAATTATTATTTTATCAACTAACTGAAGTCATGTCAACAGGCATCTGATTGTCAATGACTTTAAATAATTTCTGACTTGGGGCCTGCCTCAGCATCCAGTCTCATATCGCCTCTTCTCTTGTATTCAGTGCCTTCTCCGGAGTTGGGAGGTTGTCTGAGCAGTGTTCTTTCCATCTGTATTGCTTTCTCCCCACCACACATGTGCATTTGCCCCATTTGGCCATCCAGCCCATTTTCCCCCAGATGCTTCCAGCCACGCTGACCAAGAGTTTCCATTTCTGTCACTTCTCTTTCCCCTGAATACTGATCTGCATTTTCTTGAACTGTGAACTTCTTATATATGCCAAATACTAAGAGATTCTCAAAATAAGATCCCATATTCTGAACAGGACCTAGAGTAAGGATTCTAGGGAAGGCCAACTGGCTCCCACCCTAAGAAGCACTCTGCTATATTGTCAGCACTCCTCCAAGGCATTGTCTATGGAAAATCAAAGTCATTTGAGAGCTTTTAAACATTCAGAAAGGGAGTTACTGTGTCTGAATTTCTGGAAGTGGTTTTAGTAGGGATGAGAGCATAAATGCAAAAGGTCAGAGGAGGATTGGAGGATGCTGAAGGAAGTCAAAAGGCCTGCAGTCAACCTGCACATGCTTGCCTAAAAGTGGTGAGAAAGCTCCACCCAAATGAAGGGGCAGTGGGGCCTGGCCCATCACTACCCCAAGCTACAGGAGAAAGGATTTGACTATTCCCAGAATTAAAAAAATAATAAGAAGAAGAAATCATTATTTGAGGCTAAATTTTACTTTCCCCATTTCTGAAAAAGATTTTTCTCATGATTTATATAAATTCAAATTTTTCAGCACTGTAATAACTTCAGTCAGTTGATCTAGAATGCAAGATATTAACAACAACAAAAGAGTGAAATCCTACAAAAGTTTCAACATGAAATATTTCTGCAAGGTAAAAAGAAATTCACATTCTTGTACCAGGGAGCTGCAGCATTGTCTAGACCCCTTATGGGCACAAGACACTGACCCCAATGTTTCAGTGAACTATGAAACGAAACACTGAACTGCCACTGTCACCCAGGCTGAGTGCAGTGGTGCAATCTCAGCTCACTGCAACCTCTGCCTCCAGGTTCAAGCGATTCCTGAGTAGCTGGGATTACAGGCACCTGGCACCATGCCCAGCTAATTTTTTTTTGGAGTGGAGTTTCACTCTTTCTGCCTAGGCTGGAGTGCAATGGCGCAATCTCTGTTCACTGCAACCTCTGCCTGCCAGGTTCGAGTGATTCTCCCTCCTCAGTCTCCTGAGTAGCTGGGATTACAGGCACACACCACCACGCCCGGCTAACTGTGTATTTTTAGTAGAGATGGGGTTCCACCATGTTGGCCAGGCTGGTCTCAAACTCCTGACCTCAGGTGATCCACCCATCTCAGCCTCCCAAAGTGTTGGGATTACAGGCGTAAGCCCCTGGCCCAGCTACATTTTTTGTATTTTTAGTAGAGACAGGGTTTCACTATGTTGGCCAAGCTGGTCTTGAACTCCTGACCTCGTGATCCACCCCACTTGGCCTCCCAAAGCGCTGGGATTACAGGCATGAGCCACCGCTCCCAGCACATCTCCAGTCTTTAGGTCTTAAAGAGAGATAGTATTCATTCATTCTACAAATATTTATTTTGGACCTACTATTTATTAGGTAAGTAGTGAATACAATGGCTGACAGGAAGACACAGATAATAAGTAAACAAATAAAAAGTAACTAAGACTGCTGATTTAGGAATAGTTCCAGGTTCAAATCACAGTCTCTTCCTTAACACCCATGTAACATTGGGGAAGACACTTAAATTTTGAGACCCTCCATTTCCACACTCATAAAAGAGGAATTAAAAATGCCTACCTCTGTGGTTATTGTGAAAATTAAAGGGATAAGTTAAGTAGTACTTAGCATGTTGTCTCCAGCATAATGCTACTATTATTTCTCTTAAAAATGTTTTGGAACCTGAGTGCACCTAAATCATTGAAACATCCTTGTTGGGGTCTTATATATATATTTTTGTTGTTGTTGTTGTTGAGACGGAGTCTTGCTCTGCACTTCATCCTTGAGAAGCTGAGAAGAACCACAGGCTTCTTCAGGCAGGTGGTAGAACGTGGGTGTATCCTGCAGGTGCTCACAGTATCTCCCTTGGCTCGGGTGACAGAGGCTTGGGGTTTTCCAGCTCTTGACCTAAAATTCCTGAATGATTGTTTTCAAATTTCTTAATGAATAATAGGGTGAACTTGCCACCCCTGTCAGGCGGGAATGGGGTTCCTGAGAGCTGAGGGGCGAGGATCCAGATCCTGAGCATCTTCACCAAGCAGATGCTATAGAGCAAAGGCAGCAACTCTCTCTCTCTCTCTCTCTCTCTCTCTCTCTCTCTCTCTCTCTCTTTCTCTCTCTCTGTCCCTCGTTCCCCTTCCCTTTAAGGAAATCCTCAGGACTAGGTGAGATCTTAGATCTAGTGGAGAATCTGAGCTGCTCCAAGCAACACCTTGGGATCCTGCAATCTGAAAAGGTAGAACCAAGGCAAATGTGGGTGACAATACCCAGAAGTTGGGTATTGAGCCTGTTAGGGAGAAATTTTTTCAGGGAGTAAAGTAAATAATGAGGTGTAAAGAGCAGTGAGAATGAGAAGCCATAGACTGCAGCCATATGAGCAGCCATAGACTGCAAAATCACGCAACATCTGTCCTTTCTCCCTGGTCAGAGAGAGTATGATGGGAAGTCTCCAATGTAGAAAGCCCACTGTGTCCTTCAGCTCCCCCATACAGTCTCAGAACACGCCTGATTCTGAAATTTCTGTTCTCTTTAGGCTCTAGCCTGATTTTCTGGCTCATAAGGCCAAAGGGAGCTGGAAAGGTCCCCAGGGCAGGACTCATGGTGGAGAGAGAATGGTCTAGAGGATTCAGGCCTCTGCACACTGTGTCTGGGTCCCTCCTTAAAGAATGATAAAGACAAGTAAAGAGCTTGAAGCAGCCTGGAGTCCAGCCAGAAACCTTTAACTGAGCTTTAAAGGAGATGGTCACAACACTTTCCATAATATTGGCAAAGGCCTCCTGTGGCCAGGTTTGTCCTAGGATGAGCATAATTTAATAATGTTAACCTGCTGTATCTTTGCTTTAATATATCTGCTTGCCCATCACAATGACGTTATGGTTAATTTCATCAATTTGGTAACCTGGCTCACAGGAAGTAGGAAAGTAAGCGAGGACCAGGTGTGGTGACTCATGCCTGTAATCCTAGTACTTTGGGTGGCTGAGGCAGGTGGATTGTTTGAGCCAAAGAGTTCAAGACCAGCCTGCGCACCATGACAAAATCCCGTCTCTACAAAATATACAAAAATTAACCAGATATGGTAGTGCATGGCTGTAATCCCAGCTACTCGGAGGCTGAGGCGGGAGAATCTCTTGAGCCGGAGAGGCAGAGGGTACAATGAGCTGAGATTGCGCCACTGCATTCCAACCTGGGCAACGAAGTGAGACCCTGTCTCAAAAGAAAAAAAATAAAAAGAGAAAGATGGTGAGGGTTTCCTGTGAATCAAATCCTTGATTGGATGTTTTCTTAACTAACCAAGACCTCTGTAAGAATTCTGTCCTTGATTCCACAGTAAAGTGGTGTGAAATTACTATAAGCAAATGTTTACATGTCTTATTTAATCTTCACAACAATCCTGTGAGGCAAGTAGAATTGTTATCCTCATTTTCTGAGTGATGAAACTAAGGCTCAGGGGAGCTATGTGACCTGGCCAAGTCCCCACAACTGGAAACCACGGAATAAAATGAACCGAGTCACACATACTAGAATAAACTCATTGTGCCTCACCATGGAGCTTCCCAATGGCTATTTCTGTTGCAATAGAGGATGAAGCAGATGGTCTTTCCAATCAAGAGATGTTAAGAAAGGCTCCAGTTGTCCCTGGGGAATCTCAGAATCAGACTGAAGATTCGAAAGAGCCTTTGCTCTTCTGAGTCAAACTCCCCAGAACCTCCTACAGTACTGCTGACCGGTGAGCGAGCATCAAACCTCCAAAGACTTGGGGAATTTGCAGATTCTAGGGAAAATTCCATGAGTCAACAGGTGTGAAATTTGAAAGTTCCATAGAGAAATTCTGGAACTTGAAATTATCAGAGGAAGATTATTATGCAATTTTGTTCCTGTTAGTAGTCTTCAATAAAGAGACTTCAGGTGAACATTGGGTTGAACCAAGATTACTTTCTCCCATTGTCACCATTCTGATTTCAGATTGTTCCTTGCTGGTTCATGTCCTCTTCAATTCCGTTTTGTACCAGATAGAGGCAGAGTAGAAGGAAAAACTGAACAACAAATGGCATTTGTGCCAGCTCGAGGGATAAACACCCTCTAAGGAGCATCTCAGGATTTCCACAAGATTTCAACAGGGTCACCCCAGTTCACAGGCAGGTAGCGTGTCTTCAGTGTACGGCCAATCGCTGTTGGACAAACAGGAGGTGTTTTCCCCAGGATACCCTGCGCTAGACTCGGCATCTTTTTAGTCTTCTTCCTATTCTGTCTCCTTCCCAGCACACTGACACTGGAAGCACACTGTGTCATCACATGAGCAATTCACAGGTGAATTGCTGAAATACCTCACAATGTACAGTACACAATGTACATGAAATACCTCACCAATGTACAGTACTTTAACTGCTGACAAATCCCCATGTAGTAGGTAAGAAAGATGTTATTATTCACATTTATCTATTGGAACTTGGGGGCACAGAGTGTTTAAATTACCTGCCCAAGGGCACACAAGTCACTTGCCTCTTGTGTTTCAATTATACAATGGCTTAGTGATTCTTTCTTCAGATGGTTGTTGTGAGGGGTGAATGGAATTAAATCAAGTCTGTGTGGAAAGGGCCTGCAGCATGGGTTCTCAATGCAGGGTGACTACTGTTAGCACCAACTAGTTATGGTAATGACTGTGATGATGATGGGGAAATAATATCACCTTGAAGTAATAATAATAAAGTTGAAGTTAGAACGATGCCCCCAAATGTATGAAAATTAGGGCAATGAATTACATCTATAAAATGAGTTAGTTTGTAAATCATGAGAAAATGAGCATCCTCAGGTACTGCAGGTAGAAACACACAATGGAATAACTCTTGTCAGAAAGCTAATCCATTCCCAGGCATTACTTTTTTTTTTTTTTGAGACAGAGTCTTGCTCTGTCGCCCAGGCTGGAGTGCAATGGCACGATCTTGGTTCACTGCAACCTCTGCCTCCCAGGTTCAAGCAATTCCCCTGCCTCAGTCTCCCAAGTAGCTGGGACTATAGGCGCACACCACCATGCCCAGCTAATTTTTGTATTTTTAGTAGAGACGGGGTTTCACCATGTTGGCCAGGATGGTCTTGATCTCTTGACCTTGTGTTCCGCCAGCCTCGGCCTCCCAAAGTGCTGGGATTACAGGCATGATCCACCGCCCCCAGCCCAGAATTTGCTTTCTAACAAGTTCCCAAGAGATGCAGGTGCTACTGGTCAGTGACCCTCTGCTCAAAATCACTGCCCTAGGAGATGGGGGCTCTTCTATGCCCCATTTTTACAGGTAAGGCTGGTCATGGCAGTGGGAGATACAAAATAAAGGGTGGGGTCAGGTTCCTTTCTAAAAACCTAAATGCATGTCGGGGCAAGTAGGGCTTAGAAGAGAATTTACCCACCTTCGCCTCTGTCACCTCCTCCCTCCTTCCAACCTCCATTACTTGTTTGGCAAACTGGACTCTGGAAATGACTAGGAGGGAACATCACGGGTAAGGGAGGATTCTGGCTAAACTGACCTAACGGGATTCTTGCTGAGCACAGGCCAAGGTTATCTGACATCAGCTGCGGGATGGTGGGGGATGAGGACCCTGATCAATATATGGTGGATGAGGATTCCTGGCAGCTAAACTGACTTAGCAGGGTAATTTTCTAAAACTGAATTTTACAAAAAGTGCACAGATAGGTATAGTAGAAGGTTCAGAAGCCTGACTAATGTATGGTCAAACAAACAATAATGCATGCTCCAGGGACCGTACTGGGCCTCAGCATCTTCCTACTCCACCAGCTTCCAGGAGGGCATTTTGCCCGGGGCCTCCTGGGTGGTTCCTTGCCTGATCATTTCCAGGAGACAAGAGACTTGCACCTTATCATCTAGGATAAATTCGGTTTCAGATTTTTAAGCCTAAATCAGGTAACAGTGCTTCAGTGACAATCTCAGGTATTAAAAAAGTGAGGTTCATTCATTCATCAGTTCTAAAGGCAAACATAAGGCATTCTTTTTTTTACAAAAAAATTGAGACCACATAAAAGAAAAAGAATGAAAAAAATCAAGCAACCCGAATCCCTTATATAATCTCTTCAAACGCCAAACAAGGGAACTCTTCTCAATATAAACTTCGGAATTTTGTTGATCACTGACTGCAGTCTGGTGGTTTATACTTATTTTCTTGTGTCCTGTTTCCTCCCTACTCCCACCCCCAACCAGCAGTTGCTGCCTTCCTGTCTTGGTCTCATTGTTCTCAAATCAGACCTGTAGATACGGTCCCAAGTGCTTCTATCCTTCATCCTTATATCCACAGGATCCCCTGAGAACCCAGCTTCTATTATGGAGAACTATCCCACCTGCTGAATAAGGAGTCTGATCTTTATTCAGTATTATTGCTGAGATACCAGAGGAAATAACATGTAAGAGTCTAGTATAGAACTCATGGTTCTGATCTGAGGTACTAACAGTTGCTTATTTGAATCACTGCATTTTCTATTTATATTCTTTTTTTGAGATGGAGTCTCACTATGTCTCCCAGGCTGGAGTGCAGTGGTACGATTTCAGTTCACTGCAACCTCCGCCTCCCAGGTTTGAGCGGTTGTCCCTGCCTCAGCCCCCTGAGTAGCTGGGATTACAGGCGCCTGACACCATGCCTGGCTAATTTTTGTATTTTAATAGAGAGAGGGTTTCGCCATGTTGGCCAGGATGGTCTTGAGCTCCTGACCTCAGGTGATCCACCCGCCTTGGCCTCCCAAAGTGCTGGGATTACAGGCGTGAGCCACCACGCCCACTCTATATTCATAATTCTATTCACAATATCTCCTACACAGTGTTTTCCTATTCTATGGGGAGAAATCAGGCAGAAGATACAGGTCAGATCTTAGGAAGAATTTCTATGGCCTCCAAACAAGCATTTATTGATTATAGATTTAGGGGTGAATATTACGAATGTGGGGAGATGTCCCACAAGGTTAGCTCCTCTGCTACCTAATGCACCAAGCAGCTTGTCCATAACTTAAATATATCTGTCAGGCTCCATGCCCACTTGCTGTAAAAGCAAGATTACTGAGGTAATCTTAGATTTTAAATGGAAAACTGGGCCTCACAAAAGCAGTTGGGAAAGTTACCTGGAGATTGTTTCTAAGGCAGTGTCCAGCTGTACCAAGTAAAGGATGATAAGTACAAAGTCAGAGCTTCATTAACTCTTGATGATTGATTCATTCACTTAATGCAAGACTTCATGGGAAGAAGAATCGCTGAGTGGAGGAGACTGGAAACAAGGCATCATGAAACGCCCATGGTCTCTGGATACCCACCCAGCCAGTCCCCACCCTCTTAGGGTCTGGTCTTGATCATCTCATCACGTGTTTCAAGGGTGCGTTTTCCTACCAGTTGTTTTTTTGTCTGCTGTTTTTTTTAGTGTTTTTTTTTTAGTTTAGTTTAGTTTTGTTTTTGAGACAGGGTCTCCTCTCGCCCGGCTGGAGTACAGTGGTGCGATCTTGGCTCACTATAACCTCAACCTTCCGGGCTCAAGTGATGGTCAAGCGAACCTCAACCTTCCGCGCCTCAGCCTCCCGACTAGCTGGGACCACAGGCGTGGGCCACCACACTCGGCTAATTTTTGTATTTTTAGTAGAGATGGGGTTTCGCCAGGGTGCCCAAGCTGGTCTCAAACTACTGGGCTCAAGTGATCTGCCTGCCTCAGCCTCCCGAAGTGCTGGGATTACAGGCATGAGCCACCAGCAACACGCCCAGATTCTTCTATACCCTTAATTGGGAGATAGGCTTCTGCCTGCGGGTTGTGCGTTCTTCCAACCGGCCCCACCTTTGCTGTGGACTAAACAGGAACCACTGGACTAGAGTCCTTTGGCTCTCGGCCCTGCAGGAGATTTTAATCAAAAATTCTAGGCCTAAGGGAAAAACAGGGTTAGGCTGAAAATGCACACAAGGCTCCTGTAAACTTCTTTCTATAAACCACCCGCCCAGGGCATTAAATAGGGTACTTAGTTGATCCGAACCTTCCAGGGAGACCTCCGACCCATCTCTTCGTAGCCCCCAGCTCCCCTCCCCCGGTTCCACTGAGGCAAGGGGACTGAGCTGCTCCACATGCCAAGAGTCAGCACGCCGGGAAGCCCCGCCCAGCGGCTGGCGCAGCCAATCGCAGCGCGGGCAAGCGGTGGGGGCGGGCCTGCCTGGGCGGTAAGGGGACAAGGAGGCTAGGGGTTTTATAAGTCAGTTAGCTGCTTTCGGGCGGCCTTAGGCGACAGGAGACTCCTGGACCCAGCACCTGCTCACTGTGCCTGTCCACCTTTGGCTACTGCAGCTGACACCCCAGTGGGCTAGGATTGGACAGGAGCCACCAAGGACCCAGCAAGTCCTTCAGCTCTGTGAGTGAGGCATTTTCAGGAGTGCCAGGCCGCAGTATTCCCAGGGCTGGTGAGGTGGGACCCGGAGGCTCCACCCCGGCAAATCAGGCAGGGGCGTCCCATGCTCCCTGCAACACCACCGACGTCCTGGGGCCTCAGTGAGCATGAGCGGAGGGCAGGAGCAAGAGGCAAGGACCTGACCTGGGTCCCCAGCCCAAAGCCTGGGAAACTGCGTATCCCTGTGTGGGCGCGGACACTGGGGACTCTGGTTTCCTGTGGTTCGGCCACCTGATTCAGTTTATGCTCTGTGAGGGGAGTTGGAGTGCTGGCAGGACTGGCCCACCTGCAGGACTGCAGGACTGCGGGAGCGGCGGCAGGTAGGTGCTCTCCTTCTCAGTTTCTCCTGGGAAGACGTTCAAGAACTGTTTCATTACAAGGGGCGTTTGGAAAACATACTTCACCTTCTGCTGTGTATTAGCCAAGAACAAGGTGCGAAGTGACCTCCCAATTACTGGGGATCCCTTTGTCCCTTCTTGAAATTAGATGTCTTCATTAATGAGGTTTTGCCTGGATGACCTGAGCCCAGTTGGTACAAAACTTGGGCCAATGGTTTCCTAGTTTCCCGGTTGTCGCCTCAAGCTTCTCGCCCATCAGGTACCTTCCTATCCTTTTCATAGCCTAAGTTATCATCCCATAAAACCGTTTCAGCACCTACAGCTCTGGACAGGCTGCTTTTCATTTTGGTGGTTCCATCCAATATCTCCACTTGCCCTGTATTTCTCCAGCCTCTTCTACAGTCCCTATGTAAATGCTTGAAAGAATAATTTAAATATTTTTATTCTACCATGGTGGCCCTAGTTTCTCAGGTAGCAGTAAAATGGCTTTTTAGGATGGGTCTAATCAGATCCTCATTTCTTTTCCCTTCCTAGATTTTTGAAACATGAATCCTTCACTCCTCCTGGCTGCCTTTTGCCTGGAAATTGCCTCAGCTGCTCTAACACGTGACCATAGTTTAGATACACAATGGACCAAGTGGAAAGCAAAGCATAAGAAATTATATGGCGTGGTTGGTGGCATCTGAAACGGTCCAGGGGAACCGCAGAGAGATGGGCCTTGCTATTGGGATCATATGGCTGGAGAGTCGCTTCTATAGGCCAGCTATTACCAATAACCTAAGGCAATAACTTAACAGCACTGATTATGAACATGATATGGGAATACACCCTTGTTGTGTCTGAGCTTGGAGAACATCTCCCAGAGGTGTCAAGCCCTCCCTGGCCATGATTACTCTTACATCTCTGTCTGAAGATTCACTTGGTTAGCATATGTTGGGTTTTAATTAGAAATGAAGACCATTGGCCAGGCGCGGTAGCTCACGCCTGTAATCCCAGCTTGGGGTTTACTTGGGGAGGCTGAGGCGGGCGGATCACAAGGTCAGGAGATCGAGACCATCCTGGCTAACATGGTGAAACCCCGTCTCTACTAAAAAACAAAAAACAAAAAATTAACTGGGTGTGGTGGCGGGCACCTGTAGTCTCAGCTACTCGGGAGGCTGAGGCAGGAGAATGGCGTGAACCCAGGAGGCGGCACTTGCAGTGAGCTGAGATCGCACCACTGCACTCCAGCCTGGGCAACAGAGCAAGACTCCGTCTCAAAAAAGAAAAAAAAAAGCATCAGTTACATGTTTTCCTTTAGAATGAAGAATGATGGAGGAGAGCAGTGTGGGAGAAGAACATGAAGATGATTGAGCAGCACAATCAAGAATACAGTCAAGGGAAACACAGCTTCACAATGGCCATGAACGCCTTTGGAGACATGGTGAGTATGCTGTAGACTGCCAAACTCTGTGCTTCTCCTCCTCAGTTCTTTACCAAATTAATCTCTTGCTTTTTGACATTTTATTTACTTTTGCTTGAAGACCGATGAAGAATTTAGGCAGGTGATGAATGGTTTTCAATACCAGAAGCACAGGAAGGGGAAGGAGTTCCAGGAACGTCTTCTTCCTGAGATCCCCACATCTGTGGACTGGAGAGAGAAAGGCTACATGACTCCTGTGAAGAATCAGGTGAGACTGTGTTAGGTTCAGACTTCCTATCACCCCAGGAAAGCCAAGAAGCAATTGACATTTGTGCTATGGTAGAGTGTGCAGCAGCATGCATTCACTTTTTAAAGGAGTATTTAGATATATGAGCTGTTGTTAAAAGTCTTGCTCTGTGTGTGTGTGTGTGTGTGTGTGTGTGGGTATCAGCTTTTTTATTCTCTTTTCAGGGTATGTGTGGCTCTTGTTGGGCTTTTAGTGCAACTGGTGCTCTGGAAGGCAGATGTTCTGGAAAACAGGCAAACTTATTTCACTGAGTGAGCAGAATCTGGTAGACTGCTCTTGGCCTCAAGGCAATGAGGGCTGCAACAGTGGTTTCATGGATAATTCCTTCTGGTATGTTCAGGAGAACGGAGGCCTGGACTCTGAGGCATCCTACCCATATGAAGGAAAGGTAAATGGAGCTCCTTCTCTTGACGCCGTTCCTGCCTTGTTTTACTGGGACACTTTCAGAGATAACAGACACTTTTCAGAATTCCCATTTTAGATGGTGGAATCTCTATCTGCAAACTGTCTGTGTTGTCATTATAAATTATAGCCTTTGCACAGTTCTGAGATTACATGGTTAACATGCAGCTGTTCTTGCTTCTGTGTAACATGGAGAATATACAAACCATTCTACACATAATACAGATGTCTCCATTGCGAAAAACGTCTTATGGAAAGTAAACCTAGGGGTCTTGCTGAAGAGAACTGAGCTAATTTTCAGTTTCAAATTAACTATTAATAACAACATTTCACTTCCTTGGATGATTTGTGACAGTGTTGACTTGGAAATTCTATGCTGCAAACTGCTGAGTATGGTGATTCTGACTCACGTTCCCTGGGAGAAGGATGGTAGTAATCAAATTGCTTCCCTCTTTACCTTTAAAAGGTTTAAAACCTGTAGGTACAATCCCAAGTACTCTGTTGCTAATGACACTGGCTTTGTGGACATCCCTTCATGGGAGAAGGACCTGGCGAAGGCAGTGGCAACTGTGGAGCCCGTCTCTGTTGCTGTTGATGCAAGCCATTTCTCCTTCCAGTTCTACAAAAAAGGTAAGCATCTTTCTTCATAGAAATTATTGCAGAAAAAAAGTAAACCACCATAGCACACCAGCATGATGGACCCTATACATGCAATAATCATACCCAATGCTTCTGTTTGATATTACTTTGAGCATATCTCCATGAATACATGTACTTCATAACTTTTTATAAATAGCTATGTTATTTATAGTATAGTTTAATTTACTTAAATATTCTCTAATTGTTGTATTCTTAGAATTTTTAGAAAGATTTTTACTTCTGTGATTAAATCTGAAAAGAGCCTTTTGATTCAAGGATTTTGGTGTTCTGTGCTATTTTTAAGATTGATATTCTAGAGTAGAATTACAAGCTTAAAATGAGTGGTCTTTTATGCCTGTAGGAAAGTTTTTTATGAAGGACTTATGCCAATTTCAATTTCTGCTAGTTGTGGATGACAGCCTAATTCCCTAGCTTTGACAACAATAGATCTTGTTAAGCCTCATCTGGACTGTGTGTCATTTCACTGATTTTAGAGATGCCTCCCTCCCTGTGGGTGACAGGGTGGGTTACTGTCAGGTGTCCTTGGGAACTTCTCACCCAGCCTTCATTTTATTCTCTCAGGAATTTATTTTGAGCCACGTTGTGACCCTGAAGGCCTAGATCATGCTATGCTGGCGGTTGGCTATGGCTATGAAGGAGCAGACTCGGATAACAATAAATATTGGCTGGTGAAGAACAGGTATAAATTGCCAGAAAGGCTTATAGTTGAAATTCAAAGGGGAATCCTTTTTTGCAATCAGTATTTACATACCGCAAGCCCTTAATCCCATTTCTGAAATCCCAGAAGTCTTTATCCCCCTTAGATAGAACACAGAGTAGTAATGATTGATTGTAACATCAAGATACTGTCACAAGCATGCTGGGGATATTAACATGGTATTTGTCCCATTGCATGTTTAAATTCTGAACATTTTCTTAATTCTGAAGCATACCTGGCTGGAAAGACACCCTGTCCTTTTTCTGTTTCTGATTTTGCAGTTCTGTGAAAGGTCACAGTTTTGGGCCTGGGATTGAAGTGATATGCAGGTTTTGACTTAAGAATTTATAAGGGATGAACAGGAACATCGGCATCTCCTGATTCTTTATGTTAAGCCTGTGGCTTCTGGCACACTGTTTAAGTTAATAACCCAAAGTGCTTTATCCTTCCTCTGAAATGGAAAACCTGTTCTCCTTTCAGCTGGGGTAAAAACTGGGGCATGGATGGCTACATAAAGATGGCCAAAGACTGGGGGAACAACTGTGGAATCGCCACCGCAGCCAGCTACCCCACTGTGTGAGCTGATGAATGGTGATGAGGAAGAACTTGACTGAGGATGGCACATCCAGAGGAGGAATTTATCTTCAGTCTACCAGCCCCTGCTGTGTGGAATGCACACTTCAATCATGGAAGATCCAAGTGTGATCGGAATTCTGATATTTTCACACTGGTAAATGTTACCTCTATTTTAATTACTGCTATAAACATGTTTGTATTATTGATTCACTTACTTTGTATTTTCATTTTAAAAAGATATACACATTTTTACTTGTTTAAATAAAATGTAATTTCAAATGTACTGGTGGACTTCTTTCTGTTTTGATGCATTGACTTTTTTGTGTAATTGTATTAGTCTATTTTCACACTGCTGATAAAGACATACCCAAGGCTGGGCAATTTACAAAAGAAAGAGGTTTAATGGACTCACATTTCCACGTGGCTGGGGAGGCCTCACAATTACGATGGAAGGTGAAAGGCACGTCTCACATGGCAGCAGACAAGAGAAGAAAATGAGAGTCAAGCCAAAGGAGTTTCCCCTTATAAAACCATCTGATCTCGTGAGACTTATTCACTATTATGAGAACAGCATGGGAAAGACCTGCCCCCATGATTCAACTACCTCCCATCAGGTCCCTCCCACAACATGTGGGAATTGTGGAAGCTAAAATTGAAGATGAGATTTGGGTGGAACACAGTCAAACCATATCAGCAGTCAAGCATGAAACTGGGTTCTAAGCCATACCTGCTCTGCCAGTGGTTCACTAGGAGGAACAGTGGGTGGCCTTCTGGCTCTTCTAGTAACTAATGTGCAGATCTCATGTCAGCTGCCCAGTTGTTGTGTCTGACCCAACTCTTGATTGAAGCAAAATATGACAAATAGTCTACAAGGACAAAAGAAAATTGTTTTAATAAAAAATTCACATTTTTCTTTAAAGAGATCAGACATACATGTAATTTCAATACTGAAAAAGAGCCTTAGAAATCATGTTTATCTCACCCACATTGTTTGCAACCCAGTCAAGTTACAGGGCAAAGCTATCAGGGCCAGTTTCTGGAGCATCTTCCCCAGCTGCTGCTGAAGACCCCATGGCCACTTTGCAGTTGAGGTGAGACAAGGTACTACTGCATTGGCAAGGCTGTTTGTCTGTGGGTCCTCAAGGGATGAGGGATAAACTCCAGGGTGTGAGGCTGGGCTTTAGGAATGGTGTGCTGGCCTTGGAAGGTGGAAGACAGATAAGAGGACCCAAACTGAGAGTCTGTGGCCACATTTTCACCAAGCTACCTGTAAGCACCTGAATTATTTTAATCAACAGAAAAACTTCCCCATTGTATTGGCTAAAAGAGCACATAGTTTCATCACCTGTGTTTTCTCAAAAGTCTCATGTTCCCACTGAAAAAAATATAAAAGATAGAACCTGAACGGTCTCTATTACTGTAAAACAAATCACCCAGAAACTCAGTGGCTTAGTAGAAACACCTTTCACATTTTCCGCCCGGACTTGGCTGTGTGGTTTCATGGGGAGACATCTGTAGGCTCTATCTGTGCTGGAGACATCTGCAGGGCTTGACGGGACTAGACGTCTGCAAAGGCTCACTCACACGGCTGGCCGCAGATGCTGGTGTTGGCTGGGCGTTTAGCTTGGGCCGTTGACAAGAGCACCTGCCTGGGGCTTCTCCATCATGGCTTAGGCTTCTCACAGCATCAGCACTGGGAAAATATATACATATACCTTGGCAAACTTTAAACACTGAATTGCACAAATGTTTATGTTCATCTTTATTATTAAATAAATTAATAAAATTATCACGAGGAGATTTGGCCTCTTCTCTCAAGTAATACAGTTTTAAAATCTCATAATTAATGTAATTAAAGTTTTTTATACTTATACTTTCAATAAGTATTTATTAGGCATTTTTATTTATTTATTTACTTCTTTTGAGATGGAGTTTGGCTCTTGTTGACCAGGCTAATATGCAATGGTGCGATCTCAGCTCACTGCAACCTCTGCCTCCTGGGTTCAAATGATTCGCCTGCCTCAGCCTCTCGAGTAACTGGGATTACAGGCATGCGCTACCATGCCTGGCTAATTTTGTATTTTTGGTAGAGATGGGGTTTCTCCATGTTGGTCAGGCTGGTCTTGAACTCCCAACCTCAGGTGATCCACCCACCTTGTTTATAATCTAACCTAACTAGAATCTTTTTAAAAGCAGGACAAAAAATTCAACATTTTATGTTATTATAGCTATGTTAAAATATGTCTAGAAAATACAGCCAGAGGAAATAAAAACTTTCATTGCCTCAAATTGCCGCAAAGCCAAGGGGCACTGCCCATGGCCAGGGAGGGTGAGCCCTGGAAGCACCGAGGTTGCTGACTCCCAGCCCAGGAGCAGCTGGACCCTCAGCCCCCAGTGCCTGGTTTCTCCTTGCATGTGAATCCAGGTCCCAGCATTTTGTCATTGACGGGAGCAGCCTTGGCTCACCCTCCTGGAAAACAGAAAGATGCTCATGGATGCTGGCTGTGAGGCAACCTGAGGGCTCAAAGACCTCCTGTGGGGCTCACACTGGGGCCAGAGCCTCAGCCTCTGACACCCCAGAATGGAGTGGGCAGGATGGGTGGGGCAGAGAAGAAGAAAGTTCTCCGGATGTCCTGGTTAGTCACCCTGATGCTGGGAAATGCACACTTATGGCTGAATCAGGGAGAATCAAGTCTCTTGGCCAGAGAAACAAGCCATTATGGCCAGCGAAGCACTCACTAAGCACATGCAAATACACGTGTATGTGCACCCACAAACACATAGAATTACACACACGCCCAATACACACATATGTACATGCACACTAACTCATTACACATATGAACAAGTATGCACATGCCACACCTATACACATACACTTATGTACAGATGCCCAAATGCACACATATTCACACCCTTACACAATACACATGTATATACATGTACTCCTGACACACATTCACACACATGTGCACATACACCTACATACACACCACAATATAATACACTTAGTAGAGTAGTATTGGGGGGCCTCAATTGTGGTCAGATGGCCTGAAACTTAGTCTGAATTGTTTCACTTTTCTTATCCCCCATTTCGCTAGGGGCCTCTGCTTTGCTGGGCTGCTCTAAATACACTGGGTAGTCCTATACGCTACTCTGCCAGCTTTATTGTTACCTGGACATTTTTAGGTTCCAGTTTTATCTTTTTACTTTTATTTTCAAAATGTGGTAAAACATAAATAACATAAAATTGATAACTTTAACCATCTTGAACTGCACAGATTGTTGGCATTAAAACACTCACATTTTTATGCAACCAACACCACCATCCATCCATGAATACTTTCATCCTGCAAAACAGAAACCATCTTTTTACCCCCCTAGCAATCATGCCTTCCTCTTTAGCTTACATTTATTTTATAGTACACAGAATATCCTAGAAGCAGAGAATCTGAGCAGTGGACGGCACCTGGTAAGGTTATCTCTTCCAAACACCTGCCCTTCAGCAAAACCACACCTGGGGCAGACTGAGCCAGACAGAATCAACCTTCTTTTTAAATGTACAAAACTAGGCCTTATTTGGAAGTCACATATTTGAAATATCAAGTCAGAAAATTCTTTTTCTGAAGTAAAAGTGTTCTTTGTCATTTCCTCAGTTACTCTTTTTTCTTTTCCAGATTGAAAATAACCCGTTACTGTCCTCAGGGAATCAACAATTTCATGAGCAATGACTTCCTGGGAGGCCGTGGTTCTCAAACGTTAGCCTGCCTCAGTGTCAGCTGGAGGGGATATGAAAGACAGATCACTGCACCTACCCCCAGAATTTTAGATCCCAGAAGTCTAAAGAGGGTTCCAGAAGTTGCATTTCTAACAAACTCCCATGTGATGCTGATGCTGTTGGACTGGGGACCCCATTTTAAGAAATGCTCCTATAAGGTCCAATGCTAGGAAATCTGAAGAATAGAAATATGCAGGTTCCTAAGAGGTAGGAACGAATGGAATTAACAAGGTAAATGGGTTAACCTCCATGTGGAAAGTGCCAAATGCCCTTCGCATAAGCCCTTTGCTGTCACAGAGCTCACAAGCTCAGGGTGCAGTGCGGGAGGCCGAGGTGAACAGTAGTTTGGGATGTCAGCCATTCACACTGGGAACTGTGTGGACCCTGCAGGGGAGCACAGCACTCAGGCTGGGTGAGGAAGGGGCCGGGGATGGCTTCCTGCAGACCTAGAAGCATCAGAAGCTGTTCCTGGGTGGATTCTTAAAGAAAAGAAGGTGTCCAGACAAAAGGGCTGGGCGAGACACGTGCTCTTCCAGCAGAGGAACGTGGAACTGAAAAGCAGACGTGGAGCATTCATGGGGCAGCAAGCTGTGCAAGTGTCCCCAAGGGGAGCGTGGAAGTGAGGCAGTGAGGACAGAGTGCAGAGGCGGGCAGGGCGAGACCCAGAGGGCATGGTAACACAAGAGGAGGAGCCCAGGTGATATTCTGAAGGCTCCTTTGACACCAAGGACAGAGAAAGCTTTGCTAAGACTCCATATAAGGGGGCATCAGAGAGGAAAGGAGAAGCGGGAACACAGCTCTCCCCAGTCCTCTAGGCCTTCCACTATAGGATAGCCTAGGTGCAGACAAAATTTCCTTTCCTTTTTGTTTTGTTGAAAGATTTTGGAATTGCATGGAGGGAAACTTGTAAAGACTCTGGGCAAGGCTAGAACCAAAATGAACACAAAGAGAATACAGAAGTTGGGTCTGGAGGTGAACAGAGGAGGCTTCCAGCTCCATCTTGTGCAGGCTGTACAGCCTTGAGCATGTTACTTCTTGTGCCACAGTCTCTGTATTTAAATAGAGACCTAATTCCCTCACAAGACCCATAGGACCTCACAGGGGCTGGCCTCCCTGCTGTTTTCAGCCTGAGCTCACAGGCGCTGGCCCTCACTCTTCCTGCTCCCGCTCCATAAGCGTCTTTCCAACTGGGTTTGCCAGACTGTCTTCTGCCCCAGCCCTTTCCCCAGGTGGTTTCCTCTGTCTGGAGTAGTCTTGCCCTCGCCTGACTAATTAGCTACATTAAATCTAAGACCCATTCCCTCAGGGCAATCTGATCTACCTGCATAGGTTCAATCTCTACTCTTAGAGGGTTTTAAGCATTGGGAACTTTTACTTGATAGCACTTAGTGGTTGTTATTTGTGTAATTAGTTGTTGAGTGTCTCTTCTGCTAGAACAGGGGTCAGCAAACCATACCAGCTTTGGCCTGAAGCCTGATTTTGTAAATAAAATGTTAATGGAGGAGATCAGGTGCCTACAGGGTCATATTGCTGGAGATGTGGAGTAACCGATCAAGATGAACATATTTTGGTTCATTTGGATGATCGACTTAGAAGAGAGCTTCCATATCCTCTCAAGGTCTGCATTTTTATCTAGTTAACATTTCTTTGGTGCCAGGGAGTGACATTTTCTTTGTTATAGAGATATATTTTTAAAAATGCACAGGGAGTTAATAGGAAATATTGTGTTCTCACCAAGTGAAGGCCAAAAGACTTCATTGCAGGATGTACAAAGGAAGCCTCTGTGTAACTTACATAGGGACAAGTGGTGGAAGCATCCAGTTACTGCAATGCGTGCCGCCAACAGGCAGATCTCAGGAGAGTCTGCATGTGGGCAGGGAGAGCCATTTTCTCAGGGTGGAGGGGAGTGACTGTTCTGCCTTTGTTTCATTACACTAAAATTGTCATTTGAATTTTATGAGGTCCCTACATTTGTTGATCTGTAAGTTTCTTTAGGTTTTATGGTTGTAAGATATCTATATGCCTACATTCTTTATATCTAATGTTAAGGTTACATATAGTTAATATATATTTAATAAAAATATAATATATATATTACAAAACATATAGACACATGAGCAGAGGCAGAGCAACAAAAATAAGGTTTTAATACACACAATCAGGAGAGAGAAGGGCCCATCAAAGTGAACAGGCAAGGGGAAGGGGGCACCTGTAAATAGCAGTGGGCCTCCTGCCAGTTCAAAGAATAGAGACCTGGCTGGGGACTTTGGTCAGCCAGATTAACGGTCAAGCCAGGGAGGGCACAGCTGATGATGACACATGCTGGCTCTTCTTCTGTCCACAGGAGAGTGTCTCAAATACACTATGGTTCTGATTGGGTTCATCAGCCCCACATCCTCCAACACACACACATACACACACACACACACACACACACACACACACACACTCACTTTGAGGTTTGGGGCCTCTGGCTTGTATAACGAGAGAGCAGCTTAAATTTAACTTCAAGGGACTGATCCCCTTCCTCAGGCAGCAATGTCCATTCATGGGAACCATATGTGGAGGGAGACTTGCTTCTTATTTCTTCTCCATCATACCACCTGTGTGTACCAGGTGGGCCTTGGGTGCTCTTTCTGAATGGGGACCCTAATTGTGTTCACTCGCAGCAGTTATGGTGCCGTCCCCATCGCACCATCTGTTCTGGAGGAGGATGTTGCAGAGGCGCTGCTCCCTAAACTGGAGGTACCTGGAGGAACCCTGATGGGAAGGCTCAGAAAAACAGGGGCACTGGGGACAGAGGCTTTTCATTGTTGCCCATCAGGGGGACCCAAGTGTGGGCTGAGGGTGGGGCTGGAGAATATGAATGTAGCCAGGCAGACGGAGGCTAATGTCTTTCCAGGGTGCCTCTACTGTGCACTGAAATTGGGGAATTAAGAGAGGGCTCACTCTGGAGCTTGGTGAAGAAGCCCTTTCTCATTGTCTTGGATGAGCCACAGCCATGCTACCCACCAGGACCAGGCCCTTCCTCTGCACACTCTGTGGATAGCAGTCATTGCCCTGAATCCGTGAAAGCATCATCTGCTTAAACCACTATTTCTTAGTACTGCTTTATGCACATTTCAATTCCACAATTTCTGTTTCATTCTCTGTATAAATTGGAGAACACTTGTGAAAATTCCTCATCTTACAGTCCATTTTCTGTAACATTAGTCTTAGCCCTTTTAAAATCATGGGCCTTGTTTTCTTGAAGTTTTTCTGGGATTGAGGCCAGCGGGATGGCAAAGCTGCTGTCACTGAGGTATGGCCTGGAGAGTCCTTGGGTATCTGTGACAGAAGGCAGGGCCACCAGCATGGGAGCCAGGAATAGGGGACGACTCCAGGGGATGAAGCCCAAGGAAGACTCAGCATGTCAGGTGTGGGTCAGCTACAGGACCCTGCGCAGGATGAGGCCTTGAAGTGTGGGTGACCAGCCACTCACACGGGGAATGAGGCTCTTTGGCCCTATTTCTCATAGGGCTGGTATGTAGGGCCCCAGGTGTCCCTGTGCTCAGAGCCTCAGCCTGCAGGGAACCCCTGTCAGCCCCTCCATGGGAGTTGGGAGTTAAAGGGGGCCATGAGCAGCTCTCCTGGGGGAAGTTCCTTGTCCTGGGACTGGGGCATCTGTCCCTCAGGGCCCACCTGTCCTTTTGGGGCTCCAAGCACAGAAAGTCGCAATCTCGGTCTTCACATGGAGACCAAATGTGTCCCAAGCCAGGCTGTAGCACACACACGAGGGTGTAGGTAAACAGGCCAAAGCCCACTGCTCCCCCTGACAAGAGCAACTGTAACAGATAAGGAAGTGGACAGACTTTGGAGAATGTCGGGGAGCTGCCTCAGAGGTGGAAGCCAGGAACGCGGGACAGCTGGTGCCTGACTGAGGGCGCCCATCACCACAGCCCACGTCCTTGTGCATTTCCATAGGGTCAGTCTGGCTCCAGCATTTGCTCTGGAATAATAGGGCCCCACAGCGCAGACGATCATGACCACCTGTCTGCCAGAGAGATGCGAGAGAGCCTGAGGAGAGGAGTCCCCTGTCTCTACTACAAAAACAAACAAAGATAGAAACGAACACAAACAAAAAACCACAGTTTTATTTATAATAGCATGAAAAAGAACAAAATACCTAGAAACAAACTTAACCAAAGAGGCAAACAACTTGGATGCTAAAAGCTACAAAACAACAATGCTACAAGAAAACAAAGAGTATACAAATAAAAGACATCTCCATGCATGTGGATTTGAAGACTTAATATTGTTAAAATGTCCATACTACCTAAAACAATTTACAAATTCAATACAATCCCTATTGCAGCATTATGCACAATGGCCAAGAGATCCAATCCAAATGTTCGTTGGTGGATGAAAGGATAAAATATGGTATATACATACAATGGAAGACTAAGCAGCCTACAGAAAGAAGGAAATCATGTCACATGTTAGAACATGGATCAATCTCAAGAACATTATTCTAAGTGAAATAAGCTAATCACAAAAGGACAAATACTTTCCTTCATATGAAGTATTTAAGGTAGTCACAATCACAGAAACATCAAGTAGTGGTTGCCATGACTGGGGGTGGGAGTACGGGGAAAATTAGTATTTAATGTGCACAAAATTTCAGTTGTGAAAGATAAAATATTTCTAAAGATCTAAATTTCACAATGATGTGAATACACATAACATTACTAAATTGTACACTTTAAAATGTTTAAGATGGTTTTTAAAAAAGGAAAAGGCATAGGAATAAATTTCATGACCTAGGACTAGTTAATGGTTTCTTAAAGGTGACATCAAAACCACAAGTAAGAAAAGAAAAAATAGATAAAATGGACTTCATCCAAAGTAAAAACATTTGTGCCTCAAAGAGTACCATCAAGAAAGTAAAGGACAACCCATAGAATGGGAGAATATTTCTGCAAATTATATCTTCTAAAGCATTTTTATCTGGAATATATAAAGAATTCTTATAACTCAATGATAAAACACAAACCAGTTAAAAATTACTAAGCGTTGAGAAACATTGCTCTAAAGAAGATATACAAGTGTCGAATAGGTACATGAAACAGGTTCAACATCAGGGAAACACAAATGCAACTATGATGAGATGCCACTTCAGAACCACTAGGATGACTTTATCAAAAAGAGAGTTGATAGTAAATGTTGGCCGAAATATGGAGAGACACTGGGACCCTCACACAGCTAGTGGGTATATAAAATGGTTCATGTACACTGGAAACAGTCTGGCACCTTCTGAAATGGTTAAACATAGAGGTTCCATATGGCCCATCAATTTCACTCTTAAGTATGTAGCCATGAGAAATGGAAACATACATCCCCAGAAAACCTTGTACACAAATGTTCTGAGAAGTATAATTCACAATAGCCAAAAAGTGAAAACAACCCAAATGTTCTTAACTGATAAATGGATAAATTTTAGTATATCCATTAATGGAATATTATTCAGCAACAAAAAAGGTTTGATGTAATGATACATACTAAAAATGTGGATGACCTTGGAAATATTATTCTAAGTGAAAGAAGACAGATATGAAAGACACATATTGTATGTTCCATTCATAGGGCATCATGTGACACTGAAGTTAGAATCCAAGTGAGCTACAAAAGGGCAGCCACCTGGATCAAGTCCATTCTGGCAGCTGTCAGAAAGCACAGCATGCTCACTAACGGGGGCTGGCCTTACTCAGGTTGTCAGATGGAGTTTCCCAGGAGGCCATGGCTTCTTCAGGGATCTGTCATCCAGTGGTGAACGGAGGGGTCTCTGGAGACAAACTGGCCTGGGGCAGCTACAGCGGCACCGGTTCCCAGATAGTGACCTGGGTGCGTAAGCAGGGAGGCCAAGTTGACAGAGAGCCTCAGAACACCCCCAGCACCTGCTGTGAGCAAGCTGTATGGCTTCCCCAAGTGTGGATGCGACGACATCATGGGTATTTACAGATTCCCTGTCACTGCATCCCAGGCTCTCCTGGTTCATGTGTGATACACCGCAGTTGGGGTGGAGGTGCACTGACAGTCGCAAAGGGCCAAGCCTTTCTTTCCCGTGGTTCTGATGCACGGTTTCCAGATACCAGTCAGGAAGGAAGTTCTTGAGATTATGGACCTTGTCCTAGTCACATAGGGCTGCTAGGACAAAGTGCCATAGACTTGGGGGTGGTGGCGCATATTAAAAAAACAAATGTATTTGTCACAGTCTGGAGAATGGAGGTCCGAGGTTAGTGCCCCAGTGTGGTGAGATTCTGGTGAGGGCTCTATTCCTGGGCTGCAGAAGGCCGCCTTCTCACTGTGTCCTCGTGTCAGGGAGAGAGAGAGCTCTGGGGTCTCTGCTTCTTACCAGGGCCCTAATCCCATCATTAGGGCCCCACCCTCATGATCTCTTCTAACCCTGAATATATCCCAAAGGTCACATCTCCAAATACCATCACGTTGGGGTTTAGGGCTTCAACACAGGAACTGTGCGGGGGGCGGGGGGCGACGTGTGTTCAGTCTGCCAGAGCCCCCCAGTCAGCCCCTCTGTGCCCATTTAGGGGCAGATCGTAGGGCTCAGGTGGGACACAGCGGTAGAGGAAGCACAAGTTCTGCTTCCTAGGAATGGTTCAGCCAAAACAAGGACAAGGACAGTGGGATAGACAACAGCCAGTGGGGTAACCAGCAGGAGCCCCAGGGTGTCACTTTAACCCTTAGGTGAGGAAGTTGGCTGGGCACCCACACACGCCAGAATATGGACCACGTTCCCTTCAAACAAGGCTCATTTAACATTCCTAACTCCTGCAAAGGGGCAGTGCTACCTTATCTCCTGTCGATGGCCCTGAATGTAGAGGAGTCATGGGAGCTGCCCACATCACCCACCAGTGACTCTTCTTCACTCCCCACATTTTCCCCGAGGGCCTGATGTGCACTGAACTGGGGAAGCCCTGCCAAGATAAACTCTCCTTCCCAAAGGCTACAGAGGATGGCAGACCTCCAACACTGCCCACATCGAACAGAGGGGAGGGGGCAGAGGGGCATCTGTCTGGCTGACTGCTGTGTTCTGTGGGTAGAGGGGGCCAGAGAGGACCCAAACATGGCTCCCTTTGTCACTTGACTGAGGGGCCAGGCCACTGTGTACCGGACGGTTTTACCCCACCAGCCTCTGCTACTGGGCCAGCCCCCAGCGCCATAACCACAGCTCTGCATGCAGGCAGTGCTGGGACCAGCGCCCTGGCAGTCACAGGGGTCCTGAGCCAAAAAGGGCCCTGGGGGAGGAATCAGAACTCGGACTGTGGAGAAGAAGGTGTTGGCCAGGAGGGAACCAGGGCGGGTGCTGGGTCCCGTCCATGCTGGGATCTGAGATTCTAAGAGGTGGGTTAGAGGTAAGGGGGGCAGAAGTTGGCCCATGGGGTGAGGGGAGTTCAGCAGAGACTGGGAGGACAGGACAACCTGGGAAAGAGCAGAGTGTCCTCCCCAGCCTCGGTCCCTCTCCTGATGCAGTCCTCATCTCACTCACAGACTCTGGAAGTCTCCCTTCAGCGAATGCCTAGCCCCCGACTCCCAGGGCACTTCCCAGACAGCCAATGCCACATCCCAGGCAGCCCCTGCTCTGCCCTTGGGGTCTGTGCCTGGCAGAAGGGTGGCCGACCCTCAACCCCTCTCAGCCTGGGCCCCAGCTCCCCCTGGTCCTGGAACTAGCAGACACCCACCCTGTGCCTGGTGGGCTGGTCATGCTTGTTCCCATTGATGATGGTGTATTGGGAGGGAACTGTTTTAGATATCAATGTACATCTGTGTCTACATCAATTCCACATGAGTTCAGTCATCATACGGGAAAGGAATCATAGCTGTGGGGGGCTCCATGGAGGACCCTGAGGGCCCCTGAGGCCAGTCCCTGTGGCCACAGCAAGCAGCATCTGCTGCAGCTAGTTAGAGAAGACTCTCTCCTGCCCAGAAATAGGCAGAGTGACTTCCCCTGCTCCCCACCCATTGTCGTATCCCAAACACACCCATGTGGACGGTCACCTCAACATCTCCGCTCAACCCAGTGCCTGCACTCTTCCTGATGAGGGTTAAGCAGGAGCGGCTGCCTCTCCCCATGTCCATGTTGCAGGCGGCTGTCTTCTCCTCAGCTCCCACCAAGCAGAACAAGAGCCAGCCAGCTCTCTCCAATCCCAGGATTTTCCGGGGATACTGATAATGAAGGGAGGTTCCAAGAAGCCTCCCTAATGCAGGCAGGCCTTGTGAGTGGGGGATGGGAGGGATCAGAGCTTCCTCAGCATCTGTCAGTCCCTGGAGCAACTGAAGGGGCTCCCTACACCAGGGGGAGAAAGTGGGGCCAGCCCCTGTGGGTTCCCAGTGCCTGACATCTCCCAGTTCCTCTGCCCACCCTCACAGATACCCTCCACGGAGCAGCACAGCCCCGAGGACAGAGGCAGCAGCCCTGAGAGCATTTTCCAACACAACTACATTTATTCACAATTACACACGAGACACCCAAGGCACTGCTTCCCATCCCCCAGCCCCTTCCCCCCAGGCCCTCCCTTCCTGCCCTCCCGTTCAACCACCCTCTCCCTCCTCTCCCCTCCCTCTCTGCCCTCCCCATTCAGCCACCCTCTCCCTCCTCTCCCCTCCCTCCCTGCCCTCCCCATTCAGCCACCCTCTCCCTCCTCTCCCCTCCCTCTCTGCCCTACCCATTCAGCCACCCTCTCCCTCCTCTCCCCTCCCTCCCTGCCCTCCCCATTCAGCCACCCTCTCCTTCCCCTCCCCTCCCTTCCCTACCCTCCAAAGCTAAGGCCCAGCAAGATCAGCACTGGGGAGGAAGAAGCTTTTGACTGCTTTGGGGCATCGGATGCCAGACCCCCACCCTTGCGGACTGGCACCAGAAAACCTGCCCGGAAGCCCCTGTTGGCTACAATGCCGCTTCTTCTTCTTCCTGGAGACCAAGGGGTCACCCTTTCTCTTTTGAGACTGTGAGGGACCACCCAGCCCCCAAGCCAGGGATTGCTCCCCAGAGACTCTGAGCCCAGGCCCTGGGTTGGGTGTTTTTTCAGCAGGCGATGGACTTCTGAAGAGAGGTCGCTTCTTGGACATTGTGGCAGGAGAGGCTGCTAGGCTGAGGCCTCTTCTCGGAGCAGATGGGGACTGAAGAGCTCCCTGGGGTCCCCACTTTTCTGGGCTGAGAAGGCCCGAGGCAGGGACAGGGCTCTGGGGTAGCCACCAGGGCAGCAGCTTATGCTGGGAACCCAAGAAGAAGGCCAGGCTGGGGAGCTCCTCCTCCTCACTTGACCCCTGAGCCAACCCGTGTGACTCCCTGACAGGAGATCCTCCAGGGAGATCCAAGGTGTCCTTGGTCCCCAGGCCAGGGCACGTGGGTCTGTGGTCCTGGGGAGGAGAGGTTGGCCGGGCAGCTCTCAGCCCAGGGGAATCCTGACATCCTAAAAGCACAGCAGAGTCTTTGGACCTGGTCATGCCAGTGCGGGCTCTGCCTCGTCCCTGAGAGTCCCGGGCAGCCGTCTGGGGTGGGCAGGTTTCCATGCTAACCCCTTGTTGGGGGTCAGGGACGTCTCTCTCTGCTCCTTGGCCAGCTGCAAATTTAGAAGAACTTGAGTCCAACCAGGCCATGCCATGACTAGGGGATGCCCTCGCATGCTCTTTCTCCTTCAAGGGTAGGAGGCGCTTCTCCACTAGCTGCGGAAGGAAAGGGGGCACTTACTGGGACTACCCTGGGTGTGAGCAGGGCCCAGGGTGGTGGAGACCAGGACACTTGGGCGGGAGGCAGGGAAGCCTGAGGCAGCTGGGCTTTATGTCAAAGAGAGAGGGTGTGGCTCTGCCGGGCATCCCGTTGGGCCTCACTGCAGCTTGCATCCTGACTCCCCTCCCTGGCTCCTCTCCATCCTACTCCCTCTGAACCTGCATCTTCCCACCCCGGAGTGGCTCCCCAAGAAGCCGAGCATCCCCAGCAGGGTGGGGTTAGACAATCAGGTGGGCCTTGTGTGCTGGGTCCCTCCTGCCCCTGGGGTACCTGGGCAAGGGTGAGTCCTTCCTCCTGCTCCAGCTCCTGGCTTAGGGCCGAGAAATCCATCTGTGGATGTGGGGAAAGCAATTCTTCCAGGAATTGGGGGTGAATGACGGCCTCCACCTGGAAACAGAAGGAAGAAGGCGTGAGCTTCCTGGGCAGGGAGCAACCCGGAGCCAAGGACACCCAGAAGAGATGCAGAAAGCTGCAAGCACCTTGTCCCCACCCTCGTGGGGCTGTCTCATATCATGGTGACCACCAGCCACAGACACAGACCGCAGACCTGGTAGCATACGCACACACAGACAGAGACACACAAACCACACACAGACACACAAACACACCCACATACGGCACAGGAAAAGACACAGACACAGTTAGCATACACACTCCACACTCACACCCACGCAGACACACAAAGACACACGGTAACAAATCACAGACACAAACACACAGCAACACACAGACACACACAGTCACGTACACAGACACTCAAATCCATGGAAATACACGCACTGCTGAGTAACTAAGGAACAGAGCTTAATTCCAAGGACCTGGGAGTGCTACCCCCTGGAATCCTGCAGACACCAGCACTCCAGGCCAGCCCACCTTGGTGACAAAGTCTTTCTGGGAACACAGCTTGTCAATGTAGCTCAGGAGGCCCGGGTCTGGGGGTGTCCAGTCCTCTTCCTGTGGCTGCTTCACTTCGCCCTCTTCCCGTTGTTTCTCGGGCTCCCCTGTGGCCCCGAGGGGAGGCCCCAGCAGCTCCTCCATGATGTCCACATACTCCTGCACCACTTCTGGAGGAATCTCCTCGGGGACATTGGTCTCCGCTGGCCTCTGGGGCCTGGGTGGTGGCAGGCGGGCCTTGGTCTCAGCTCGCCGGTGGGGCCTGCGTGGTGGCAGGCGGGCCTTGGTCTCCGCTGGCCTCTGGGGCCTGGGTGGTGGCAGGCAGGCAGTCGGGGCCTTGGTGCCGGCCTTGCTGGGAAGGTACACTGAGGCAGAGAGGGAGGAGGATGGGTGTGGTGAGGGCCACTCCTCCTGCCTGCACCACACAGGGGAGGGCAGGGCTTGGGGATGTGAAGTGGGTCCCAGGTGGGTCAGGACCACCTGAACCGCAGCACCCCCGGAAGAGGCAGGAGGGGCACATGTGAGACAGCATCGCTTGGGAGGAAGTTCACAGCCACCAATATGCCGTGTACTCTCCTCGCTCATCCCTGCTTCCTGGGCAGAGCATGTGTGGAGTTTTGGATGAGCGAGGGGAGAGAGTAGCTAGGAAACTTGACCAGGTCAATACCCAACATATGCTCCTGGAAGCTGTCCTGTTGGAGGGAGAAGATCTCCCTCTTGAAGGGAAGCATGTGGTGTGGGCACGGTGGCCTCCCTTGGCCCCTTTGACCTTTGCCATGGCTCCTGTGGGAATGTGGGAAGCCATACCTGGCTGCTTGTCCGCCTCAGGGGCTGGAAGTCCTTGAGGTTCAAGCCTCGGTGGGGCCGGAGGAGGCAGGCACTGGGGCCCCTTCATCAGTTGCGATTTCTGAATCTGCATCTCCTCCTCAGCCTCAAACTCCAGGAACCTGGGGGTGAAGGAGGCCCCGGCTGTGCTGAGAGGGTCCAGACCCCCTTTCCCCAGGACCAGGCAGCGGCCGAGGGCAGGGATGGGGGGAAATGCCTCTGGTGGACTGTCCAGGCCTTCACTAGGTGCCATCCCCCAGTCCCAGGAGGGAGCTGCTCCCAGAGTTCTGGGCTTACCCTCCCTCACCCGGCCCCTGCAGAGCCCATGGCATCAACGGGGCTTCCTGACTCAAGTCAGGGCCACGATGTCCAGGAGGGTCCCAGGGGATCGCTCCTCCAGGTTTCAGCTGGCCAGGGGTGGGGTTGATGGCAGAAGGCATCAGGGATGATGCCCAGATGCAGGAGTCCTGAGGTTGGGACTGTGGGCCCCTCAAAGATAAGCCAGGGCCACAAGGCCTGGGAGACCAATGATCAGGAAGAAGCACAAGCTGAGCCCAGAGGACAGGGCCCCTTTCCCCTGAGGCTGCTGTCTGTCTGTCTTCACGGAGGGGACTGCCCAGGAGCAAAGGCGGTCAGGCCAGAGATGGGGCTCACGGTGTCCTGGGCATAGGTCTCCCCGACCCAACTCCCTGGTCGGGCTGGGATGGGAGAAAACCGACTTCTGGCCACTGCTGTGAGGAGCCTGCACCCCACTCTTGTCTATAGTCACTAGCACCCCTTCTCCCCATCCCCACAGCTGGAGGTGACCCACTTTGGGCTGTGATGCTGGCTGCTCCCGCCATGACCTCCAGTGTCAAGGCAGGGGTAGGCCCCAGGCCAGGCAGGGCTGCTTCCCATTAGGGCAGCACGGAGACCCCAGAGCACTCTAAGTGGTAGGAGCAGCTTCCTGAGGCAGCCAGGGGCCCAGAGCGTCTTGTGTTTGTCCACATCCTCCTCATGCTCCACGCTGAGAAGCCACCACGGCCACCGGGCCTCTGTCATTCACTCTCACCCTGCCATGCGGGCCCTGCCCCCAGGACCCCACACTCACTTTTCTGCCATCTCGTAGAAGATCATCCGGTCAAAGTTGCTTGTGTGCTGCCATTCCTGCACGGCCCGCCACAGTCCCTCCTCCAGGCTCATGGTGGGCTTCCGCCGGGCCAGGGATCGGAGAACTGGGCTGTAAACCAGTGCAGTCAGTCCCAGTCTATAAGCCCACCATTCATCCCAGGCACACCTGGTCCCAACCCCTGGTCCCTGTCCTCCGCACACCTGTCCTGCCATGTCCCTGTCCTGTTCTCCCCCAGGTGGGCTCCTCAGGCCCCAGGACACGACTGCAAGATCAAACATCAACACAAGCTACCAAGTGGCCTCTCCGACTGCCTCTCAGGTCCTCAGTGTTGAGAAGTGAACTCAGTACTATGGGTGGAACATGTGTGCCCCCAACATTGCTGTGCTGAAGCCCTCAGGGCCAGTGTGTCAGTATTTGGAGGCAGTCAGGGTCAGAGCAGGTCATGAGCGTGGGTCCCAGTCATGGAATCGGAGCCCTGATAAGGCCAGGAGGAGACGCCAGGGCTCTTCCTCTCAGCCACAGGGGGACACAGCCAGAGGCAGCTCTCTCCAACCAGGAAGAGGGCCCTGACCAGACACCCAATCTGCTGTCACCTTGATCTGGGACTTCTGGCCTCTGGAACTGGGAGACATGAATGTGTCTTGATAAAGCACCCAGTCTATGGGATTTGTTACGACAGAGCCTGAGCTGACTGAGACAGCGTGCACACAGAATGACCTGGGAGCGAGGGTTAAAGTGCAGGTTTCAGGGCCCCAGGACTGAGTATTTAACCAGCTTCCTGGGAACTCTGGAGTAAGGCAGCCCCTGGGGACGCAGCCTCAGGGTCCCGGAGCATGAGGAGCAGGAGCACACGTCCAGAACCAAAGCAGAGCCGTGTCCAAGCCCACTGCAAGCAGCCAGGTACAGCTTCCCACATTCCCACAGGAGACATGGCAAAGGCCTGTGAGCCTGGGGCAGCTCCACTCCAAGAATCAGGGTCCCCAGTGCATCGGGACTCCACTCCAAGGGGGAATGCAACCAGTTCCAGGGTGGGGGGGCAGTGAGATTGTTGGGGATGAAGATGGGGTCACCTTTCACCTACACCCCAGGCAGGGAACTTCCCTGGAGAAACGGCCTGTGTGTTGCAAGGTGGATGTGCTCAAGCTCCCGTTTGCTCATCAGCGGGAAACACAGGGTCACAGAGGCACCGCAGTGTGGAGAGAGGTAGGGACTGGGAATGAAACCACAAACTCTTCCAGATGCTGACGTTGCTGCCTCACAGTCACCACAGTCCACGGCCCTGGGCTGCTGGGCTCGTGGTGCACTCAGAGCTATCACTGGAGCCTGTGGCTTTGGGGAGTTCTCTCCTAGATGGCCTAGTCCTGATAATGATAGTAATGGGGACAGTAATCATAATTGCTATCATGTAATGTGTCATAGCATGTTCCAGGCACTGTGCTATGCATGTCATATGTGAGCTCAAGTCATCTCTTCACCATCCCCTGAATGAAGCATCATTGTCCCTTTTTCTGGGAGGGATTGAGGGTGAAGATGCAAATACCTGCCCAGCATCGACCCCAGTGTGGGGCCCAAGACCATCCCCCTGTGAAGGCTCCACCACCGCTGTGCTAACTGGACCTCGGCAGAACTGCGGGCATGTACCAGGTTCCATCTGGGCCCTGCAGCTCCTCCTCCCAGCCTGATGTGATGTGCTCCTGGCCATCAATACTGGGTTCAAGGGGAGGCACTGGGGTGTGTACTCAAAGACCTAAACCCAAACCATAGCTCACGTCACACCAGAAACCCTCTCTGACCTGGGTCTTCTGTAAACATTGTTGTGAAAATTATTGAAAGTAAGGATTGACTGGACTCATGGGACAGTGACGGGCAGTTGAGATGAGGCCCCTGACAGTCTGTCCTGAGCCGCAGCCAGATTAATGTTGTTGAAAATGTACCTTCCCATAGTGCAACCCATCACCCTCACAACCGCCCTGCAAGCTCCCCTGAAGAGAGGATGAACAAGCTCTCCTGTCCATCCAGCAGCCTCTTTACATGTGAGCTGCAGGACAGCTCCAGAGCCCCGAGGGCACTCACATGAGGAAGCAGGAAAGTGCTTCGGTGTCAGGACTCTGGGGAAGGTGCCTCCGGGCCAGGGGCTTGTAGTGCTGCCAGAGTCGGAAGTTCTCATAGACACTCTTGGGGTTACAGGAGTTGTCCGGCGGGGACTTAGCCTGGGAGGAAGCCAGGCTCCCCTCTCCATGAGCCCCTTGTGGGCATGGCCCAGCATTCGCTGGAAACACGATGGGGGGCATCTGGGCAGCTGGTGGTGGTTGTGGTGGAAGAGGAAGGCCCTGGGACCAGCCTCCCTCACAGGCCTGGGTGCCCCCAACCACCTGGGCAGCCATAACAGGTACCACAGGAGTAGCTGCCAGGAGTAGGGGAGGCGGACACACGACACCTCCGCAGAGGGTGCCTGGAGCCTGCCAGATGAGGGGGGCCTGACTTAGGACCAAGGTCTGTGCCTGAGGGGCCTTCACAGTCCCCACCTCTGTCCTCATCTGGACAAAGCCGTTGGAAGCCGCGGCCCCACTTGGGCAATGACCATCCTGTCCTGCCACCAGAGATGTGCTGGGGAAGGCAGGCAGCACCAGTGGGCCACCCGTAGGAACCCCTGCAGTCATGAGGGGTGGCCCCTGTGCCGGGCTGGGAGCAGGTGTGGCAAAGGGCAGAGCCGTGAACACAGACAGGGAGGTGCCAGGGTTCATGGTCACGCCTGGTCCCAGCACTGGGTATGCTGTGGAGACAAAGGAAAGAGGTGAATGAGCTGGGGTCTCCAGGTCCACACTAGTCACTGGGGAATCAGAGGGGAGTCCCAACAGCTGAGGGCATGTGACAGGGAAACTCTGCAGCTTGTAAGTGTCCCTGAGTGTGCATCAGATGCTCTATTCCTCCACGGGAGAGTCGCTCCACTAGAGAGCCTGGCCCCGGTCACCAAGACTCCCTGACCCCTGTCCCCAAGAAGCAACAGCTAAGCCTTCGCTGCCCGAGGGTCTCCCTGGGGTGTCCCTGGCAGACCCTGTCAGCCTCACAGGCATCTCCCAAGCCATGGGTCAGGGATGAGTCTCTCAGCAGCTTGGTGGTCCTCAGCGTGCTCAGCAACAGGTGAGGGGCCTACCCCAGGGCAGTGCTTGGCACTCAGAAGGCCCACAGGAAGTCAGGGGCTTCCGCATATTATGGCCCCATCTCCTCTTCAATCTTCCTTTTCCTGAAGCTCTTGTAAACCCCTGTCTTTCCTAGCTCAAACACAGCAAAAGAAAACCACTGGATGGAAATCTTTCCCAAGCCAGTGCCCTACGAACCCTGAAGATAATCCATAACTCGTCATGCCCTGCATAGAAGTGATTGTCCTGGCACCACCAACAGCAAGTGCTAAATAGGGGTCAGATTCGGGCCACCCTTTCCTCAGTACTTGATGGTCCCAGCTGCCACTCAGGAAGCTCTGTTCCCAGGGAGAGGTGTGAGAAGCAGTGGTGGAGTCCCCTGAGATAGTGTCACTGCACAGCCAGCAACAGCTGCACACGATTAGAACACAGCCAGCAAATGGTGAGCAGCAGGGCTATCAGGGGAGGTGTCTAGGGATTTTCACAGCTGCTGCTCAGGTTACAATAGGTAGTGGGATAAGGAGCCCATCTGTGGTCCTTCTCCTTTGAGCTCCCAATAACTGAACATAGTGGCCAACCAAGAACAAGAGGTTCTTGGGCCACGGGCCAGGGAAGGCAAAGTTGTCTGGAACTCATCTCTATTCAGTAGCACCTCCTGCAGTCTCTAGTCAAGGGGAATAAGGGATACAGCACATGCACCTCATCATTCAGGACGCACATCCTAACTTGAATAATAATATTAAGAGAACCATCTTCCTATTTGTGCGCTACTCTCCTTCCTCTACTCAAGGAAGTAGAGGAAGGAGTAGAAACCAGCCTTTCCAGACCCTTCCACTGAGAACCAGAAGAATCCACACCTGTCCCCCATTCATGAGGCTGTATAAATGGAATAGGAGCAAATTCTTCATCTCCACAGTAACACAAAGTGCAGAGGACAGGCCATGAACTAGCAGACAAGAGGAAGTGGGTCTGAAGACCTGAGCTTCCACAAACAGGCAAGCAATTCAGAACAACTCAGGAAGCCCAGGCCCTGTGTTGCCTGAACTTCCCCATCTGCCCCCACCCCTGTTAAATCAAAGCCAACAGCTACCTGAACTGACAGAGAAGCCAGCTCTGGGAGGGAGCTGAGAGGCTCCGGGCTGTGGCAGTTACAGTAGCCCCCAGCCTCGCTCACCCAGAGGTTGTCACTACAAGGTCTGTCACAGTCAACCCACCCAACAGTTTTCTGGCTGAGACCACTTCTCCCCACTCCTCCCTAAGATTTAGAAAACTCCAGTCTAAATTCCTCTGAACACTATGGAAGGGCACCTTCCAGGTGCCTGAAGACACGGCACAGGACTCAGGCTTGCCTGTCATCCTCCCGGGGCCTCCAGCACAACACGATCCCACCACTCCCTACAAACACACAATGACATGACCTGTCTCTCTCTAGAAAGGATCAATCCATCCACTCCAACCTTTCCCCTACACGGTGTATTCCCCCAAGCATCTTGGTCCACCTCTAAGGATTCATCCTCCCTAACCACAGACTCAGGGTGCCATGGCCATCCCCAGGTGTGATGTCCTTGGGGACATCCAGTGCTCCCTCCCTCAACATCAGCCCTATTAACTGTCCCCAGGGGCAGTGTCAAATTTGAATTCCCAAGGAGTTGAGGCATGGCAGACTCGGATAATGCCCCCATCCCTACAGGCTCACCTCCATTTGAAGCCATCCCCTCAGGCTGGGCACTGACCACCGCTGTCTGGCAGTTTCCGCAATGAGAAAAGTCAAGGGTAGGACCAAGAGAGTGACCTGGCTCAGCAGATGCTCCTGAGTCCAAGTGGAGCAGGGAAAATTTGAATGTAAATAGGTTTGGAACATAGGCCCCCAGACATTCTGCAGAGGGGGAGGGGCAGTGGGCAGCTGGTAGGGGTGGGGGACATTCTGTGAATGGCTTCAGCCATTAGGCAAGAACCTGAGTTTCCCTTCCAACTGGACGGCAGCAACACAGATGGTGTGCATCTCTTTAGGCAACTTTCAAATTGTCCTGACTCACAGCAAAAGCTAATACCTGATTTCCCCTTTACTTCCATTCTTTATCAACAGACCTCCTTTTGTGCCAATCAAACCATGCTCCTTCCCACTTTGGCTCTTTCCCACTCTTGATGACTTTCAACAGGGGATGCACTTCCTGAACACAATTCAGAACATGTTTTCAGTCTGAAAACACAGGGGTTCTTAGGAAGGCAAGGGGACTGGGTGTTTGAAATCAGGATGGTCTCAGCTGATCCAGGCTATTAGGTGGTTGTGTGCTCATCATTGTTTCAGAAGCAATCCTTGTGCCCCCAGGTCATGTATGTTGCTGGAATCTCTGTCCACACCAGCAGGCCAGCCTTACTTCCCATCCCCTTTGCTGGAAAGCCTCAATCCAGGAAAGAGTGGCTATGCGACCTATAGCACCAAGACCAGAAATCCTTTCATTTTGTTTCCCAGCATACTGTGTGAAACAGCCTGTCTTTAAAAAAACTTCATTCTCATTTTCACACTGAGAATCACTGTCCGTTTATCAGCGTCAAAATGACAGGAAAGAACACTCATGTTCTGTGTTGTGAACAAGGGGAGTGTTAGGAAACCGATCAAAGGAGATGAGGAGTGAGTACTCAGAGCACAGCAACAAAATATTCTGAGACACACACGTCACTCCCTGCTGGGTGGGATAATTTTGCACTGATGGGAGGGTGTTGGGGAAAGGAAGAGGCCTTCAGCCAGACCGGTGCACATTGCTAACATTCACTGAAACACACCCTGTTGGCACTTACGAAGCGTTTACCCCTTTTGAAGACATTTGGGCTCAAGAAGGCAGAGTTGCAGGAAAATGTAACAGGGACCACACTGCAGGGGCAGGCGGTGGATTGCAAGTCTCAAGGCCAGGGTTCTCCCCTCCTTGCCCCAGTTGTGTGAGGTCATTCCTAACTCCTGTCCAATATCCTCATGAATTGTTGGTTTTGTCCCAACTCTAAACCTGAATGGTCCAGCAAGCATTTCTATGAAATGCCTCCACAGTGGCCACTGGGAGGGGAGTGACCTCCACACAGTGACTGCCTGTCTGGGTGCTCCCAGGCCATTTGTCCTCTGAGACAGAACTGTCTTCTTACATGCAGCCCTCTTCCGCTGTGCAACTCTATCTCGATCTTAGCTGAGAAGATCAACGGAGAGCAATTCAAGTGAAATCATGGTAAACTTGACAAAACAAAACCAAACAAACCGTAAATGCTTTGGAGATCTTTCTGAGGATTAGACCTTTTATCACGGGGCAAACTTAAATGATTTTCAATCAATAACTTCATCTAAGAGGGATGTTGAGGCAAAAATATCATACTCAGAATTCTTTTTTGCTTCCTCCCTTGTCAAGTCAGTCAGCGGATGCTTTCTCAAGATTCTTACACATGGCTTTGATACAGGATTTGAATGAGTCTTTTTCTGACCAGTATACAAAAACTATACTGTGGAACAGTGTCTTGTCTCAATTCTGCAATCACTTCTGTGCATGTCTGAAGTCCTAGACCCCAGGAGGAGAGACATCAACTTAGCCAAAGGTAATTTGTGAAGACTGACCATGGGAGGTGGTGGCCAGAAGTCCTCTGGCCACTCCTCTCTGAGCATGCCCATAGAAAGTCCTGGGCCACACTGACTGCTGAGAAAGAATATCTCAGGGCTTGGATCCCCTGTTCAGAGGACACATGCTCTTCCACCCCATCAGGGAACAGTAGAGGAATGGCGGCTCCATGCTGTGTCCTGCCCAGCTCTCAGTCTCTGCACTTGAGGCCCTGGGCCGGCGTAGACGTGAAGGCTCTTCAGTGTTATCACATGGAGACAGACGATAGGAATCCTGCAAATGAGCAGAAAGGATGTGACGATTAAAGTTTCTTCTGAAGCTATTACAAACTCAAGTCACTGAGTTGCTTCTCTACTAGATTTTTATTGCCAACTGGAATTCTGCACTGTGTTGCAGAGTCGGGGGTGGGGGAGTGTGGAATTGTTCCCTTACTACCTGCTGCTCTGTCAGCTGAAATTGATCAAAGCTATAACAAAAACATTTCTAGAAATCATTTGAATGAGGTCGGAAAAACTCTGGGAATGGAGTCAGAAGAAGCTGTATTTTGGAGTGTGTTTTCAGGTCTAAAATTCTTTGCCAGAAATGTTCTTCAATGGAATCTCCAGACTGAGTAGGAAAACAGGGCATACTATTTTTTGAAAGGAATGAGCAGGAATGAAATAAATGCAGTCCAAAAGGAATGCAAAACATGCAAGTTGAGGATACTTTGCTTTAGGATAAACCCTCCAAAGGGAAACCTTTCAGCAAGAGTGTTACCTAAGTGCATGCAATGCAGGTTTGTATTACTGAAAACTGGGAGTGGCCTTTGCGGACGCACTGATTTCTCAGAGGCACGGTCATGGAGGTTCAAACGAGAAGGCCTTGTCTGGCCCCAGGAAGTACCCAGGTGCCTCGTCCCTCCATTTCCCCATCTCCAGGGGGCGCTCCCAGGGCGGGCTCCAGGCCTGCCCCATGCGCCTGCGCACGAGCCTTGAGGCAGGCTGGGTTCCAGCGCGCCGCTGGCCGCCCTCAACAGCTCCTAGAGTCTGTTGCTGGCGGTTCATGGCGGGGAGACGCGCAGCGCGAGAGCAAAGGGCGGTTACCCAACGGCCTTCGCTCTCATGGCGTCCTTCTTGGTGTTACCTAAAAATAAAGCCAAGTGTGATTAGAAGGTAATCGCCTCCTGGTCATGCTCCCACTGGTCACCAGTGTCCGCGGGGCGACCCCACATTTTGGCCAGAGCAGGCCTGTGGCGGCGCTCAAGGCGGGCGCGTTCAGAGCTTTCCTACGGGGGCCCTGCGGGATGCCCAGGCCTTGCTCCTTTCCCTTGCTAGCCTGGCCCTGAAGTGAGGGAGGAGGGTTTAACAATGCAGTGGGAACCCCAAAGTGTGTCTCCGCCGTGCCTCTCCTATTCCAAACAATGCAGAAGCTTGAGGAAAACCTCAGCTGTTGAAACCGTGATGCAGTTCAGCGAAGAAGTAGTTCCTGTCCTCGTAAAATCAGTGAAATTCTCACGAATGACCTCACTGAGTAAGTTGTGAAGCTTGTTGATTTGATCAGAATGATCAGCCAGCATGCCTGTTCTAATACACTCATTTGTCAATGATATGAGCAGCTGGGAACGGAAGAACAGGCCATTAGTCATAGTCTGTTCACTTAGTAGCACAAGTTGTTTGTGGATGCAAGAGTGTAGCCAAAGTCAAGAAAAGCTTCTATACGAATCGCTTACTTATGTGGAATTTACAAATAAAAACTAGTGGTATATTATTTGTAAATTGCAGGCTACACATGTATCTAAAATTTACTGCACACACGTATGTATCTTGGGTGGTTGGGTTAGTGTGTACTTGAGAATGTCAGGAAGATTTATTTTGGATTTCGGAGGGTGTGAGATTTGTGGGGGTGGTTTTGTGTATGTGAAAATGTGTTTATATGAATTCTTAGTTTGGAATTTGGTATGTATTTAATTGGCGAGAATCTAATATGTATTCACACATGTGGGTTGGTGGTGTCTGTCTGGAGATTGCGGATTAAAGATGGTCATAACTGGGCCGGGTGCGATGGCTCACGCCTGTAATCCCAGCACTTTGGGAGGCTGAGGTGGGCGGATCACCTGAGGTCAGGAGTTGGAGACCAGCCTGGCCAACATGGTGAAACCCTGTCTCTACTAAATATACAAAAATTAGCTGGGTGCGGTGGTGCATGCCCAGCTACTTGAGAGGCTGAGGCAGAAGAATCACTTGAACCCAAGAGGCGGAGGTTGCAGTGAGCCGAGATCGTGCCACTGCACTCCAGCCTGGGCAACAGAGTGAGACTCCATTCCCCGCCCCCCAAAAAAGAAGGTCATAACTGTTTTTGTGAGAGTCTATAGGAGTGAGAGTTTATATTTGGAGGATATGAGATGTAAGATATGTATACCAGAAGAATTGGGGTTAGATATTTGTGATTTGGGTTGTGAAGATATATTTTCCACGTGTTTTCTCAGATGAATGTTGGGGATTTGTATTTGTCTAATGTTTGGCAGATTTGGAAGAATTATCTTTCATATCTTGTGCACATGGGCAATAATAGAGAAAGTGCTTGTGTCTATTTTTGTGGATGTACACTCTGGTTTATGTATTTGGGAAATGTAGGAAGACCATTTGTGTACTCAGGACATGTTGCATGGTGATTCGTGTTTCTTTTTATGATTTTCAGGGGATGTGTATGGCTATTTAAATGTGTGAGGGCAGTTCCATGTCTACTGGGGGACTGGTAGGATGAATGTGTGCAGTTGTGAGGTGGAATTTGTATGATTCTGTGTCTTGGAAGATGGAGTTATTTCTGTGTGAGCATTTGGAAGTATGATTACATATGTGCCGGTATTGTGGAACTGTATGTGTATTTGAGGATATGAGGTGGCATGTTTGCATATTTGTGGCGTGTTAGTTAATCGTGGGTATATTTAGGGCATGTAGAGAACTACATGAGTATTGAGTTTGTGTGTGTGTTCAAGGGCATGGCAGTTTAGATGAATGCTTTGTGGAGCTATGTGCTTGTATTTTTCAGTAAGTGGTTATTAGGCTTGTATATTCTGGGAATTTAGTATGTGTGTGTCTGAAAGAGGGATGAGGTTCTCTTTTTATACCGGAGAGTGAGAGAGTTGAATTTATATCTATTAGAGGTGTGTGATATGGTTATTGGTTAGTACTTGGCAATGTGGGAGCTGGTTCATACTAGATTGGGATAATTTGGGATTGGGAAGCGTTTTTATGGGTATTCATAAATGATATGCTGGAGATATTTCTGTGCATCTTGGATATGTATACTGGTTTGTGTGTATATTTATCAGCAGATAGATGAATTATCTAAGTCTATTTATAGAATATGGGATTGTTAGTATTTAAAGTGTATTTCTTTGGAGAATGCTAGAGTGTTCGTACATGTGTTTGGGCATGTTTGGGGGGATGAAGTGAGGAGGTTGTATTCCGGAGATGTAGCATATTGATTGGATAGTGTTTTGGGGGATTTACACATTCAGGGAATGGGGATATTTGCGTGAGTGTGTATGTGCCCATGGGTATATGAAAGTTGTGTGTGTATATGAGAGTTTTATTGGTGTTTTTGTGGGGTTTTTGGTGTTGTATGGGTTTTATCTGGGAGGGTGGGGTGTGTATTCATGGGTAGTTTGTGAGTGTGTATATGAGGGGTTTTGGGTATATTAAGACTTAGTGGTCCTCTGTGTCTGTTGTGAAATGTAATACTCGCAGAATTTGGTGTTGCCACTCGTATGTGTGTTCTCAGTGTTTGTGAGGTGGACTTATATGTATTTGATAAAACTAGTTTGTGGTTCTGTGTGTATTTGAGTTTATGGGGCTTCTGTATTTTGTACTGTGGGAGATGTGGGAGATTCAGTGCATGTATTTGGAAACAGAGAGGCTGTGTAGGTTGTGTTTGCATTCAAGAATCATGGATTTCTGTATTTTAGAGCTGTGGGATTGTATGTGATTCTTTTTCTGGGTGATGCCTAACACAAGTGTTGTATACCTGGTGATTTTTTTTAGAGCGTATGCTTATAGAATTTTCATTACGTACTGTTAACAAATATACTGAAAAGGATTTTCTTAAAAAAACAACAAAAGAAAAAAAATAGAAATTTGATTCCAGTGAGCTGTTTGTAAATCAAGGAGTCCCAGCCTTCAGTGCAAAACAAAGGTACACTCTGAAAGAACAAAGAGAGGTATTATCTTTTATAGAGAAAGTTCGTCCTCAGATCCCAATCTGATTCACTCTGCAAATGAGGGATACAAGTTGTTTATTTCTGATTGACTGATGCAAGTCACAATCTTATTTCTTAAGTCCATATGATGAAATGGTACCCCTTGATTCAGGTGGCATAAACAGGAACAGACAGCTGTGAAAGTCCCAAAGTGACACAAGTACATGGTTTTTGCAGGAAGCAGGGTACATGTGTGAGACCTGCAGTTAGCAAATGGCTGCTTGGCTCCATTTTGAGTTTAGGCCCAGTTAGCCACTCATGATCCATCTTGAAGGATTAGCCCTTTCAGGGTTCACAGTATATATGGGTACTGTGTTCATTGTACATGTTTGTATTTGGGCACATATATATGTACATACATGGTTTTAGCAGTGATGTGAGCATTTGGGGCGGGTAGAGTTTTGTCTACAAATTTGAGTAGTTATTGGGCAGTCCATCTACTGTACCATGTAGTTAGGGTACAGGTACAGGTAGCAGTTGTGTTGCTGGTGGGCTGGTTCAGGTTCTTGACTTTGCTGCACAAAAGAAGTCTTACTTTGAGAGTGAGTCCAACATAAAAGTAAGCAAGAGAGGTTACTGCAAAGCGAACATACACTCTGACAGCGGATCACAGTGTGCTGCTCAAAGGTGAGACAGCATTGACTGATGCTGGGGAAACCTCCTTTTTGGGAGCCTTACATGACTATTCATGAAGGGGTGGGAAGGGATGTCACTGTTAAGCACGCTCTGGGTGGTTCTCTGGATGCGCACGCGTTATTGCTGCACACACTAGTGCCTATATCACGTGAATCATTAACATCTTAAATCTCTACCCAAGGGTGTGTTTTTCACTGTTATAATGAGCATCGGTCAAGCCAGGGACACTAATCATGGGTTTTCGCACTTGTGCGAATTTGGGGATTTTCCTTCTTCTTTTCCACCTCTTTACTGCAGGACCTCCTTGTGCGCTGTCGGATAGTTTGTTCTCTTCATCTGTTTAGCAAGTTTGTTCTCCTTTAACGGAGGCTATGACCACCCTATCCTATCTTAGTTGTGTGTGTCTGTTCGGGATACATGAGGAGGTTGTGTTCCGGAGGTACGTAGTTTGGTGGTTTCGTTTGTATATTTGGGGTGAGAGTTGAGGGTCCTACTCCGGGTACAGGTAGATTGTGTACACGTATTCCTATGAAAGGATGTGGCTGTGCTGGAGCTGACTTTTGCTAGCTTGGGGTAGCCACTGGGCACGGCACATCTCTTTTCAGCTCTGTGTTCAGTGGCATTAGGTTGGTTGTTTAAAATTAGTCATGCTGAGATATTTACACCACATAAGCAGCACAAATCTAGGCTTTCCGATTTCCCCCTGGAGAGCATTTTATTAAGCAGTTAGCAACACACCACTGGGGTGTGTGTGTGTGTGTTCAGGATCTGTAAGCAGATGTTTGTATGAAGCAAGAATCTTGAGGCTTTAATGGGTGTGTATACTGGGGATTCTATATGTAGAATGACAAGGGTGGGTCATTCTGCATCACTGTGTTACTCCTAAATACTTGGTTCATTTTTTAGGGCCAAAGAATCCTTATATATGGTGGTTTCTGGCCTTCCTCCTGCAGATGGATGCAGGGGTACCTGCACCTTCGGCAGGTGGTTGCTCCTTCAGTATCTGTGTGTTCCTAGCATCTGGATCCTCAGATGGGTGGGCCTGGTAGAAAGAACACTGTGCAGAGCAGAACTTTCCCAGATATTGTCCATGTGATGGGCACAGTCAGAAAGATGTGGGGTTTCCAGGACAGGAGGTCAGATGTGCCATGTGTTCTCTCAGTCCTGATGTCCCTGCTGATTCCTCTGGGGCATGGCGAGTGACGAGGACACCCTCTAACATAGGTTCCACAAGACGAAAGCCTGCAGAACCTGTGCCTGCACTGCCATCTGCCCCCTGGGTGGGGATACTGTTGGGTGTCAGGCTGAGAGCTGGGCCACCAGTTCTCAACCAACCTGTCCCCATGGAAACCTGAGGCTTTGGGGCTAAGGCAGGACCTCCAGCAGGTACCCAATGTTGAGAATACGTGTTGGTTTCTGTGTTAGGAGTTTTGTCTCAGTGGAGTCATGGTAAAAAGAGGGAATCCAAGGCATGTGACATTTTCTTCTTTCTCTGGTGAAGTGAGGAATGAATGTTGACCATTTCTTTCTGAAGTTCCCTACAGAAAACGTATACTCAGCCTGAGGAGCCCAAGGTGACTCCTTATCTGCTCTTGGAGAAGGTGTCATCTAGAGTCTTGACAAGGAGCCTTCAGGCACAAGGACCTGAATCTGATTTCTTGTGGAAGTCATTGGGCAGACTGAGCCAGACAGAATCAACTTTGTTTTTAATTGTGCAAAACTAGGCCTTCTTTGGAAGTCACATATTTGAAATATCAAGTCAGAAAATTCTTTTTCTGAAGTAAAAGTGTTCTTTGTCATTTCCTCAGTTACTCTTTTTTCTTTTCCAGATTGAAAATAACCCGTTACTGTCCTCAGGGAATCAACAATTTCATGAGCAATGACTTCCTGGGAGGCCGTGGTTCTCAAACGTTAGCCTGCCTCAGTGTCAGCTGGAGGGGATATGAAAGACAGATCACTGCACCTACCCCCAGAATTTTAGATCCCAGAAGTCCAAGGAGGGTTCCAGAAGTTGCATTTCTAACAAACTCCCATGTGATGCTGCTGCTGTTGGACTGGGGACCCCATTTTAAGAAATGCTGCTGTAAGGTCCAATGGTAGGAAATCTGAAGGATAGAAATATGCAGGTTCCTAAGAGGTGGGAACGAATGGAATTAACAAGGTAAATGGGTTAACCTCCATGTGGAAAGTGCCAAATGCCCCTTGCATAAACCCTTTGCTGTCACAGAGCTCACAAGCTCAGGGTGCAGTGCGGGAGGCCGAGGTGAACAGTAGTTTGGGATGTCAGCCATTCACACTGGGAACTGTGTGAACCCTGCAGGGGAGCACAGCACTCAGGCTGGTTGAGGTAGGGGCCGGGGATGGCTTCCTGCAGACCTAGAAGCATCAGAAGCTGTTCCTGGGTGGATTCTTAAAGAAAAGAAGGAGTCCAGACAAAAGTGCCGGGCAAGGCACGTGCTCTTCCAGCAGAGGAACGTGGAACTGAAAAGTGGACGTGGAGCATTCATGGGGCAGCAAGCTGTGCAAGTGTCCCCAAGGGGAGCGTGGAAGTGAGGCAGTGAGGACAGAGTGCAGAGGCGGGCAGGGCGAGACCCAGAGGGCATGGTAATACAAGAGGAGGAGCCCAGGTAATATTATGAAGGCTCCTTTGACATCAAGGACAGAGAAAGCTTTGCTAAGACTCCATAAAAGGGGGCATCAGAGAGGAAAGGAGAAGCGGGAACACAGCTCTCCCCAGTCCTCTAGGCCTTCCACTATAGGATAGCCTAGGTGCAGACAAAATTTCCTTTCCTTTTTGTTTTGTTGAAAGATTTTGGAATTGCATGGAGGGAAACTTGTAAAGACTCTGGGCAAGGCTAGAACCAAAATGAACACAAAGAGAATACAGAAGTTGCGTCTGGAGGTGAACAGAGGAGGCTTCCAGCTCCATCTTGTGCAGGCTGTACAGCCTTGAGCATGTTACTTCTTGTGCCGCAGTCTCTGTATTTAAATAGAGACCTAATTCCCTCACAAGACCCATAGGACCTCACAGGGGCTGGCCTCCCTGCTGTTTTCAGCCTGAGCTCACAGGCACTGGCCCTCACTCTTCCTGCTCCCGCTCCATAAGCGTCTTTCCAACTGGGTTTGCCAGACTGTCTTCTGCCCCAGCCCTTTCCCCAGGTGGTTTCCTCTGTCTGGAGTAGTCTTGCCCTCGCCTGACTAATTAACTACATTAAATCTAAGACCCACTCCCTCAGGGCAATCTGATCTGCCTGCATAGGTTCAATCTCTACTCTTAGAGGGTTTTAAGCATTGGGAACTTTTACTTGATAGCACTTAGTGGTTGTTATTTGTGTAATTAGTTATTGAATGTCTCTTCTACTAGAAGAGGGGTCAGCAAACCATACCAGCTTTGACCTGAAGCCTGATTTTGTAAATGTTAATGGAGGAGATCAATTGCCTACAGGGTCATATTGCTGGAGATGTGGAGTAACCGATCAAGATGAACATATTTTGGTTCATTTCGATGATCGGGTTAGCAGAGAGCTTCCATATCCTCTCAAGGTCTGTATTTTTATCTAGTTAACATTTCTTTGGTACCAGGGAGTGACATTTTCTTTGTTATAGAGATATATTTTAAAAAATGCACAGGGAGTTAATAGGAAATATTGTGTTCTCACCAAGTGAAGGCCAAAAGACTTCATTGCAGGATGTACAAAGGAAGCCTCTGTGTAACTTACATAGGGACAAGTGGTGGAAGCATCCAGTTACTGCAATGCGTGCCGCCAACAGGCAGATCTCAGGAGAGTCTGCATGTGGGCAGGGAGAGCCATTTTCTCAGGGTGGAGGGGAGTGACTGTTCTGCCTTTGTTCCATTACATTAAAATTGTCATTTGAATTTTATGAGGTCCCTACATTTGTTGATCTGTAAGTTTCTTTAGGTTTTATGGTTGTAAGATATCTATATGCCTACAATCTTTATATCTAATGTTAAGGTTACATATAATTAATATATATTTAATAAAAATATAAGATATATATTACAAAACATATAGACACATGAGCAGAGGCAGAGCAACAAAAATAAGGTTTTAATACACACAATCAGGAGAGAGAAGGGCCCATCAAAGTGAACAGGCAAGGGGAAGGGGGCACATGTAAATAGCAGTGGGCCTCCTGCCAGTTCAAAAATAGAGACCTGGCTGGGGACTCTGGTCAGCCAGATTAACGGTCAAGCCAGGGAGGGCACAGCTGATGATGACACATGCTGGCACTTCTTCTGTCCACAGGAGAGTGTCTCAAATACATTGTGGTTCTGATTGGGTTCATCAGCCCCACATCCTCCAACACACACACACACACACACTCACACACACACACTCACACACACACACACACACACACTCACTTTGAGGTTTGGGGCTTCTGGCTTGTATAAGGAGAGAGCAGCTTAAATTTAACTTCAAAGGACTGAGCCCCTTCCTCGGGCAGCAATGTCCATTCATGGGAACCATATGTGGAGGGAGACTTGCTTTTTATTTGTTCCCCATCATACCACCTGTGTGTACCAGGTGGGCCTTGGGTGCTCTTTCTGAATGGGGACCCTAATTGTGTTCAGTCGCAGCAGTTATGGTGCCGTCCCCATCGCACCATCTGTTCTGGAAGAGGATGTTGCAGAGGCGCTGCTCCCTAAACTGGAGGTACCTGGAGGAACCCTGATGGGAAGCCTCAGAAAAACAGGGGCACTGGGGACAGAGGCTTTTCATTATTGCCCATCAGGGGGCCCCAAGTGTGGGCTGAGGGTGGGGCTGGAGAATATGAATGTAGCCAGGCAGACGTCGGCTAATGTCTTTCCAGGGTGCCTCTACTGTGCACTGAAATTGGGGAATTAAGAGAGGGCTCACTCTGGAGCTTGGTGAAGATTTGAAAACAGCAGCGTGAATAGTGGGAGTCGTGTCCATAGCAAAGAGTTGAGGGCTCAGGAGGCTGCAAGGCCAGGTGGGCAGATAGCCTTGCTGTGATGGTGGAAATGGCTGCTGTGGAATTCATCTGCTGATGGGTGACAGCAGGGATCCCAGTGGAAGGTGCTGGAAGAGGAGTGGGGGAGGAAAGAGGAGGAGAGGAAAGCACACATATGGGTGTAGGAGGCTCCCTTCTGAAGGGAGGCTGGAAGGAGAAAGATGCGGGACTAGGAGGTATGGGGCAGGGGTGAGAGGTCAGAGGTGCTTAAGCTGCAACTGAATGAGGGCAGCCTGCTTTCTGATTAGGTGGAACCCCCCAAATGGGGGCAAGGTCAGTGAGAAGAGCCAGGGGAGAGTTAGGAATTATGGATATCAATTTTTACTCAATTCTTGGTGTGGGCGAAGGTGGAGGGACAGGCAGGGTGAGGGGTCCAGCAGCCATGTGGGCCAAGTCAGAGGTAGCAGGAGGTGCTGGGATCTGTGAGGTGTAGGTGGCCAGGGGCAGGGAGTCTCAGCATGTGTGGAGACAGCAGGGGCAGGCTGGATGGCACTGCGGTTTGCCGTGTCTTCTTCCTTTTTGAGATGGAATCTCACTCTGTCGCTAGGCTGGAGTGCGGTGGCACTCACTGCAACCTCCACTGGATCTCCACTCACTGCAACCTTGCCTCCCGGGTTCAAGCCATTCTCCTGCCTCAGCCTCCTGAGTAGCTGGGATTACAGGCAAAAGCCACCATGCCTGGCTAATTTTTGTATTTTCAGTAGAGTCTGGATTTCACCGTGTTGGCCAGGATCTCTCGACCTCATGATCTGCTCACCTCAGCTTCCCAAGGTGCTGGGATTACGGGTGTGAGGCACTGTGCCTACCCTGTCATGTCTTCTTTATCCTTTTAAGTGACTGTTTTAGTCTCCTGGATTCTGATGTTCTACTTAATACCCACATGTTCTTATCCATGTTGCCCAGGAATCCCTCAGGAGATAGGCAGGGAAGCTTAGCAGATGGGGGCAGGTCATCTCTATCCACCTCTATTGCAGGGGAGGGGTTGGTGGCAGTGGCAGCGGTGGTCTTGACAGTTTTCTTTCACCAGACCCATGGCTGGCAGCTCTAGGAGGAGAATATCTACTCGAGGCAAGAGCTTCAGGATCCTTGGGCTGCATCTCCTTCCCCTGCATTAGCAAACCTGGAGCGCCGGGCAGGTGGTCTTTACCCAACACCTTCAAGCCTGCCTTCTCTGGCCAGAGGAAGCAGCCCAGAACTGGGGCAGGGATTATTCTCCTTAATATTATCCATAATATTCCGAAAGTTCTCAAAAATTGGTAAGAAAAGGCACAACATCCCAATGGGAAAGTGGTACCACATACTCCAGACTATTTCCCCTGCTTAATGTCCTGAGTGTAAGTACAGCCAGTCTTGTCTGCCTCTCCTCTCCCCTGCCTGTGATGCCCCCTCAGAAGGTGTCTCCCCATTCTCAGTGCTTCGCTGATAGAAAAATATTGCACTTCCCACACAAGGCTCTAGTTCCAGACATGCTTCCAGAATTCTCGAGAAACCCCTCCTCTCCCCGGAAAACTCTGCCCTTGCACGTTAGGTATCCCGGTTTTCCTGTTGGGGTCCCATTACGGCATCATCAGCAGATGCGGCACAGTCTCCTGAGGACGCGGGGGAATCTGTCCCAGAAACCAGGGTGTGGTGACTTCTGACTCAATCAAGGGAAGGTTTTCATGGAGAGAAAGTCAGCAAAAAGTAAACATTCTAATTTCAAAAATAGTCTCATCATTCCACTTCAGATGAAGGGACTTGGAAAAAGGGGAGCAGGGAGCTGGGTTTTTAATGGGTTCGGAGTCTGATATTGGCATGATAAGAAAGTTCTTGAGATGAATTGGCGGTGATGGTGAGAAAACAATATGAATAAACTTAACACCAATAAATCCTGTACTCAAAAATGATTAAAATGGTAGTTTATGTTAAATCTGTTTTACCTCAATAGAAAGTAAATAGTTTTGTTCCCAGTGGGCAGGTAAGCAGAAAAAACTAACTCTCTTGCCACCTCTTGGCAAGAGCCTGAGAAACAGTTGGGCACACCAGCAGTGTGAGCTCTTCCAAGGGCAGCGGTGACAGCCCGAGAGGCAGTTGAGTGTAGCAAGGGCAGATGCAGGTCCCTGGTCCCAGAATGTGAGTGTGGTAAGCCAGCCTCAACTTCTGCCTGCCTAGGAGGCATCCTAGGAGGTGAGCCTGAGTGAGCAGGGGTGAGCTCTGTGTGTCCTGTGAGCAGCAGTAGATTATCTGTCCACCTGTGCAGAGAGGGGAGAAAGCCATGATGATGGGACCTGGTTTGGCTGAGAATCCCCAAAGGCCCCGGAGCTCCTTAACCTGACATTAAAACACAAAAGAGAGCTCAGCAAAGGCCACCACGCCCAGCTAATTTTTGTACGTTTAGTAAAGACAGGGTTTCACCGTGTTGGCCAGACAGGTCCCGAAATCTTGACCTCAGGTGATCCGCCTGCCTCTGCCTCCCAAAGTGCTAGGATTACAAGCATGAACCACCATGCCTGGCCTTCATTACCCTTTATTACTCATTTTTTGACTTTTGTTTGTGTCTGCCTATCAGCCACTGTGCTCATCACTCACTTGACAAATATCACGTCTTGAGTAGATACTTGTAGAATGAATGATTATGATTTCGCTTCAAGACCTAAGGAGTGGAGGCATAATGGTGGACTACTAGAACAGGTGTCTCTAGACCTCTAAGTGTGTGAGTGTAAGACATTCTAGACCTCTAGAATGTCTCTTCTACTAGAATTCAGCTTTGATGACCTTAACACCCAGCGATGGAGAGCATTCATGAAGCCTTGAAGGCGGCTGGCCTGCAGGGAAGCAGTCTTGGACAAGTTCAACCTGCCCCCATGCAACTTCAACAATCAAAATTTGTATCACTCCTCCTTGCTTCCTTTACTCCTTCAAAAAGCATAGAGTTTTTCATGGGGTTGCACATCTTTCATTTTGCAGACATTATGAACATCATTTCATTTAAAAAACGACTCCCTAACCCCAGTTAACCAAGAAGTACATAATGCAGAATAAGCAGCAGTTTGCCCTAAGACCATTAGCAACATTCAGAGACATATACATTTTCCTCAGTTTCTTCATTGTGCTAATGGGCAGTGAAGAGTTGGTGATTGAGAACTCCTCAGATAATTGGTGTGCTATCAGGGGCATTGCTGAAAGCAGGAATCTTGGAGGCTGGGAGTCACTGTGTGGGCAGAGGAGGAGAGGAGACAGAGACTGTGTGGAGGGGTGAGGCTCTGTGCTGTCAGTGAGGGCTGTTCTCTGCCCCCATCTCTTCCAGTCTCTTCTTATCTCTGCCATCCCAGGAATGATGGAAGTGCCTGAGGAAGACTACCTGGGCTTCCTGATGAGTTACGGGCAGACTGCCTCTGTGGGACAAGAGGGTCACCTGCAAGCCACACAGTCCAACCCTTCCTGAAACACATCACTCTCCACCCACTGCTTACCAATTCCCTTCAAAGCTGCTCCAGCTGCACATTTTTTAAAGTTCTTCTATTCAATGAGAACACATAGACACAGGGAGGGGCACATCACACACGGGGCCTGTCGGGGGGTCGGGGGCAAGGGGAGGGAGAGCATTAGGACAAATAACTAATGCATGCAGGGTTTAAAACTTAGATGATGGGTTGATAGGTGCAACAAACCGCCATAGCCCATGTATACCTATGTAATGAACCTGCACGTTCTGCACATGTATCCTGGAACTTAAAGTAAAAGAAAATAAGAACTTTTAAAAAAGTTGTTCTATTAAGATATGGTCTGTGGTTTGGGAAAATGGTGACTCCTTGTCCTGTTCTTGGAGAAATACGTCATTTTATAGAGATGACTGGCCCAGAGGCCCAAAATCTCACTGTCAGTCTGCTCTGGTTCTTCAGCAAATGCTTTGAATCAGGGTTGATTGTGGCAGAGATGGGTGGTCAACACCTTCACCATTGTGGCCCTTCCCTGGCATCACTGGCCAAGTTTCACTATGGTGAATTCCAAATATGAGGCTTGCCCAGCCCTTTCTTATTCTCTTGGATGAGCCACAGCCATGCTACCCACCAGGACCAGGCCCTTCCTCTGCACACTCTGTGGATAGCAGTCATTGCCCTGAATCCATGAAAGCATCATCTGCTTAAACCACTATTTCTTAGTGTTGCTTTTTGCAAATTTCAACTTCACAATTTCTGTTTCATTCTCTGTATAAATTGGAGAACACTTGTGAAAATTCCTCATCTTACAGTCCATTTTCTGTAACATTAGTCTTAGCCCTTTTAAAATCATGGGCCTTGTTCTCTTGAAGTTTTTCTGGGATCGAGGCCAGCGGGATGGCAAAGCTGCTGTCACTGAGGTATGGCCTGGAGAGTCCTTGGGTATCTGTGACAGAAGGCAGGGCCACCAGCATGGGAGCCAGGAATAGGGGACGACTCCAGGGGCTGAAGCCCAAGGAAGACTCAGCATGCCAGGTGTGGGTCAGCTACAGGACCCTGTGCAGGATGAGGCCCGTAAGTGTGGGTGACCAACCACTCACACGGGGAATGAGGCTCTTTGGCCCTATTTCTCATAGGGCTGGTATGTAGGGCCCCAGGTGTCCCTGTGCTCAGAGCCTCAGCCTGCAGGGAACCCCTGTCAGCCCCTCCATGGGAGTTGGGAGTTAAAGGGGGCCATGAGCAGCTCTCCTGGGGGAAGTTCCTTGTCCTGGGACTGGGACATCTGTCCCTCAGGGCCCACCTGTCCTTTTGGGGCTCCAAGCACAGAAAGCTGCAATCTCGGTCTTCACATGGAGACCAAATGTGTCCCAAACCAGGCTGTAGCACACACACGAGGGTGTAGGTAAACAGGCCAAAGCCCACTGCCCCCCCTGACAAGAGCAACTGTAACAGATAAGGAAGTGGACGGACTTTGGAGAATGTCGGGGAGCTGCCTCAGAGGTGGAAGCCAGGAACGCGGGACAGCTGGTGCCTGACTGAGGGCGCCCATCACCACAGCCCACGTCCTTGTGCCTTTCCATAGGGTCAGTCTGGCTCCAGCATTTGCTCTGGAATAATAGGGCCCCACAGCGCAGACGATCATGACCACCTGTCTGCCAGAGAGATGCGAGAGAGCCTGAGGAGAGGAGTCCCCTGTGTGATGCTCCCTGGGCCAACTGACAGGACAGGGCTTGTCGGGCACACAGGCCCCAGACTCAGCATTTATATCTGGCTCATGAGCCCAGTGACTCTGGGCAGCACAGTAGCACACGGTGGACACATGCTCTACATTGAGTTAGGCAGGCCAGGAGCTGACTGCTGACAATTGGCCTGGCCACATCCTTGCACTTCACTGTACAAGAGTCTCAGGGTGGAGTGAGGTGAGCTCTGAGATCACACCACAAAAAACTCATTGCTGGGAAGACCAAGCATGCCCAGGACAGCTATATAGAAGGTGGTTGTTGGGTCCTTCACACCATGTAAAGCAGAGGCTCTTAAATAGCTTGGGTTAGGACGCTCCCAAATCTTCACTGAAATTTCCAAGCCCATCACAGACTCCAAATTTTGCCTAGATTGCCCTGAGCATCCATGGACTCCTGGACAAGAAGACCATGTACTGGTCAGCAAAGTTGCCAGGACAGAGCCTGGAGGGTCTTACCTTCAGGACCCTGCCTGATACCTCCTCCCAGAGAACCATCTTCCAGCCCCTAACATATTTTCCCATCCCTGTAATCATGCTAAATGGAACAGGAAGACACTGTATTACGGTTCGCCAGAGGGACAGAATTAATAGTATATATAAAGGGAATTAGCTCACATGACCCCAAAGGCAAAGTCCCATGAGCTGGAGAATGACAGCGTGGCTCCCAGGGGAGCCAGCATCATGGCTCAATAGTTTGAAAGCCTCAGAACCAGGGAAGCCAACAGGGCAGCCCCCTGTCTGAGGCCAAAGGCCTGAGAGACCCCAGGAGGCTGCTGGTACAAGTCCTAGTGTCCAAAAGTCAAAGAACCTAGAGTCTGATGACCAAGGGCAGGAGAAAAAGGCATCCTGCTCGGGAATGAGGAGATGGGGCAGGGTGGGGAGGGGGTTAGGGGGGATAGGGGGTGGGGAGAGAGAGAGGGAGAGAGAGAGAAAGAAAGATGGAGCACTGAATATCCCCTTTCTTCTACCTGCTTTGTCCTAGCCACGCCCCCAGCTGATTGTGTGGTGCCACCCACATTGAGCAGGGATCTTCCTCTCTCCGTTCACTGACTCACATGTCAATCTCCTCTGGAAACACCCTCACAGACACAACCAGGAACTATGCCTCACTAGCCATCTAGGCATCCCTCAATCCAGTCAAACCGACATCTACTCTTAACCATCACAGATATACAACATCAAAGGAGGCAAATGTGGAAAAATAAAATTCACTCTGGGCTTTCTCCTCCAACTGAGGATACGAGTGCTCAAGACCACCCTCCCGGCATTGCACTCACCCCAAAGCCTCCACCTGTTTCCAGGAGCACAGATACCACACATGCCATCGGATACACCCTAGCAAGGTTCTCCCCTGAGGTGGGACTCAGAGGGCCCCTTGGGGCTTGATAGGTGTCAGCAGTTTGCCTCATTGTAGATTATGCCACAGAATGATTTTGAATAGGGATGATAGTGCCAGTTAATTTGCAGCATAACTTTGAGTCCAATCATTTCCCTTCCTTCCTTCCTTCCTCCTCTCCTCTCCTCTCCTCTCCTCTCCTCTCCTTTCCCTCCCTCCCTCCCTCCCTCCCTCCCTTCCTTCCTTCCTTCCTTCCTTCCTTCCTTCCTTTCTTTTTCTTTCTTTCTTTCTTTCTTTCTTTCTTTCTTTCTTTCTTTCTTTCTTTCTTTCTTTCTTTCTCTTTCTTTCTTTCTTCTTTCTTTCTTTTTCTCTCTCTTTCTCTTTCTCTCTCTATTTTCCTTCCTTCCTTCCTTCCTTCCTTCCTTCCTTCCCTCCCTCCCTCCTTCCTTCCTTCCCTCCCTCCCTCCCTCCCTCCTTCCCGCCCTCCGTCCCTCCCTCCCTCTCTCCTTCCTTTCTTTTTTTTCTTTGTTTTTCTTTTTTTGGGGGGGGATCTCGCTCGGTCTCCCAGCCTGGAGTGCAGTGGAGCAATCTTGGCTCACTACAACCTCCGCCTCCTGGGTTCAAGCAATTCTCCCTGCCTCAGCCTCCCAAGTAGCTGGGATTACAGGCGCATGCCACCACGCCTGGCTAATTTTTGTATTTTTAGTAGAGATGGGGCTTTGCCATGTTGGCCAGGCTGGTCTTGAATGCCTGACCTCAGGTGATCGGCCCACCTTGGCCTCCGTGGGCTCTGTCCTGGTTTCCTTTTCCTGTGTGGTTGCCAAGTGTCCTCTGGCCTAGGGTTAAGTGTGCAAGATGCTTGTGAGTATTCAAAGTGTTGTTCCTAATAAATGCATTTCATTTAAATAAAAAAGAATGTTCTTGATGAAGTAGTAAAAATTATTAAAGTTATTACATCTCGATCATTAAGAATGAACATTCTTAATCATGTATGATGAGGCATCACACTTATGCATATCAAAGTGAGTGGGCAAAAGAGTAGATTAGACACAGATAAAGAGGAAATCGATGACATGGATGATTGATAGATGTAAAAAGTCAGACTGTAGCACAGAAAATATGAAAGAGGAGTTTATGAACACAGAATCTACTAGCACCTGAATCTTGGACTTCCTAGCCTCCAGCTCCAGAGCTGAAAGAAGTAAATATCTGTTGCTTAAAACACTCAGTCTATAGTATTTTATTATAGCAGCATAAGCTTGAAGAAAGAGCTCAAATCAATAACCTAACACCTCAAGGAACTAGAAAAGGAAGAACAAACTAAACAAAAATTAGCAGAAGGAAGGAAATAATAAAGACCAGATAGATAAACAAAATAGAGAATAGAAAAGTAATAGAAAAAAATCAACAAAATCAAGATTTAGTTGTTTTAAAAGATCAACAAAATTACAAACCCTTAACTGGACTACCTAAGAAAAAAAGAAAGAAAACTAAGATAACTCAAATTAAAAATGAAAGAAGGGACATTACAACTGATGCCACAGAAACAAAAAGAATTATGAGAGAATACTACTAATATTTAAATACCAACATATTGAATAACTTAGAAGAAATGGATAAATTTGTAGAAACATACACCCTACCAAAACTGAACCACAAATAAATTTTACAAATCTGAACAGACCTATAGCTAGTAAGTAGATTGAAGCAGTAATCAAAAACCTCCCCAAAAGAAAAACCTGGTGTGTGATGTTCCCCTTCCTGTGTCCAAGTGACCTCATCATTCAGTTCCCACCTATGAGTGCGAACATGCGGTGTTTGGTTTTCTGTTCTTGGGATAGTTTGCTGAGAATGATGGTTTCCAGCTGAATCCATGTCCCTGCAAAGAACACAAACTCATCCTTTTTTATGGCTGCATAGTATTCCATGATACCGCATGTTCTCACTCATAGGTGGGAATTGAACAATGAGATCACTTGGACACAGGAAGGGGAACATCACACACCGGGTCCTATTGTGGGGAGCGGGGAGGGGGAAGGGATAGCATTAGGAGATATACCTAATGTAAATGATGAATTAATGGGTGCAGCACACCAACATGGCACATGTATACGTATGTAACAAACCTGCATGTTGTGCACATGTACCCTAGAACTTAGAACTTAAAGTATAATAAAAAAAAAAAAAAAAGAAAAAGAAAAACCTAGCCCTGGGAAATTCTACCAAAGAATCAACACCAATCTTTAACCTCAATTCTTCCAAAGAATTAAAGAAAGGAAATGCTCTCAAACTCATATGAGGACAAAATTATCTCGATTCCACAACCAAAGCCACAAGAAAAGAAAACTAAAGACCAGTGTATCAGGTGAATATTGATGCAAAATTCCTAAAAAAACTTTAGTGAACAGAATTAAACAGCACCTTAAAAGGATTATAGGCCAGGCGCGGTGTCTCACGCCTGTAATCCCAGTACTTTGGGAGGCCGAGGTGGGTGGATCATGAGGTCAGGAATTCAAGACCAGCCTGGCCAAGATGGTGAAACCCTGTCTCTATTAAAAATACAAAAATTAGCCGGGCGTGGTGGCAGGTGTCTGTAATCCCAGTTACTCAGGAGGCTGAGGCAGGAGAATCGCTTGAATCTGGGAGGCGGATGTTTCAGTGAGCCGAGATTGCACCACTGCACTCCAGCCTGGGTGACAGAGTGAGACTCCATGTCAAAGAGAGAAAAAAAAAAAAAAGGATTATACATCATGACCAAGTTGGATTTATACTTGGAATGCAAGGATAATTCAAAATACAAAAATAAGTCACACACCACGTTAATATAATGAGAGACAGAAATCACATGATTCAGACAAAACATTCAACAAAATTCAACACCATTTCATGACTAAAAACACTCAGCAAACTAGGAATAAAAGGAAAATACTACCACATAATAGAGGCCTTACATGAAATGTCCACAACTAACATTATGTTTACTAGTGGAAGACAAAGATATTTCTCAAAGTACAGGAGAAAGTCAAGGATGCCCACTCTTGCCACTTCTATTCAACACAGTACTGGGCCAGAGCAATTAAACAAGGAAAAGATATATAAAAGGCATTCCAACTGGAAAGGAAGAAGTAAAATTATTTCTATTTACATATTATATGGTTTTATATGTAGAAAACCCTAAAATTCCACCAAAAAACCTGTAAGAACTAATAAATGATTTCAGCGAAGTTAAAAATGCAACATTATCACACAAAAATCCATTGCAGTTCCATACATTAGCAATGACCAATATGGAAAGGAAATTAAGAAGAAAATTTCAGGCCAGGTGCGGCAGCTTATACTTGTAATCCCAACATGTTGGGAGGCTGAAACAGGCGGATCACTTGAGGCCAGGAGTTTGAGACCAGCCTGGCCAACATAGTGAAATCCTGTCTCTACTACAAAAACAAACAAAGATAGAAATGAACACAAACAAACAAACAAAAAAAACAGTTTTATTTATAATAGCATGAAAAAGAACAAAATACCTAGAAACAAACTTAACCAAGGAGGCAAACAACTTGGATGCTAAAAGCTACAAAACAACAATGCTACAAGAAACCAAAAAGTATATAAATAAAAGCCAAGACATCTCCATGCATGTGGATTTGAAGACTTAATATTGTTAAAATGTCCATATTACCTGAAACAATTTACAAATTCAGTACAATCCCTACGGCAGCATTATTCACAATGGCCAAGAGATCCAATCCAAATGTTCGTTGGTGGATGAAAGGATAAAATATGGTATATACATACAATGGAAGACTAAGCAGCCTACAGAAAGAAGGAAATCATGTCACATGTTAGAGCATGGATCAATCTCAAGAACATTATTCTAAGTGAAATAAGCTAATCACAAAAGGACAAATACTTTCCTTCATATGAAGTATTTAAGGTAGTCACAATCACAGAAACATCAAGTAGTGGTCGCCAGGGCTGGGGATGGGAGTAGGGGGAAAATTAGTATTTAATGTGCACAAAATTTCAGTTGTGAAAGATAAAATATTTCTAAAGATCTAAATTTCACAATGATGTGAATACACATAACATTACTAAATTGTACACTTTAAAATGTTTAAGATGGTTTTTAAAAAAGGAAAAGGCATAGGAATAAATTTCATGACCTAGGACTAGTTAATGGTTTCTTAAACATGACATCAAAACCACAAGTAAGAAAAGAAAAAATAGATAAAATGGACTTCATCCAAAGTAAAAACATTTGTGCCTCAAAGAGTACCATCAAGAAAGTAAAGGACAACCCATAGAATGGGAGAATATTTCTGCAAATTATATCTTGTAAAGCATTTTTATCTGGAATATATAAAGAATTCTTACAACTCAATGACAAAACACAAACCAGTTAAAAATTACTAAGTGTTGAGTAACATTGCTCCAAAGAAGATATACAAGTGGCAAATAGGTACATGAAAGAGGTTCAACATCAGGGAAACACAAATGCAACTATGATTTGATGCAGCTTCAGAACCACTAGGATGACTTTATCAAAAAGAGAGTTGATAGTAAATGTTGGCCGGAATATGGAGAGACGCTGGGACCCTCACACAGCTAGTGGGTATATAAAATGGTTCATGTACACTGGAAACAGTCTGGCACCTTCTGAAATGGTTAAACATAGAGGTTCCATACGGCCCATCAATTTCACTCTTAGGTATGTAGCCATGAGAAATGGAAACATACATCCCCAGAAAACCTTGTACACAAATGTTCTGAGAAGTATAATTCACAATAGCCAAAAAGTGAAAACAACCCAAATGTTCTTAACTGATAAATGGATAAATTTTAGTATATCCATTAATGGAATATTATTCAGCAACAAAAAGTTTGATGTAATGATACATACTAAAAATGTGAATGACCTTGGAAATATTATTCTAAGTGAAAGAAGACAGATATGAAAGACACATATTGTATGTTCCATTCATAGGGCATCATGTGACACTGAAGTTAGAATCCAAGTGAGCTACAAAAGGGCAGCCACCAGGATCAAGTCCATTCTGGCAGCTGTCAGAAAGCACAGCATGCTCACTAACGGGGGCCGGCCTTACTCATGGTGTCAGATGGAGTTTCCCAGGAGGCCATGGCTTCTTCAGGGATCTGTCACCCAGTGGTGAACGGAGGGGTCTCTGGAGACAAACTGGCCTGGGGCAGCTCCAGCCGCACTGGGTGGGTAAGCAGGGAGGCCAAGTTGACAGAGAGCCTCAGGACACCCCCAGCACCTGCTGTGAGCAAGCTGTATGGCTTCCCTAAGCGTGGATGTGATGACATCATGGGTATTTACAGATTCCCTTTCACTGCATCCCAGGCTCTTCTGGTTCATGTGTGATACACTGCACTTGGGGTAGAGGTGCACTGACAGTCGCAAAGGGCCAAGCCTTTCTTTCCCGTGGTTCTGATGCACGGTTTCCAGATACCAGTCAGGAAGGAAGTTCTTGAGATTATGGACCTTGTCCTAGTCACATAGGGCTGCTAGGACAAAGTGCCATAGACTTGGGGGTGGTGGCGCATATTAAAAAAACAAATGTATTTGTCACAGTCTGGAGAATGGAGGTCCGAGGTTAGTGTCTCAGTGTGGTGAGATTCTGGTGAGGGCTCTCTTCCCGGCTTGCAGATGGCCGCCTTCTCACTGTGTCCTCTTGTCAGGGGGAGAGAGAACTCTGGGGTCTCTGCTTCTTACCAAAGCCCTAATCCCATCATTAGGGCCCCACCCTCATGATCTCTTCTAACCCTGAATATATCCCAAACGTCACATCTCCAAATACCATCACGTTGGGGGTTAGGGCTTCAACACAGGAACTGTGCGGGGAGCGGGGGGGCGACATGTGTTCAGTCTGCCAGAGCCCCCCAGTCAGCCCCACTGTGCCCGTTTTGGGGCAGATTGTAGGGCTCACGTGGGACACAGAGGTGGAGGAAGCACAAGTTCTGCCTCCTAAGAATGGCTCAGCCAAAACAAGGACAGGGACAGTGGGATAGACAACAGCCAGTGGGGTAACCAGCAGGAGCTCCAGGGTGTCACTTTCACCTTTAGGTGAGGAAGTTGGCTGGGCACCCACGCACACCAGAGTATGGACCACGTTCCCTTCAAACAAGGCTCATTTAACATTCCTAACTCCTGCAAAGGGGCAGTGCTCCCACCGAGCAGAACAAGAGCCAGCCAGCTCTCTCCAATCCCAGGATTTTCCAGGGATACTGATAATGATGGGAGGTTCCAAGAAGCCTCGCTAACGCAGGCAGGCCTTGTGAGTGGGTGGTGGGAGGGATAAGGGGTTCCTCAGCATCTGTCAGTCCCTGGAGCAACTGAAGGGGCTCCCTACACCAGGGGGAAAAAGTGGGACCAGCCCCTGTGGGTTCCCAGTGCCTGGCATCTCCCAGTTCCTCTGCCCACCCTCACAGATACCCTCCACGGAGCAGCACAGCCCCGAGGACAGAGGCAGCAGCCCTGAGAGCATTTTCCAACACAACTACATTTATTCACATTTACACACGAGACACCCAAGGCACTGCTTCCCACCCCCCAGCCCCTTCCCCCCAGGCCCTCCCTTCCTGCCCTCCCATTCAGCCACCCTCTCCCTCCTCTCCCCTCCCTCTCTGCCCTACCCATTCAGCCACCCTCTCCCTCCTCTCCCCTCCCTCTCTGCCCTCCCCATTCAGCCACCCTCTCCCTCCCCTCCCCTCCCTCCCCTACCCTCCAAAGCTAAGGCCCAGCAAGATCAGCACTGGGGAGGAAGAAGCTTTTGACTGCTTTGGGGCATCGGATTGCCAGACCCCCACCCTTGGGGACTGGCACCAGAAAACCTGCCCGGAAGCCCCTGTTGGCTACAATGCCGCTTCTTCTTCTTCCTGGAGACCAAGGGGTCACCCTTTCTCTTTTGAGACTGTGAGGGACCACCCAGCCCCCAAGCCAGGGATTGCTCCCCAGAGACTCTGAGCCCAGGCCCTGGGTGGGGTGTCTTTTCAGCAGGCGATGCGCTTCTGAAGAGAGGTCGCTTCTTGGACATTGTGGCAGGAGAGGCTGCTAGGCTAAGGCCTCTTCTCGGAGCAGATGCGGACTGAAGAGCTCCCTGGGGTCCCCACTTTTCCGGGCTGAGAAGGCCCGAGGCAGAGACAGGGCTCTGGGGTAGCCACCAGGGCAGCAGCTTATGCTGGGAACCCAAGAAGAAGGCCAGGCTGGGGAGCTCCTCCTCCTCACTTGACCCCTGAGCCAGCCCGTGTGACTCCCTGACAGGAGATCCTCCAGGGAGATCCAAGGTGTCCTTGGTCCCCAGGCCAGGGCACGTGGGTCTGTGGTCCTGGGGAGGAGAGGTTGGCCGGGCAGCTCTCAGCCCAGGGGAATCCTGACATCCTAAAAGCACAGCAGAGTCTTTGGACCTGGCCATGCCAGTGGGGGCTCTGTCTTGTCCCTGAGGGTCCCGGGCAGCCGTCTGGGGTGGGCATGTTTCCATGCCAACCCCTTGTTGGGGGTCAGGGACGTCTCTCTCTGCTCCTTGGCCAGCTGCAAATTTAGAAGAACTTGAGTCCAACCAGGCCATGCCATGACTAGGGGATGCCCTCGCATGCTCTTTCTCCTTCAAGGGTAGGAGGCGCTTCTCCACTAGCTGTGGAAGGAAAGGGGGCACTTACTGGCACGACCCTGGGTGTGAGCAGGGCCCAGGGTGGTGGAGACCAGGACACTTGGGCGGGAGGCAGGGAAGCCTGAGGCAGCTGGGCTTTATGTCAAAGAGAGAGGGTGTGGCTCTGCCGGGCATCCCGTTGTTGGGCCTCACTGCGGCTTGCATCCTGACTCCCCTCCCTGGCTCCTCTCCATCCTACTCCCTCTGAACCTGCATCTTCCCACCCCGGAGTGGCTCCCCAAGAAGCCGAGCATCCCCAGCAGGGTGGGGTTAGACAATCAGGTGGGCCTTGTGTGCTGGGTCCCTCCTGCCCCTGGGGTACCTGGGCAAGGGTGAGTCCTTCCTCCTGCTCCAGCTCCAGGCTTAGGGCCAAGAAATCCATCTGTGTATCTGGGGAAAGCAATTCTTCCAGGAATCGGGGGTGAATGACGGCCTCCACCTGGAAACAGAAGGAAGAAGGCGTGAGCTTCCTGGGCAGGGAGTAACCCGGAGCCAAGGACACCCAGACGAGATGCAGAAAGCTGCAAGCGCCTCGTCCCCACCCTCGAGGGGCTGTCTCATATCATGGCGACCACCAGCTACAGACACAGACGGCAGACCTGGCAGCATACGCACACACAGACAGAGACACACAAACCACACACAGACACACAAACAGACCCACATACGGCACAGGAAAAGACACAGACACAGTTAGCATACACACTCCACACTCACACCCACACAGACACACAAAGACACACGGTAACAAATCACAGACACAAACACACAGCAACACACAGACACACACAGTCACGTACACAGACACTCAAATCCATGGAAATACACGCACTGCTGAGTAACTAAGGAACAGAGCTTAATTCCAAGGACCTGGGAGTGCTACCCCCTGGAATCCTGCAGACCCCAGCACTCCAGGCCAGCCCACCTTGGTGACAAAGTCTTTCTGGGAACACAGCTTGTCAATGTAGCTCAGGAGGCCCGGGTCTGGGGGTGTCCAGTCCTCTTCCTGTGGCTGCTTCACTTCGCCCTCTTCCCGTTGTTTCTCGGGCTCCCCTGTGGCCCCGAGGGGAGGCCCCAGCAGCTCCTCCATGATGTCCACATACTCCTGCACCACTTCTGGAGGAATCTCCTCGGGGACCTTGGTCTCCGCTGGCCTCTGGGGCCTGGGTGGTGGCAGGTGGGCCTTGGTCTCAGCTCGCCGGTGGGGCCTGCGTGGTGGCAGGCGGGCCTTGGTCTCCGCTGGCCTCTGGGGCCTGGGTGGTGGCAGGCAGGCAGTCGGGGCCTTGGTGCCGGCCTTGCTGGGAAGGTACACTGAGGCAGAGAGGGAGGAGGATGGGTGTGGTGAGGGCCACTCTTCCTGCCTGCACCACACAGGGGAGGGCAGGGCTTGGGGATGTGAAGTGGGTCCCAGGTGGGTCAGGACCACCTGAACCGCAGCACCCCCGGAGGAGGCAGGAGGGGCACATGTGAGACAGCATCGCTTGGGAGGAAGATTGGAGCCACCAATATGCCGTGTACTCTCCTCGCTCATCCCTGCTTCCTGGGCAGAGCATGTGTGGAGTTTTGGATGGGCAAGGGGAGAGAGTAGCTAGGAAACTTGACCAGGTCAATACCCAACATATGCTCCTGGAAGTTGTCCTATTGGAGGGAGAAGATCTCCCTCTTGAAGGGAGGCATGTGGTGTGGGCACGGTGGCCTCCCTTGGCCCCTTTGGCCTTTGCCATGGCTCCTGTGGGAATGTGGGAAGCCATACCTGGCTGCTTGTCCGCCTCAGGGGCTGGAAGTCCTTGAGGTTCAAGCCTCGGTGGGGCCGGAGGAGGCAGGCACTGGGGCCCCTTCATCAGTTGCGATTTCTGAATCTGCATCTCCTCCTCAGCCTCAAACTCCAGGAACCTGGGGGTGAAGGAGGCCCCGGCTGTGCTGAGAGGGTCCAGACCCCCTTTCCCCAGGACCAGGCAGCGGCCGAGGGCAGGGATGGGGGGAAATGCCTCTGGTGGACTGTCCAGGCCTTCACTAGGTGCCATCCCCCAGTCCCAGGAGGGAGCTGCTCCCAGAGTTCTGGGCTTACCCTCCCTCACCCGGCCCCTGCAGAGCCCATGGCATCAACGGGGCTTCCTGACTCAAGTCAGGGCCACGATGTCCAGGAGGGTCCCAGGGGATCGCTCCTCCAGGTTTCAGCTGGCCAGGGGTGGGGTTGATGGCAGAAGGCATCAGGGATGATGCCCAGATGCAGGAGTCCTGAGGTTGGGACTGTGGGCCCCTCAAAGATAAGCCAGGGCCACAAGGCCTGGGAGACCAATGATCAGGAAGAAGCACAAGCTGAGCCCAGAGGACAGGGCCCCTTTCCCCTGAGGCTGCTGTCTGTCTGTCTTCACGGAGGGGACTGCCCAGGAGCAAAGGCGGTCAGGCCAGAGATGGGGCTCACGGTGTCCTGGGCATAGGTCTCCCCGACCCAACTCCCTGGTCGGGCTGGGATGGGAGAAAACCGACTTCTGGCCACTGCTGTGAGGAGCCTGCACCCCACTCTTGTCTATAGTCACTAGCACCCCTTCTCCCCATCCCCACAGCTGGAGGTGACCCACTTTGGGCTGTGATGCTGGCTGCTCCCGCCATGACCTCCAGTGTCAAGGCAGGGGTAGGCCCCAGGCCAGGCAGGGCTGCTTCCCATTAGGGCAGCACGGAGACCCCAGAGCACTCTAAGTGGTAGGAGCAGCTTCCTGAGGCAGCCAGGGGCCCAGAGCGTCTTGTGTTTGTCCACATCCTCCTCATGCTCCACGCTGAGAAGCCACCACGGCCACCGGGCCTCTGTCATTCACTCTCACCCTGCCATGCGGGCCCTGCCCCCAGGACCCCACACTCACTTTTCTGCCATCTCGTAGAAGATCATCCGGTCAAAGTTGCTTGTGTGCTGCCATTCCTGCACGGCCCGCCACAGTCCCTCCTCCAGGCTCATGGTGGGCTTCCGCCGGGCCAGGGATCGGAGAACTGGGCTGTAAACCAGTGCAGTCAGTCCCAGTCTATAAGCCCACCATTCATCCCAGGCACACCTGGTCCCAACCCCTGGTCCCTGTCCTCCGCACACCTGTCCTGCCATGTCCCTGTCCTGTTCTCCCCCAGGTGGGCTCCTCAGGCCCCAGGACACGACTGCAAGATCAAACATCAACACAAGCTACCAAGTGGCCTCTCCGACTGCCTCTCAGGTCCTCAGTGTTGAGAAGTGAACTCAGTACTATGGGTGGAACATGTGTGCCCCCAACATTGCTGTGCTGAAGCCCTCAGGGCCAGTGTGTCAGTATTTGGAGGCAGTCAGGGTCAGAGCAGGTCATGAGCGTGGGTCCCAGTCATGGAATCGGAGCCCTGATAAGGCCAGGAGGAGACGCCAGGGCTCTTCCTCTCAGCCACAGGGGGACACAGCCAGAGGCAGCTCTCTCCAACCAGGAAGAGGGCCCTGACCAGACACCCAATCTGCTGTCACCTTGATCTGGGACTTCTGGCCTCTGGAACTGGGAGACATGAATGTGTCTTGATAAAGCACCCAGTCTATGGGATTTGTTACGACAGAGCCTGAGCTGACTGAGACAGCGTGCACACAGAATGACCTGGGAGCGAGGGTTAAAGTGCAGGTTTCAGGGCCCCAGGACTGAGTATTTAACCAGCTTCCTGGGAACTCTGGAGTAAGGCAGCCCCTGGGGACGCAGCCTCAGGGTCCTGGAGCATGAGGAGCAGGAGCACACGTCCAGAACCAAAGCAGAGCCGTGTCCAAGCCCACTGCAAGCAGCCAGGTACAGCTTCCCACATTCCCACAGGAGACATGGCAAAGGCCTGTGAGCCTGGGGCAGCTCCACTCCAAGAATCAGGGTCCCCAGTGCATCGGGACTCCACTCCAAGGGGGAATGCAACCAGTTCCAGGGTGGGGGGGCAGTGAGATTGTTGGGGATGAAGATGGGGTCACCTTTCACCTACACCCCAGGCAGGGAACTTCCCTGGGGAAACGGCCTGTGTGTTGCAAGGTGGATGTGCTCAAGCTCCCGTTTGCTCATCAGCGGGAAACACAGGGTCACAGAGGCACCGCAGTGTGGAGAGAGGTAGGGACTGGGAATGAAACCACAAACTCTTCCAGATGCTGACGTTGCTGCCTCACAGTCACCACAGTCCACGGCCCTGGGCTGCTGGGCTCGTGGTGCACTCAGAGCTATCACTGGAGCCTGTGGCTTTGGGGAGTTCTCTCCTAGATGGCCTAGTCCTGATAATGATAGTAATGGGGACAGTAATCATAATTGCTATCATGTAATGTGTCATAGCATGTTCCAGGCACTGTGCTATGCATGTCATATGTGAGCTCAAGTCATCTCTTCACCATCCCCTGAATGAAGCATCATTGTCCCTTTTTCTGGGAGGGATTGAGGGTGAAGATGCAAATACCTGCCCAGCATCGACCCCAGTGTGGGGCCCAAGACCATCCCCCTGTGAAGGCTCCACCACCGCTGTGCTAACTGGACCTCGGCAGAACTGCGGGCATGTACCAGGTTCCATCTGGGCCCTGCAGCTCCTCCTCCCAGCCTGATGTGATGTGCTCCTGGCCATCAATACTGGGTTCAAGGGGAGGCACTGGGGTGTGTACTCAAAGACCTAAACCCAAACCATAGCTCACGTCACACCAGAAACCCTCTCTGACCTGGGTCTTCTGTAAACATTGTTGTGAAAATTATTGAAAGTAAGGATTGACTGGACTCATGGGACAGTGACGGGCAGTTGAGATGAGGCCCCTGACAGTCTGTCCTGAGCCGCAGCCAGATTAATGTTGTTGAAAATGTACCTTCCCATAGTGCAACCCATCACCCTCACAACCGCCCTGCAAGCTCCCCTGAAGAGAGGATGAACAAGCTCTCCTGTCCATCCAGCAGCCTCTTTACATGTGAGCTGCAGGACAGCTCCAGAGCCCCGAGGGCACTCACATGAGGAAGCAGGAAAGTGCTTCGGTGTCAGGACTCTGGGGAAGGTGCCTCCGGGCCAGGGGCTTGTAGTGCTGCCAGAGTCGGAAGTTCTCATAGACACTCTTGGGGTTACAGGAGTTGTCCGGCGGGGACTTAGCCTGGGAGGAAGCCAGGCTCCCCTCTCCATGAGCCCCTTGTGGGCATGGCCCAGCATTCGCTGGAAACACGATGGGGGGCATCTGGGCAGCTGGTGGTGGTTGTGGTGGAAGAGGAAGGCCCTGGGACCAGCCTCCCTCACAGGCCTGGGTGCCCCCAACCACCTGGGCAGCCATAACAGGCACCACAGGAGTAGCTGCCAGGAGTAGGGGAGGCGGACACACGACACCTCCGCAGAGGGTGCCTGGAGCCTGCCAGATGAGGGGGGCCTGAGTTAGGACCAAGGTCTGTGCCTGAGGGGCCTTCACAGTCCCCACCTCTGTCCTCATCTGGACAAAGCCGTTGGAAGCCGCGGCCCCACTTGGGCAATGACCATCCTGTCCTGCCACCAGAGATGTGCTGGGGAAGGCAGGCAGCACCAGTGGGCCACCCGTAGGAACCCCTGCAGTCATGAGGGGTGGCCCCTGTGCCGGGCTGGGAGCAGGTGTGGCAAAGGGCAGAGCCGTGAACACAGACAGGGAGGTGCCAGGGTTCATGGTCACGCCTGGTCCCAGCACTGGGTATGCTGTGGAGACAAAGGAAAGAGGTGAATGAGCTGGGGTCTCCAGGTCCACACTAGTCACTGGGGAATCAGAGGGGAGTCCCAACAGCTGAGGGCATGTGACAGGGAAACTCTGCAGCTTGTAAGTGTCCCTGAGTGTGCATCAGATGCTCTATTCCTCCACGGGAGAGTCGCTCCACTAGAGAGCCTGGCCCCGGTCACCAAGACTCCCTGACCCCTGTCCCCAAGAAGCAACAGCTAAGCCTTCGCTGCCCGAGGGTCTCCCTGGGGTGTCCCTGGCAGACCCTGTCAGCCTCACAGGCATCTCCCAAGCCATGGGTCAGGGATGAGTCTCTCAGCAGCTTGGTGGTCCTCAGCGTGCTCAGCAACAGGTGAGGGGCCTACCCCAGGGCAGTGCTTGGCACTCAGAAGGCCCACAGGAAGTCAGGGGCTTCCGCATATTATGGCCCCATCTCCTCTTCAATCTTCCTTTTCCTGAAGCTCTTGTAAACCCCTGTCTTTCCTAGCTCAAACACAGCAAAAGAAAACCACTGGATGGAAATCTTTCCCAAGCCAGTGCCCTACGAACCCTGAAGATAATCCATAACTCGTCATGCCCTGCATAGAAGTGATTGTCCTGGCACCACCAACAGCAAGTGCTAAATAGGGGTCAGATTCGGGCCACCCTTTCCTCAGTACTTGATGGTCCCAGCTGCCACTCAGGAAGCTCTGTTCCCAGGGGGAGGTGTGAGAAGCAGTGGTGGAGTCCCCTGAGATAGTGTCACTGCACAGCCAGCAACAGCTGCACACGATTAGAACACAGCCAGCAAATGGTGAGCAGCAGGGCTATCAGGGGAGGTGTCTAGGGATTTTCACAGCTGCTGCTCAGGTTACAATAGGTAGTGGGATAAGGAGCCCATCTGTGGTCCTTCTCCTTTGAGCTCCCAATAACTGAACATAGTGGCCAACCAAGAACAAGAGGTTCTTGGGCCACGGGCCAGGGAAGGCAAAGTTGTCTGGAACTCATCTCTATTCACTAGCACCTCCTGCAGTCTCTAGTCAAGGGGAATAAGGGATACAGCACATGCACCTCATCATTCAGGACGCACATCCTAACTTGAATAATAATATTAAGAGAACCATCTTCCTATTTGTGCGCTACTCTCCTTCCTCTACTCAAGGAAGTAGAGGAAGGAGTAGAAACCAGCCTTTCCAGACCCTTCCACTGAGAACCAGAAGAATCCACACCTGTCCCCCATTCATGAGGCTGTATAAATGGAATAGGAGCAAATTCTTCATCTCCACAGTAACACAAAGTGCAGAGGACAGGCCATGAACTAGCAGACAAGAGGAAGTGGGTCTGAAGACCTGAGCTTCCACAAACAGGCAAGCAATTCAGAACAACTCAGGAAGCCCAGGCCCTGTGTTGCCTGAACTTCCCCATCTGCCCCCACCCCTGTTAAATCAAAGCCAACAGCTACCTGAACTGACAGAGAAGCCAGCTCTGGGAGGGAGCTGAGAGGCTCCGGGCTGTGGCAGTTACAGTAGCCCCCAGGCTCGCTCACCCAGAGGTTGTCACTACAAGGTCTGTCACAGTCAACCCACCCAACAGTTTTCTGGCTGAGACCACTTCTCCCCACTCCTCCCTAAGATTTAGAAAACTCCAGTCTAAATTCCTCTGAACACTATGGAAGGGCACCTTCCAGGTGCCTGAAGACACGGCACAGGACTCAGGCTTGCCTGTCATCCTCCCGGGGCCACCAGCACAACACGATCCCACCACTCCCTACAAACACACAATGACATGACCTGTCTCTCTCTAGAAAGGATCAATCCATCCACTCCAACCTTTCCCCTACATGGTGTATTCCCCCAAGCATCTTGGTCCACCTCTAAGGATTCATCCTCCCTAACCACAGACTCAGGGTGCCATGGCCATCCCCAGGTGTGATGTCCTTGGGGACATCCAGTGCTCCCTCCCTCAACATCAGCCCTATTAACTGTCCCCAGGGGCAGTGTCAAATTTGAATTCCCAAGGAGTTGAGGCATGGCAGACTCGGATAATGCCCCCATCCCTACAGGCTCACCTCCATTTGAAGCCATCCCCTCAGGCTGGGCACTGACCACCGCTGTCTGGCAGTTTCCGCAATGAGAAAAGTCAAGGGTAGGACCAAGAGAGTGACCTGGCTCAGCAGATGCTCCTGAGTCCAAGTGGAGCAGGGAAAATTTGAATGTAAATAGGTTTGGAACATAGGCCCCCAGACATTCTGCAGAGGGGGAGGGGCAGTGGGCAGCTGGTAGGGGTGGGGGACATTCTGTGAATGGCTTCAGCCATTAGGCAAGAACCTGAGTTTCCCTTCCAACTGGACGGCAGCAACACAGATGGTGTGCATCTCTTTAGGCAACTTTCAAATTGTCCTGACTCACAGCAAAAGCTAATACCTGATTTCCCCTTTACTTCCATTCTTTATCAACAGACCTCCTTTTGTGCCAATCAAACCATGCTCCTTCCCACTTTGGCTCTTTCCCACTCTTGATGACTTTCAACAGGGGATGCACTTCCTGAACACAATTCAGAACATGTTTTCAGTCTGAAAACACAGGGGTTCTTAGGAAGGCAAGGGGGACTGGGTGTTTGAAATCAGAATGGTCTCAGCTGATCCAGGCTATTAGGTGGTTGTGTGCTCATCATTGTTTCAGAAGCAATCCTTGTGCCGCCAGGTCATGTATGTTGCTGGAATCTCTGTCCACACCAGCAGGCCAGCCTTACTTCCCATCCCCTTTGCTGGAAAGCCTCAATCCAGGAAAGAGTGGCTATGCGACCTATAGCACCAAGACCAGAAATCCTTTCATTTTGTTTCCCAGCATACTGTGCTGGTGTTAAATATTTATTTTTTGTCTTTTGAATGATTTTAATTTAACCAAGCAATACTTTTGCATGGTTCCAAATTCAAACTGTGCACAGTGGAATAGGCAATGACCAGCCTTCCTCCCCTCTCTTTTCCCTGGCCACCACATTTTCTTTCTTGGAGGAAACAGGTGTTATCTGATTGTTTTTCATCTTTCTAGAGATATATTATGCAATCAAAAGCATAATGAAGCTATTTTTGCTGTCTAAAAATGCTTTCAGGTTTTTTGGGGTAAAAATTAATATATTAGTATGATCCAATGTTTTCTTCATATTTATAATGACTAGTAATGTGGCTCCTCTATTTCTGTAGGTAAATTCCTAGGATAAGACATTGTTCCATTCCTTCAAATCAAAAGAATAGAGTGGCAGGATTTAGCAAGTATGAATAATGAATACCAAGTGGAATTTGAACTCAAGATAAACAGTGAATTAGTTTTTATTATAATTGTGATCCATGTGATATTTAGAGTATACTTTTACAAAAAAAACTGCTTTTCCTTTATCTGTTAGTCACATTTCACTGGGATCTTGCACTTTATCTGGTAACTCTTCCCAAAAAAGTGCAACATATGAAGTGATTATTGTTAACTCTCCACTGTGAGAGTGAGAACTTGCAGTAAGGAGACTCAGGTGTGAATCTTGGCTTCACCACAAAACACAAACATTGCAGAAAACAATAGCAGGCTGATTTGATGAGAGGAAGTCAGGGGTAGCCATTATACCCTTCTCAGCTTCCAGGTTTAGTGGCAGCAAGCACAGTTGTAAGGGACAGGAGGGCAGAACACCATCTTTTTCTTTCCTAACATAAAGCAGCTTACAATTCCTAGAGCTGTGGTTTCTCCAGGAGTTACAAATCCACAACCCATGTTCATTCTAAGACACGCCAGGATGCTATCCACCAATGTCCCATCCCCATTCCCATGCATCCCCTCACATGTGTGAATCTGGGCTGGCCTCTGTCAGCTCACTGTTGGCTTCATCTTCACCACACGTTCTTGCTGTTTGGAATCTAGTGTCATCGCAAGTGCTTCTCTGCGTGGGAATTATTGTAGCCTGTCTTTAAAAAAACTTCATTCTCATTTTCACACTGAGAATCACTGTCCGTTTATCAGCGTCAAAATGACAGGAAAGAACACTCATGTTCTGTGTTGTGAACAAGGGGAGTGATAGGAAACCGGTCAAAGGAGATGAGGAGTGAGTACTCAGAGCACAGCAACAAAATCTTCGGAGACACACACGTCATTCCCTGCTGGGCGGGGTAATTTTGCACTGATGGGAGGGTGTTGGGGAACGGAACAGGCCTTCAGCCAGACCAGTGCACATTGCTAACATTCACTGAAACACACCCTGTTGGCACTTACGAAGCGTTTACCCCTTCTGAAGACATTTGGACTCAAGAAAGGCAGAGTTGCAGGAAAATGTAACAGGGACCACACTGCAGGGGCAGGCGGTGGATTGCAAGTCTCAAGCCCAGGGTTCTCCCCTCCTTGCCCCAGTTGTGTGAGGTCATTCCTAACTCCTGTCCAATATCCTCATGAATTGTTGGTTTTGTCCCAACTCTAAACCTGAATGGTCCAGAAAGCATTTCTATGAAATGCCTCCACAGTGGCCACTGGGAGGGGAGTGACCTCCACACAGTGACTGCCTGTTTGGGTGCTCCCAGGCCTTTTGTCCTCTGAGATAGAACTGTCTTCTTACATGCAGCCCTCTTCTGCTGTGCAACTCTATCTCGATCTTAGCTGAGAAGATCAACGGAGAGCAATTCAAGCAAAATCATGGTAAACTTGACAAAACAAAACAAAACAAACCGTAAATGCTTTGGAGATCTTTCTGAGGACTAGACTTTTTATCATGGGGCAAACTTAAATGATTTTCAATCAATAACTTCATCTAAGAGGGATGTTGAGGCAAAAATATCATACTCAGAATTCTTGGTTGCTTCCTCCCTTGTCAAGTCAGTCAGCGGATGCTTTCTCAAGATTCTTACACATGGCTTTGATACAGGATTTGAATGAGTCTTTTTCTGACCAGTATACAAAAAATATACTGTGGAACAGTGTCTTGTCTCAATTCTGCAATCACTTCTGTGCATGTCTGAAGTCCTAGACCCCAGGAGGAGAGACAATCAAATTAGCCAAAGGTAATTTGTGAAGACTGACCATGGGAGGTGGTGGCTAGATGTCCTCTGGCCGCTGCTCTCTGAGCATGCCCATAGAAAGTCCTGGGCCACACTGACTGCTGAGAAAGAACATCTCAGGGTTTGGATCCCCTGTTCAGAGGACACATGCTCTTCCACCCCATCAGGGAACAGTAGAGGAATGGCGGCTCCATGCTGTGTCCTGCGCAGCTCTCAGTCTCTGCACTTGAGGCCCTGGGCCAGCGTAGATGTGAAGGCTCTTCAGTGTTATCACATGGAGACAGATGACAGGAATCCTGCAAATGAGCAGAAAGGATGTGACAATTAAAGTTTCTTCTGAAGCTATTACATGTGACGATTAAAGTTTCTTCTGAAGCTATTACAAACTCAAGTCACTGAGTTGCTTCTCTACTAGTTTTTTATTGCCGACTGGAATTCTGCACTGTGTTGCAGAGTCGTGGGTGGGGGAGTGTGGAATTGTTCCCTTACTACCTGCTGCTCTGTCAACTGAAATTGATCAAAGCTATAACAAAAACATTTCTAGAAATCATTTGAATGCGGTTGGGAAAACTCTGGGAATGGAGTCAAAAGAAGGTATATTTTGGAGTATGTTTTCAGGTCTAAAATTCTTTGCCAGAAATGTTCTTTAATGGAATCTCCAGACTGAGTAGGAAAACAGGGCATACTATTTTTTGAAAGGAATGAGCAGGAATGAAATAAATGCAATCCAAAGGGAATGCAAAACATGCAAGTTGAGGATACTTTGCTTTAGGACAAACCCTCCAAAGGGAAACCTTTCAGCAAGAGTGTTACCTAAGTGCATGGAATGCAGGTTTGTATTACTGAAAACTGGGAGTGGCCGTTGCGGACGCGCTGGTTTCTCAGAGGCACTGTCACGGAGGTTCAAACGAGAAGGCCTTGTCTGGCCCCAGGAAGCACCCAGGTGCCTCGTCCCTCCATTTCCCCATCTCCAGCAAGGCGCTCCCAGGGCGGGCTCCAGGCCTGCCCCATGCGCCTGCGCACGAGCCTTGAGGCAGGCGGGGTTCCAGCGCGCCGAGGCCGCCCTCAACCGCTCAGAGCGTCTGTTGCTGGCGGTTCATGGCGGGGAGACTAGCAGCGCGAGAGCAAAGGGCGGTTACCAACGGCCTTCGCTCTCATGGCGTCCTTCTTGGTGTTACCTAAAAATAAAGCCAAGTGTGATTAGAAGGTAATCGCCTCCTGGTCATGCTCCCACTGGTCACCAGTGTCCGCGGGGCGACCCCACATTGTGGCCAGAGCAGGCCTGTGGGGGCGCTCAAGGCGGGCGCGTTCATAGCTCTCCTAGGGGGAGCCCTGCGGGACGCCCAGGCCTTGCTCTTTTCCTTGCTAGCCTGGCCCTGAAGTGAGGGAGGAGGGTTTAACAATGCAGTGGGAACCCCAAAGTGTGTCTCCGCCGTGCCTCTCCTATTCCAAACAATGCAGAAGCTTGAGGAAAACCTCAGCTGTTGAAACCGTGATGCAGTTCAGCGAAGAAGTAGTTCCTGTCCTCGTAAAATCAGTGAAATTCTCACGAATGACCTCACTGAGTAAGTTGTGAAGCTTGTTGACTTGATCAGAATGATCAGCCAGCATGCATGTTCTAATACACTCATTTGTCAATGATGTGAAGAGCTGGGAAGTGGAAGAACAGGCCATTAGTCATAGTCTGTTCACTTAGTAGCACAAGTTGTTTGTGGATGCAAGAGTGTAGCCAAAGTCAAGAAAAGCTTCTATACGAATCGCTTGCTTATGTGGAATTTACAAATAAAAAGTAGTGGTATATTATTTGTAACTTGTAGGCTACACATGTATCTAAAATTTACTGCACACACGTGTGTATCTTGGGTGGTTGGGTTAGTGTGTACTTGAGAATGTCAGGAAGATTTATTTTGGATTTTGGAGGGTGTGAGATTTGTGGGGGTGGTTTTGTGTATGTGAAAATGTGTTTATATGAATTCTTAGTTTGGAATTTGATATGTATTTAATTGGCGAGAATCTAATATGTATTCACACGTGTGGGTTGGTGGTGTCTGTCTGGAGATTGCAGATTAAAGGTCATAACTGGGCCAGGCGCGGTGGCTCACGCCTGTAATCCCAGCACTTTGGGAGGCTGAGGTGGGCGGATCACCTGAGGTCAGAAGTTGGAGACTAGCCTGGCCAACATGGTGAAACCCCATCTCTACTAAAAATAGAAAAATTAGCTGGGTGCGGTGGCGCATGCCCAGCTACTTGGGAGGCTGAGGCAGAAGAATCACTTGAACCCAAGAGGCGGAGGTTGCAGTGAGCCCAGATCGTGCCACTGCACTCCAGCCTGGGCGACAGAGTGAGACTCCATTCCCCGCCCCCCAAAAAAGAAGGTCATAACTGTTTTTGTGAGAGTCTGTAGGAGTGAGAGTTTATATTTGGAGGATATGAGATGTGAGATATGTATACCAGAAGAATTGGGGTTAGATACTTGTGATTTGGGTTTTGAAGATGTATTTTGCACGTGTTTTCTCAGATGAATGTTGGGGATTTGTCTTTGTCTAATGTATGGCAGATTTGGAAGAATTATCTTGTGCACATGGGCAATAATAAAGTGCTTGTGTCTGTTTTTGTGGATGTACACTCTGGTTTACGTATTTGAGAAATGTCGGAAGGACCAGAGTGTACGTTTTGTGGATGTACACTCTGGTTTATGTATTTGGGAAATGTAGGAAGTACTCAGGACATGTTGCATGGTGATGCGTGTTTCTTTTTATGATTTTCAGGGGGTGTGTATGTCTATTTCAATGTGTGAGGGCAGTTCCATGTCTACTGGGGGACTGGTAGGATGAATGTGTGCAGTTGTGAGGTGGATTTTGTATGATTCTGTGTCTTGGAAGATGGAGTTATTTCTGTGTGAGCATTTGGAAGTATGATTACATATGTGCCGGTATTATGGAACTGTATGTGTATTTGAGGATATGAGGTGGCATGTTTGCATATTTGTGGCGTGTTAGTTAATCGTGGGTATATTTAGGGCATGTAGAGAACTACATAAGTATTGAGTTTGTGTGTGTGTTCAAGGGCATGGCAGTTTAGATGAATGCTTTGTGGAGCTATGTGCTTGTATTTTTCAGTAAGTGGTTATTAGGCTTGTATATTCTGGGAATTTAGTATGTGTGTGTCTGATAGAGGGATGGGGTTCTCTTTTTATACCGGAGAGTGAGAGAGTTGAATTTATATCTATTAGAGGTGTGTGATATGGTTATTGGTTAGTACTTGGCAATGTGGGAGCTGGTTCATACTAGATTGGGATAATTTGGGGTTGGGAAGTGTTTTTATGGGTATTCATAAATGATATGCTGGAGATATTTCTGTGCATCTTGGGTGTGTATACTGGTTTGTGTGTATATTTATCAGCAGAGAGATGAATTATCTAAGTCTATTTATAGAATATGGGATGGTTAGTATTTAAAGTGTGTTTCTTTGGAGAATGCTAGGGTGTTCGTACATGTGTTTGGGCATGTTTGGGGGAATGAAGTGAGGAGGTTGTATTCCAGAGATGTAGCATATTGATTGGATAGTGTTTTGGGGGATTTACACATTCAGGGATTGGGGATATTTGCGTGAGTGTGTATGTGCCCACGAGTATATGAAAGTTGTGTGTGTATATGAGAGTTTTATTGGTGTTTTTGTGGGGTTTTTTGGTGTTGTATGGGTTTTATCTGGGAGGGTGGGGTGTGTATTCATGGGTAGTTTGTGAGTGTGTATATGAGGGGTTTTGGGTATATTAAGACTTAGTGGTCCTCTGTGTCTGTTGTGAAATGTAATACTCGCAGAATTTGGTGTTGCCACTCGTATATGTGTTCTCAGTGTTTGTGAGGTGGACTTATATGTATTTGATAAAACTAATTTGTGGTTCTGTGTGTATTTGAGTTTATGGGGCTTCTGTATTTTGTACTGTGGGAGATGTGGGAGGTTCAGTGCATGTATTTGGAAACAGAGAGGCTGTGTAGGTTGTGTTTGCATTCAAGAATCATGGATTTCTGTATTTTAGAGCCGTGGGATTGTATGTGATTCTTTTTCTGGGTGATGCCTGACACAAGTGTTGTATACCTTGTGATTTTTTTTAGATCCTATGCTTATAGGATTTTCATTATGTACATTATGTACTGTTAACAAATATACTGAAAAGGATTTTCTTAAAAGAAAAAAATAGAAATTTGATTCCAGTGAGCTGTTTGTAAATCAAGGAGTCCCAGCCTTCAGTGCAAAACAAAGGTACACTCTGAAAGAACAAAGAGAGCTATTATCTTTTATAGAGAAAGTTCATCCTCAGATCCCAATCTGGTTCACTCTGCAAATGAGGGATACAAGTTGTTTATTTCTGATTGGCTGATGTAAGTCACAATCTTATTTCTTAAGTCCATATGACGAAATGGTACCCCTTGATTCAGGTGGCATAAACAGGAACAGACAGCTGTGAAAGTCCCAAAGTGACACAAGTACATGGTTTTTGCAGGAAGCAGGGTACATGTGTGAGACCTGCAGTTAGCAAATGGCTGCTTGGCTCCATTTTGAGTTTAGGCCCAGTTAGCCACTCATGATCCATCTTGAAGGATTAGCCCTTTCAGGGTTCACAGTATATATGGGTACTGTGTTCATTGTACATATTTGTATTTGGGCACATATATATGTACATACATGGTTTTAGTTGTGATGTGAGCATTTGGGGCGGGTAGAGTTTTGTCTATAAATTTGCGTAGTTATTGGGCAGTCCATCTACTGTACCATGTAGTTAGGGTACAGGTACAGGTAGCAGTTGTGTTGCTGGTGGGCTGGTTCAGGTTCTTGACTTTGCTGCACAAAAGAAGTCTTACTTTGAGAGCGAGTCCAACATAAAAGTAAGCAAGAGAGGTTACTGCAAAGCGAACGTACACTCTGACAGCCGATCAGAGTGTGCTGCTCAAAGGTGAGACAGCATTGACTGATGCTGGGGAAACCTCCTTTATGGGAGCCTTACATGACTATTCATGAAGGGGTGGGAAGGGATGTCACTGTTAAGCACGCTCTGGGTGGTTTTCTGGACGCGCATGCGTTATTGCTGCACACGTTAGTGCCTATATCACGTGAATCATTAACATCTTAAATCTCTACCCAAGGGTGTGTTTTTCACTGTTATAATGAGCATCGGTCAAGCCAGGGACACTAATCATGGGTTTTCACACTTGTGTGAATTTGGGGATTTTCCTTCTTCTTTTCCACCTCCTTACTCAGGACCTCCTTGTGCACTGTCAGATGGTTTGTTCTCTTCATTTGTTTAATTAAGTTTGTTCTTCTTTAATGGAGGCTATGACCACCCTATCCTATCTTAGTTGTGTGTGTCTGTTCAGGATACATGAGGAGGTTGTGTTCCGGAGGTACGTAGTTTGGCGGTTTTGTTTGTATATTTGGGGTGAGAGTTGAGGGTCCTACTCAGGGTGCAGGTAGATTGTGTACACGTATTCCTATGAAAGGTCGTGGCTGTGCTGGAGCTGGCTTTTGCTTCTTGGGGTAGCCACTGGGCACGGCACATCTCTTTTCAGCTCTGTGTTCAGTGGCATTAGGTTGGTAGTTTAAAATTAGTCATGCTGAGATATTTACACCACATAAGCAGCACAAATCTAGGCTTTCCGATTTCCCCCTGGAGAGCATTTTATTAAGCAGTTAGCAACACACCACTGGGGTGTGTGTGTGTGTTTAGGATCTGTAAGCAGATGTTTGTATGAAGCAAGAATCTTGAGGCTTTAATGGGTGTGTATACTGGGGATTCTATGTGTAGAATGACAAGGGTGGGTCATTCTGCATCACTGTGTTGCTCCTAAATACTTGATTCATTCTTTAGGGCCAAAGAATCCTTATATATGGTGGTTTCTGGCCTTCCTCCTGCAGATGGATGCAGGGGTACCTGCAGCTTAGGCAGGTGGTTGCTCCTTCGGTATCTGTATGTTCCTAGCATCTGGATCCTCAGATGGGTGGGCCTGGTAGACAGAACACTGTGCAGAGCAGAACTTTCCCAGATATTGTCCATGTGATGGGCACAGTCAGAAAGATGTGGGGTTTCCAGGGCAGGAGGTCAGATGTGCCATGTGTTCTCTCAGTCCTGATGTCCCTGCTGATTCCTCTGGGGCATGGCGAGTGACGAGGACACCCTCTAACATAGGTTCCACAAGATGAAAGCCTGCAGAACCTGTGCCTGCACTGCCATCTGCCCCCTGGGTGGGGATACTGTTGGGTGTCAGGCTGAGAGCTGGGCCACCAGTTCTCAACCAACCTGTCCCCATGGAAACCTGAGGCTTTGGGGCTAAGGCAGGACCTCCAGCAGATACCCAATGTTGAGAATACGTGTTGGTTTCTGTGTTAGGAGTTTTGTCTCAGTGGAGTCATGGTAAAAAGAGGGAATCCAAGGCATGTGACATTTTCTTCTTTCTCTGGTGAAGTGAGGAATGAATGTTGACCATTTCTTTCTGAAGTTCCCTACAGAAAACGTATACTCAGCCTGAGGAGCCCAAGGTGACTCCTTATCTGCTCTTGGAGAAGGTGTCATCTAGAGTCTTGACAAGGAGTCTTCAGGCACAAGGACCTGAATCTGATTTCTCGTGGAAGGCATTGGGCAGAGCTTGACAGTCCTACCTAGAACTGGGCTATAATTCTAGGGATAAAGTGGAGGAGCAACAAGTGGTGGGGAGCACACCTTTAGAACCTGGGCCTGGAGTGGGCAGGCCAAGGAAGCCTGAGTTTACATGGGCTTAGGTCCTGGGGCAGAAGCCAGTCACAGAGCCTGGGCAGCCAGATTCGCTCCAGCCTGGGTTGTGGGTGGGGGTGAGCCTCCTCTTGTGCTCCTGTCTGGGGCACTCCTGAGCTGCAGGCAGAGGTCTTAGTTGCAACTCGGCAGGGATGTACAGCCGGGCCTGGTGCTAAGGAGTGAAGAGGGTAGAGTCAAGGAGAGGAGGCTCTGATCTGTGTCCCTTCAGCAATCTGGAGCATGATGTTAGATCCTGTTAGCGCAGCCTCCCACTCACATCTCCTGGATCTTCTGTCACCGGGAGGCTCAGGACCCCAAGAGAGAATGGATTCGGTTCCTCCTGATGTGTTCATCTGGTTCTGGGTCCCCACTCTCTGAGCACACTGGGTGCTGGCCCTGCAGATGTGGGAGAAGCCTGGCAGGGCTGGGGTCAGTGAAGTGACACGGGCAGAGCTGGGCAGGTTCTGTCCTGAGGAGTACTGGGAGCTGGGGTCTGGAGACACAGGGAAGCCCCCCTGAGAAAATGTGGCTCTAATGTTTCTGAGAACCCTGTGGATGGGTTCTCCTTTCTTTCCAAAGGCTCAGGATGCCCCTGGAGTGGCAATCACGTCTCAGCTTCTTCTTTCTTTTCTTTTCCTTTTTTTTTTCTGAGACAGAGTCTCCCTCGTTGCCCGGGCTGGAGTGCAGTGGCATGATCTCGGCTCACTGCAACCTCCTGGGTTCTAAGCAATTCTCCTGCCTCAGCCTCCAGAGTAGCTGGGATTACAGGCATGCACCACCATGCCCAGCTAATTTTGTATTTTTGGTAAAGACAGGGTTTTGCCATGTTGGCCAGGCTGGTCTCAGACTCCTGACCTCAGGTGATCCACCCGCCTCGGTCTCCCAAAGTGCTGGGATTACAGGCGTGAGCCACTACACCTGGCCAGCTTCATGTTTCTGAATGGGTGACCCAACCTTCCGTATTTTCTTTATTGCACATGGGGCCACAAGCCCAGCAGAGGGGACCACAAGCCCAGCAGAGGGAGCCACGTGATGGAGGTGTCCACCTGCTGACCCCACAGCCACCAGCTCCTCCCTCAGACTCACCCAAGGATTTGTGGGCCTTGCTCCTTACCGGGAGTTGCCTTCTGGCCTTTTCTTCCTCATGGTGAATCCTCCTGCCAATAAAATGTGCCAACATCACTTCCTTTAATGTTTTAATAGCCTCTTTCCTGTGGTACAAATGGATTCCTGGTGGCTCTCGCTGCCCCCTCATGTCCTACCCGAACATAATGAGGGTATGTTGTACTAGTTGTGTTGTGTTTCATTGGCAGAATGGAGCTCTGTCTGCTTTTATAATATATGTCTTAAATAAAAATGCACTGCAATGTATACCGGGTAGATCTTGGATTTCTTTGTTTTGAAATAGGAAGTCATGGATCCTGAGTTTCAGGGCAGAAGTACATGTGTCTCTTGGTCTTGAATCAGCACAGAAAATCTCCCTTGCAGGTTGCATGAATGAAAATTGCTAGATTCGCTGAGGTCAGCCTGAGCCATTTGTTCTGGGCTCAATATTTTTGAAGAGTGTATGTCATGAAACATATCCTGCACCCACCCCCTTCTCTGTATGAGCAGAAGATTTCCTCAGCTGTGTGCTGTGTGGCCCCTCTGTGCAGCTCCTTAGAAGCCCCTGACTGTTCTGTTTCCCAGGAGCTTATAGGAAAAAGGATCTGTTCCCATCTCAGTCCTCACTGGGCCCTGGTGCTCTATAGTGACACAGTAGTGAGTCCGAGGACACTCAGAAGTAAACAGTGAGGCCACTGAGGAACTGCCCCTTCAAAGGAGGCTGTTCTGATGCCCACTGCAGGAGTCTGGGATCAAAGGAAGGAGACTCAGCAGGCAAGACCAGGGAAGGCAGAATGGGCCAGCCAGGCGAACACTAGGAACAGAGCAGAGAGAGCTGGGGGTCGGGAATGGAGTGGGAGGCAGGCTCTGATTGCACAGAGAGGTGGAGGGGGCATGTCATGGCATGTGAAGTCCCCCTACCCACAACACAAGAGTCCCCAGCCTCTCCTTCCTTTCCCAGACTCGTTTCCTGGGGCTGTAAGTAGGGAACACTGGGGGAATGTCAGCTTGGGGCTCAGTGGTCTAGGTCCTTCTTGCAGATCAAACCTTTATTGAAGCATCCTTTGAGTAATAAGTATATCCATGGTGTCTGCAGGTTAGAATTGGGATATTTAAGGAGCCCAGGGCCTTCTCTTGGGAGTCACCCCCGGTTCCTAAAGAGAGGTGGAGGCAGATGTAGCTGGAGGTGTCCCAGGAGGGACAAGCCTAGGCCCAGCATGGGAAGCAGGCAGTGGGAGATGTGGTGTTCTCCCAGCAAGGAGACAGCTGCTGTGTTGACAGTGGACACTGGAAAGGGCTGTGGTTGGGTGATCCTCCCCCATGAGGACCCCTTACTGTTGGGGACCCTCATTGCCAGAAGATGTAACTGAAATGTCACTTCCCATATGAAATGCCTTCTCTGCACTCAGCACTCCCACAGTGGCAGGGAAGTTTCTCAAGGGGCAACCATGGTCAGGTCAAGGGTACAGGCTCTGGAACCAGACTGCTGGCTCAAATCCCAGAAGCCCCAGTGTATACCTGACCTTTGTGACCTTGGGCAAGTATTTTAACCTCTCTGAGCCTCAACTTACTTATCTGTAAAATGGAGATAATAGTGCTAACTCCACAGGGTTATAAAGCTTGGCATTCATACATGTAAAGTGCTTGGAGCAGTGAATGCTATACTGTAGGTGCATATGGCATAACTGTTAGCTAATGTGATTACTAGTCCATACGGAACATAACTTCCCATTTCCCTAGTATAGGCCCCCTCTCATCCACACTCAGAGCCTCCTCTTCGGATGGCCCCAGGGGAATACGGGCTCCTTACTCTTGCCCCTAAATCCCCAACTTGAAGCTCTGTCTCACAGCAAAATTAATGCTGGAAACGTCTGCTCCTATAGGACTGAAACCTCAGACACAGGGAGCTGGCCTATTCACCTTAGAATCCTCTGGGGCACCCACTACAGTGTCTGCAGCAAGGAGTCAATAAAGAACCGGGGAACAGACTGGAGCAGAAGGACCACCCAGCAGAGCCAAGCCAAATCACTGACCCTCAGAGACCTGATGTGAATGCTTATGGTTTCAGTCCACTGGATTCTGCAGTAATCTGCCGATCTGCAATATTACCACAGTAAATAATGGATAGACCTGAAAATGAACGTGTACCTCATGCCAAAATTGCAGATACCCCGTGAGCAGGAAACCTCAGCAGTAGAAACAATTTTATATGAGGGAATGTACTCTCTCCTTTGCATTTTTCCTCAAATCTGTATTTTTAGTCCCTCACTTGTCTCTACAGAGACAAGTCTCTACAGAGACAAGTGAGTTGCTTAATCTAATTGCTGACTGTACATCTCCAGGAAACTGTGTGTATGTGTTTATATTCATAGTATATGTATTTATTATCTGTTTACTTCCATGGGATGTAGTCTCCCTAAGAGAGTAGTCATGATTGTATTTGTTGATGCTTAATAGGTTGTATTTGTTGATGCTTAACAAGTAATCATTGAATGGGCTGGGCGCGGTGGCTCACACCTGTAATCCCAGCGCTTTGGGAGGCTGAGGCAGGCAGATCATGAGATCGGGAGATCGAGACCATCCTGGCCAACATGGTGACCTGTCTCTACTAAAAATACAAGAAAATTAGCTGGGTGTGGTGGAGTGTGCCTGTAATCCCAGCTACTCTGGAGGCTGACGCTGGAGAATCACTTGAACCTGAGAGGTGGAGGTTGCAGTGAGCCAAGACTGCGCCATTGCACTCTAGCCTGGTGACAGAGCGAGACTCTATCTCGCTCTTATTTAATATAAAATAAAATAATCATTGAATGAAGGAATCAAAGAATGTGGTCCCAGGTTGGGCACCCTTAGTTCAGTCCCTGAGAGTTTATGAGTATAATGTTTTGCCTTTTAACCTAAGTGAAAGAAGGGAGCATAGTTGCATTGAAGGAGAAGTTAAACTATGACTCGGGACCCCAAGCAGTCTCACCTGACCCCATATGCTGCTGTGGGACTAAAATGTCTCAATAGAACTGTCCTTAGTCAGCCACTTTACACCTGCTTCGATTAGCCACTGGATATGAAGCTTCCCCAGAAAGAGGAGAGAACGCAGCATGGGTGTTCTCCATAGCTGAAGCAACCCTGGGAGGGCCTGAGTCTATCTTCCAACAGCATTCCCAACAATTGGTGAAACAAGTCATTCATCAAGGAGGGATCTAGGTGGCTGATGTCCGCATCCACCACAGTCTGCCTCTGTTCAGCTTGAATCCATTTCTTCATTTGTAGTCTGAGGGTGGAAAACAAATGCGTGTGTCTGTGTGTTCAGGACTGTAGGAGGTGGAGGTCTGTATGTTTAGGGTAGTGTGTCTGTGCATACAAAGTTGGACTTTGTATGTATGAATTTAGGGAGTGTGAGTGGCTGTGTATATATTACAGGGTAAAGCCACCACATATGTTTGTGGTAGAGTTGGAGTTTTGTGTATAATGTGAGGATTCATTTGGATTATATGTGTTCTAAACTGTGGGTAGTTTATGTGGATATTCAGAGTATGGATAGGGAGCATGTACATGTATTTGAAGGAGGGTAAGGTTATGTGAAGTATGTGTTCAATTCTGTGGGATGAGGGATGTGTGAATTCATAACTTGTGCAGGTTTTATGCAGCTGGCCTGAGAAGGCTGGAGTGTCTACTATATGCATTTGGAGATTGGGAGTTGGTGTGTCTGTGCATTTATTTGGATCATGGAAGGTTGTAGATGTGTATTTCTAACTGTAGATATTGAGGACGCATATTTGGGGAGTTTTGAGAGGATGTGTGTGTGTGCATGTGCGTGCGCACGTGTGTGTATGTGTGCACGTGCAGTGTGGTGTTTCTCTATGTTTTGGTGGGTCATCCATCAGAATATCCCAGATTATCTGATGTAACAAACAAATAATTCTGCATCTCACTGACTTCCAACAACATAGGTTTCTCATGTATGTTACGTGTCCTCCATTGGTTGGCTTTGATCAGTTACTGGTCCTCTGCCTTGGATCCAGATGGATGGAGCAGCCTCATTTGGGACAGAACTAGAAGGATTTCTTCTGCTCAGAGTCATACATGGCATTTCTGCTCACATTTCATTTGCCATAACAAGTCATGTGGCCTTACTTGAGTTAAATCGACTAGGGATATATAATCTCTCAGAGACACCACAGAGAAGGACCATGAATTGTCTTCATAGTGATACATCTGCCCTATTGTGTTCAGAACATGTTCCATTGCTGTGTTTATATTTTACTAAGGAGTATGGGGAGTTGATGAGGGAGGGTGTTTAGGTGTGTGAAGGCTGCTGTGTGACAAGGGAGGCATTGGCTGGTGTGGGATGTTTTTATACTAACACATTTTGGGGATTTGTATCTGTTTTGGGTATTTGTATTCTGTGTCATGTGTATGTGTTATGTATCTAAGACACATATGTAGGTAGGTTAAGTAGGTTAAATATTCAGTGGTGTTGGAAATGTGTTTTTAGGGGAATATAGGTGAGTTTTTAGTATATTACAGAAGCATAGTGGGTTTTGGGTTTATTCTCAGGGTACTGGATAGTTATATGTTCCTATTTGAATGGTGTGTGTGTATGTGTGTGTGTGTGTGTATTTGTGTGCTGGGGGTGGTTCTGTGTATTTTGACGGTACTGTGAGATATTGTGAATGTGTGTACATACATTTGAAAAGGAAGGTAATGTTCTATGTTTTAATGCTTTGTGTGTTGGATTTGTGTGTATTCAGAGCAGAGGAGTTTTATCTATGCTCACGGTGTCTAGATGAGAATTTAGGTGTACATTTTTGGTGTGAAGAATTTGGAGGCAGAGAGATGGCTGGGTGTATTTGGGTGTTATAACTATATGTATATAACCTGAGGATATGGACAGAATATTTAGAGTTTTCAAGATGGAGGCTTGTGTATGTTTGTATTTGGGAGTACACGGCCATGTGCGTATTTGGATCTGTGAGTATATTGTGAGTGTGTTATGCAGGCATCTGCATGTTTGAGTTTGTGTAATCTGAAGAGTGTGAATTTATTGAGGAAATGTGGTGGCTGTGTGTCCATTGTAGAGCTGTGAGTGTGTGGTCTGTGCTTCTACCAGGGGAATATAGGATAATTTCCTCTTTTTTTCTATTTTTATAACATTTTATGTAACTCATAAACAGTTTGTATCAAAATTCACACAAAGTTGCTAGAGAGCATACGATTTCCAAAAATGTCCTGGGTTTTTAATACATTAAGGTTTTCTAAGGATGCACTCAAATCAATGGTAAAATGCAGACAATATGTGATATTTCATTATTTTTAGCAAAACTATTCTCACTACTTTGTCTCCTCACAGTATTAACTCTGATACCCACTTTGTACAGGATTTGCTAGTACTAGGATGTCACAAAACCACTAAGCTTGGATCTACAGAGGCAAATATTTCCAAACAGCAGTAATAGCCCCTTGGCCTCCACCCCCACTTCATATATCCATACAGTCTGTCTGCACAGTCAGGCAGGGCGCAAGCTCATGACCTCCACTTGGGAGTCTCAAGATCCCCTTTTGATTGGGCAAGAAGCAAACATTTGGGGGGAATGTTGGAAACTGAGGCCATCTTACAGGAACCCACGTGGTCAGGCCAGCAACTACCAATTAAACGGCCAGTCCGCTCACCACTAAGTAGATCCCACTGGTTGATGATTGCTACTGATGTGGTCCTCCCTCTCCAACAACAAACATAAAAGAAAAGGAAGGTTTGGAGCCAACAATGAAGGGGGAGGGGCGCACTAGTACAAATGACACCAGACACGACTTTATTCCCTGTCAAACATTTGTCGTCATGTAGACACAGCCAAGGTGAACTGAAGCAGGGTGTGAACACTCTGTACATTCATGACTATCTTCATTCTTTAAAACCTTACTAACAGGGAAACCAATGAACTTACCACCTACTGTGACTTACTAGTTCACTCAACATCAAAACGTGTCTGTGCTAATTTTTTAGTCTGGGATACAAGACAAAAAAAAAAAAAAAATCCAAAAGACAAACAAGTAAAAACCAAAGAATTTAGATGGGGGAAGGAAAGGGATTGTGAGCAGATTTCATGGAATACATTAAATTTTGAAAAATCAGTATTTTGTAGTTCTATTGCTTTGTGCAAAAAGTTTAAAATAAAAAAAATGCCCACTGGAGCTACCCATATGGATGGAGAAGTGAGGACATGATATAGACAGGGCACAGGACCTGCAAGCGTTTCCTGACGACAGTCCAGAGGGACAGGAATAGTTCCCAGGATGTGTCAATTTCTCTTCACAGAAAGGGGCTGTAAGATTTGGGGGGGAAAAGCCCTACACGTGAAGGATGTTAAGAAAATCATTGAAATATGGTTTCCAAAAACTGAGCATGCTCTAAGTTACAGACAGACATACTTAATTCTGAGAACTTGTTGAACTTCTCTGACATGGGTAGATGGGAATTTCAAAAAAGTTACTAATAAATGATTGTGCTTCTAAAGTTGCAGGGTCAACATTTCATCCTCTAGAAAGCAGGGCAATTCATGGCTTGGAGTCTTCTTGTTTACATCCTAGAAACCAGAACAAATTTCATGGGACCCCTCACCGCCAACAACCCGCAGGGAAGGTGGAGAGAGGGCCACAGCTGTCTTTGTTGGGCGCCTGTGTGTGCCTGCTGTGTGCATGTGCTGGAGAGACTAAGCATAGAGAAGGGCCCAAGCGATGAGGGAAAGTGAGTCTCCTGGCTGCTCCAGTCCCTTCTTTCCAGGCACAAAGAAGTTGAACTTGTTTTTCATGTAGGCCCCGTTCATCTCACTTCAGCTTTTAGTAACAGTGTGTATGTGCATGAGTAGCTGTGTGTGACAGAGTAAGTCCCTGTGCCTTTCTAGATTTCAGTAATTCAGGTTTGCGGTTTCAAGAGAAATAATCTGTAAATGACACAAGAACAAATTTGTAAGTTAGATTAGCAACTTTACGTTGCTTAAAATCTGATGTTATATTTTTAAAACTGCCCCTGGGTACAGGCAAAATTATATGGCCACTGGAACTGAAGTCCTTACCAGCTGTATGAGGAATATTCAGATTGTTTCTGTTATCTCTGCATTTTAAAGTAGCAAAATACTAAGCCATTAGGTTATTGAACCTGTAATATTCCCACAGGGGTTTTATGTCTACCCCATGTGATTCAGTTAATTTTCCTGGACTCTGGTTAGACTGCTTCCTTTCCCTCTTAGGCATTTGGACCCCAAAGGTAGGTAGGTAAAAGTGTCATTTTTAAAGATTTTACCTGTTGGGGAATTTCCTGGTTGCTGCTCCTGGAAAGCGTGCAGCTGGCCTGCAGGAGTCTGACATTTCCAGTCAGTGGGGAGAGAAGACTTGTGTCTCCCAAAGCCCAGGGGTGGCCAGGTGTAGGACAGCAGAACTTTCTAGGGGGTCCAAGGGGAAAGTTCTGAGTGGACTCTGGGAAGGGACATGGGTGCCCTATCCGAGATGACCTGTGTCCTTCCAATGCCTGGTATCCCCAAGAGGGGCCCAGACATGGGCCCACGCTGGGGAACGAGGATGTGGTGCTGCCTGGAGGAGCTAACACCGGGGTTTGCGGAAGTCACTACACAGCTCCCAGAACCCAGAATCTCCAACAAGCAGCCATGTGTGGAGAGGGAATGGGGACAGTGGTAGGACACAGCTCAAATGAAGACACTGCAGACATGTTTCCATGGCTTTCTACATTCATATCATTATTATCGAGTGTTCTCCTCTACAGAGTGAGCACCACATTTTACCCACATGCCTGACGGACCGGCCAAGCTGGATGGAAGCCTTCCGAGGGACCGGAGCAGAAGGGAAATCTTACACATGGCCGCAAAGGACTTCACACTATTCCATCCCCTCTACTGCCATCCAAGAGGCCTCTTGACTCTTCCAGAATCAGATGTAAAAGACAAGATTGGTGAAAATCAGTATCCATGCCACCTGAAGCTATGATTAGCCATTGTACACGAACATGGCACTTTTATTTATTTATTTATTTGTTATTTTGAGATGGAGTTTTGCTCTTGTTGCCCAGGCTGGAGTGCAGTGGCGCTACGTCGGCTCACTGCAACCTCTGCCTTCCGAGTTCAAGTGATTCTCCTGTCAGCCTCCCGAGTAGGTGGGATTACAGGCACCTGCCACCACAGCTGGCTAATTTTTGCTTTTTTTTTTTTTTTTTTTTTTAAGTAGAAATGAGGTTTCACCATGTTAGCCAGGTTGGTCCTGAACTCCTGCCCTCAGGTAACCCACCTGCCTTGGTCTCCCAAAGTGCTGGGATTCCAGGCATGAGCCACCACACTTGGCCTGAAGACGGCGCTTTTAAAAAGATTTTTTTCTAAGTAAAATGGCCCCCAAAGAGCCCAGTGATTTTTTTTTAAGGTTTTCTTTTTCATTAAAAAAAAAAATGGATAAAAATTGAAGCTGTAAAATACGGGAAGAGGAGCAAGAGAGCTGCTGAGTTTGCATTTGAAGTTGTGAGGGGCTGGGGAGGACACGACCAGGGAGAGAGGACCCCTACACACTAGTCCCGGCTCTCACAGCCTGTGCTCCCCACACTCAGGCTGCGCCGCCAGGAACACAGGACAGAAGTCGTAAGGACAAGAGACCAAACTCAAGGCTTCTTTCTTGTGGTTGGGTGTTCGCGTGTGTAAGTGCAGTCAGCCACACCCCACCGACATAACGTGCCTGTCTGTGGATGCCATAGGCATGCTCCCGAGCATTGCTCAGTCTCTGGTGACCCCGTCTCTGGGCAGGCCACGGGCCTTCACTTCTCCACTTTCTTGAGGATGTGGCATTTTTTCCTGTTAGGGCAGCGGCACCGCTCGTCGATGCTGGGGATACATTTGCAGTGCCCCATCTCCTCCACGGGGCAGACAGCTTCCCCGTTGTGGCAGATGAGCGGCAGCTGCATAGGGTCCCGCTGCTTCTTGTTGCAAGCCCGGAAATGGTTGTACTGCAGCCGGAGGTTCTCTGTGGTGGAGGAGCCCTGCGGCAAAGTTGCCCAGGGAGTGGCTGTGCTGCATGATCTCACGCAGCTCCTTGTCGGACAGCAGGTAGGGAGGTAGGGAGAGGGTACTGGAAGCTGGTCAAGGGACCACCACCTCATCCAAGGGAGTCTTGAGAAAGTCCTTGCTGCTCCTCTTGGGGGCAGCAGGGGACCCTCAAACTCTTCCCCGAACCTCTCGGGGTTGATTGCATAGCTCCTCATGTCTCTGCACTCGGGGCCAGCACGTGGACCTTGCACTGCTGCTGGTAGGAGGGCCTCTGCTCGTGTCCTGGCACGGGTTGTCCATGAACTCCAGGGTCCAGACGTGGTCATTTTTGGTGCAGAGGTAGAGCAGGTGCACGTAGTGGCAAATGAGCTTTATGCAGGACGGGTTCAGCTGCTCTTGCCCAGGGAGCCGCAGCAGCTGTACTGCTTGTGCAGGTTCTCATGGGTGAAGAGCTTGGGGAACAGGGACACCAGCAGGTGAGAGGCGAAGTTGCCAATGGACAGGCTGCTCTGGTAGATACTGCGAAGATGCTCCTTGCTGAGCAGGCAGTCGGTGCCGGGCACCTCCAAGTTGGGCTGGAGGATCTCCAATTTGTCCAAGTCGATAGGTACCAGCCAGATCTTCTTGGAGCGGCACCGCTGGCCCTGGAAGCTATCCTCCACCCTGATTACTGAGATGTCATTGGGCAGGCTGGAGGAGTCATAGCAGTCGACACGTGGGGGGCTTGCCTTCGCTGCCTGCGTCCAGCCTGAGGCCCTGGAGCTTGTCGTTGATGCGCTGGGTGCACTATTGCAGCCAGGCCTCCTCCTCCTGCATGTGGGGGAAGTAGACCTCTGTGTTGTTGCAGATGATCTGCAGCCTCTGCGGGTCCAGCTCCTGCTTACCGCTGTCCCCGTAGCAGCTGTCCTGCTCGCCCAGCTTGCGATGGTCGAAGAGCTCAGAGAAGAGCCAGTGAAGGAGGAAGACAGCAAACTCGCCGGGTGAAGAAGCTTCATCCAGGAACTCAGTGAGGTCCTACATGTCCACCACATGGTCTGAGGCGATGCTGCTGCTCCGGTCCAGAGACAGGCCGTCCTCGTCATCTCTGAGGTCCACTGCTCAGCCTCAAAGAAGCTGGCAGGCTGTCCACCGGGCTGGCTTTTCTCCATCTCCCGCTGGGCCCGGAAGCGGCTGAAGAAGTTATTCAGCTGGGGCAGGCACTCGGCCTGTCACACAGCCATGTCCTTCACCGAGGGGTAGTAGTCCTCCATGTAGTTGTGGATGAGCTGCAGGTGCAATGACTCCAGCTTACACTTGGCCTCAAAGCTGCAGACACTGCAGCCTCAGGAGAAGTTGACTGTGGCTGAAGAGCCTGGGGAAGAGCTGCACCAGCGGGCTGCAGGCCAGGACCCCGCCTGACAGGCTCTGGTCCATGATCTGCTTGAGCTCCGTGGCCTGTGAGCTGCTCTGGAGTGGTGGGGGTCGGCTGGAATTTGGCCACCATCTCAGTGGGGTTCACCTTCAGGGAGAGCAGGTCCACTTTGCTGTGCAGCTGAGACCTGTTGGACATGAGGGTGTTGAGCATGTAGAACATCTTCTGGATCAGGAAGTAGATGTTAGGGTCACTGTTGGTGGCCGCCCCAGTGCTGCCACCATCCCACTTCTGTGGCTCATTCAAGAGCCTAAGCAGCAAGGGGCCGTTGCTGGCATTTGCCTTCTGGAAGAGCTCATAAGTGTTTAGCAGGTCCCCTGAGGGAGGCTTCTTCTCCATGACCTGTGTGAGATGCCATGCAGAGGCTTCTTGTAGTAAGGGGTGGTGGCATGGTTGTAGCGCTCCTCCTTGCCTGGCCACACAGAGCCCGAGCTCCTGCCTTGCTGGCCTGCTCTCCATTGCCTCGGCAGGGCGAGCTATTCTCGGGTTCCACATGCCTGCTAGCAGCGCCTCTGGGATCAGCTGCCTCCTCTCCACGCTGGGGATGGAGTCTGGCGGGCCACTGCTGACCGGCCGAGTCCTGGAGGGCAGTGAAGACACTGTCCAGAGGGTGCTTCTCAGAAGTCCTGGAATTTACGGAGCAGCCTAGAGCAGCATCTTTGGCCTCTGTGTCCACTCACACTTCTTAGAAGTTCTTCTACATCAATTTTTTCTGGAGATGGTTCTGACTGTGTCACCCAGGCTGGAGTGCAGTGGTTGATCAGAGCTCACTGCATCCTTGACCTCTCAGACTTAAAATAGCCTGGCTACTCAGGAGTAGCTGGGACTACAGGCCAGAGCCACCATGCCTGGCTAAATGTTTAAATTTTTTTGGTAGAGGCAGAGGTCTCTCACTGTGTTGCCCGGACAAGTCTCAAATTCTCGGACTCAGGTGGTCCTCCCACTTTGGCCTTCCAAAGTGCTGGGATTAATGGCGTGAGCCACCGTACCTGGCCATATTTTATTTTTCCAAAAAATTCATTTGTAGAGTTTAAAAAGTATCTTTTGATCAAGAGTTCTTACTGTATTTATGTTAGCAAATTTCATTTCCCATTCCGTTGCTTGCCTTTTCACTCTTAGTGAGTTATTTTATGATTACAAATCCTTATTTTTTATGTTACTTTATTACTATTTATTAACCTATTTATCTTTATCTTATTTATTAGCCTTCAGTGGTTAGTTTTTGAGTCTTTTTTTTTTAAATCTTAAGGTCATGGAAGTGTCCTCTATATTACTTTTTAAAAGCTGTACTGTTTCATGTTACACATTGGCTTCTATATGAAATAATTTTTGTGTCTGTTGTGAGGTTGGATGTTAATAATCATTTTTCTCTGTATGGATGTATGAAAGACAGCACAATTTATTGAAATGAATCTTTTCCTCACTGTACTGAAGCACTATTTTTTCACAAATCAGCTAAATATATTGTGTGGTTCTCTTTATGAGCTCTCTATTCTGTTTCATTGAAATATCTATACTTGTACCTTTTCCATAATGTCATAATTGATATACATTCATAAAAACTTAAATAGTGGAAGTCTTCACATTATATTTTTTCTTCAAAGTTATCTATACACGGCATTTTAATTTGCATTTGATAGTCAGTTTTTCAGTTGCCACCAAATATAATGCAGACATATGCTATTACTAATCACAGTATTGTGATTTTCAGTGTATTACAAATATAGATTTATTTAAAATACTGAATCTTTCTTCTAATACCAGGAATTACATAGGAACGTGGTACATCTTTATTTCTGTTGAATGTCTTTAATTTCTCTCAATAAAATTTCACAATTTTCAGTAAAGGGATTGCATATGATATATTTTATATTAGGAATTCAATGTTTCTTCCTAGAAACATTTCAGATTTTTAATATTTTATTTGATTTAGACTCACTACATTTGGAAAGCCTTAATTATAGTTTCATTTTTAGAGCTACTTAGATTTGCTATTTATTCTTGTGTCACTACTAACGATTTTCTAGAAATGTATCTATTTCATCAAATTATTTCAAAATTTTTGATAAAGTTACTTATTACATTCTCTTTCTCTCTCATGACTATAGAATCTATAATGATTTCCTTGTTATTCATGATATTTAGAATTTGTAGATACTCTTTTTTTTAATTTCATGCATAGTCATGGTATATTTTTATCAATCTTTTCAAAGTAACTTTGGCTTTTGCTGATTTCATTTATTTTATGATTATTTCCTTTTCTCCTGCTTCTTATGTATCTTCTCTTTTTCTAATTCTTTGGATTTAATTAGACATCACATTTTAAATTTTTGAGATTGATGATTAGATTATTAATTTTCAAGCTTTAATTTTTAAACATATTTATGTAACCATATACATTTATCTCCAAGCTGAGATTTGCCTAAGCCTCCCAACTTTTAACAAGCAGTATTTTTACTTTCATTTTTATTAAATTCAAAATATATTTTAATGTTCACTGCAATTACTTTTTTGATCCATGAATAACTTAGAAATATGATGTTTCATTTCCAAACATTTGTTCACTTCCAAAGTCTTGCTACAGATTTCCAGCTTAATAACATTGTTGTATGAAAAACACTATCAAGGATTTCTAATTTTTGGTATTTATTGATTCTTGTTTTGGGCCTAACCTCAGCCTATATCTGCCTATCTTTATCTATCTATCTATCTATCTATCTATCTATCTATCTGTCTGTCTATCATCTATCTACCTATCTATCATCTGTCTACCTAGATAGACAGAGATATCTGTAGATAGCTATGGTAAATTTTGAAGCATGTTCCAAATATATTATAATAAATTGTATGTTTTGCTATTTTTGGGTGCAGTTTTTATGTCAAAATATTTAATCCTACTGCTTTAAATTTCTGTGTTATTGATATTTTGTATCCTTTTTGCTATCAGTTATCGAAAAAGGCATATTAAAGTCTTTATGATTGAAGATGTGGCTATTGCTCCTTTTAGTGCTATAAAAATTGTAAATGTGTGTTAACTGTGTGTGAGTGAAAATACATACACAAGTTTGACAACTTCCTCAATAATTGATTCTTTTATATGAATAATGGATACATCTTCCTTTCAGGTAATAATTTCTGCCTTAAAATCTCTTTTGTCTTATATTAACATAGCTAAACAAATTTTCACTTGGCTTGTGTTTGATTACCTTTTATATACATATATGAAAGATTTTTAAATTAAGATGGTTCTATAGATAGTAGAAGATATACAGATAGAAGATAGTAGATATCTTCTACAGGTATAGCTATACATATCTATATACATATATAGATATATATATTTATATCTATATATCTATATCTATATACAAATGTATATATGCAGATATCTCTATATGTACATCTACATATATATCTACATACTGATATATGTATCTATTTGTGTATATGATATCTATATACATGTAGACAGATAAAGATAGATATGCATGTATATGCATATATACAGATATCTATGTGTATACATATATACATGTAGATATATACATACCTATATACATGTAGAAATACAGATATAGATATAAATATATCTATATGTGTATAGAGATATGTGTAGACGTATATAGATATATACATATATAGATAGGTCTATATAGAAAACCAACTATATCTAGATAGAGATAGCTATCACTAGATATCTCTACCTATCTAAATACATTATTTATCTGTCTAATCCATCTATAAAACTATCTTAAAACCATCCTAATTTAAAAATCAAGATTCATCTTAATTTAAAAATCTTAATTTAAAAGTTAAGAAACCTCTTTATTTTGTGGTTCATATATACCATGGAATAGTAGGCAGCCATAAAAAAGAGTGAGATCAAGTCCTTTGCAGGAACATAGATGGAGCTGGATGGAGGCCTTCATCCTTAGCACACTAATGCAGGAACAGAAAACCAAATACTTCATATTCTCATTTACAAGTGGGAGCTAAATTATGAGAACACATGAACACATAGAGGGAAACAGATCCTGGGGCCTCTGGCAGGGTAGAGGGCGGGAGGAAGCAGAAGATCAGGAAAAGCAATGAATGGATACTAGGCTTAATTAATGGGTACTGAATGGTGAAATAATCTGCACAACAAAACCCTGTGACACTAGTTTACTTATATAACCTACATGTGTGCCACTGATCTGAAAATAAGTTAAAAAATTATAAAAAATATGTAAATAAAAATCTTTAACCAACACAAGATGGTTCATCCCAAGAATCATCTTAATTTAAAAATCTTCACATCTTAAGAAGCTACACAGGAGGCTGAGGCAGGAGAATCACTTGAACCTGGCAGGCGGGGGTTGCAGTGAAGCGAGATCGTGCCATTGCACTCCAGCCCAGGAGACAGTGTGACTCAGTCTCAAAAAAAAAAGAAGCAACTTTGCTGCTTAAATTGAGTGTAATACCCATTTACATTTAATGTGGTGAATGAAAAATTTGGTTTTCATTTGCCACCCTACAATTGAATTTTTAATTCCTCCACATATTCTATTTGCCTTTCTCAACAATTATTTTATAGATAAGAGAACTTACAGAAAGCAAATATATGACTCAATATTCGAATAAAAGTGCTTGAAATAATTTATATTGAGCACTTTATCCTTCTTTCTTAAAAATCTTAAGCTATACACATTACATAGCCAGGCACTGATGAGAACCTAGTACTAGATAACCTTTTCAAAGGCATGGATAGAATGCTTTCCAGGTATGGATTGTTTCCATACTCCCCTTCCATACATTTTAAAGCCATTGCATCAAAAATACGGAATTTTGTAGAGAAGAGTGAGTTTATATCCTTTAATATTTTCTCATGTTAGAAATGCAGTCTTGGAATGATATAAACTCTGTAAACAGACTATCACGCTACATTTATAGAGAATTATATCAAGGTGTCTATTTTTAAGACAAGAATAAAAATTATGGCCGGGCGCGGTGGCTCAAGCCTGTAATCCCAGCACTTTGGGAGGCCGAGGCGGGTGGATCACGAGGTCAGGAGATCGAGACTATCCTGGCTAACATGGTGAAACCCCGTCTCTACTAAAAATACAAAAAACTAGCCGGGCGTGGTGGCGGGCGCCTGTAGTCTCAGCTACTTGGGAGGCTGAGGCGGGAGAATGGCGTGAACCCGGGAGGCGGAGCTTGCAGTGAGCCGAGATCACGCCACTGCACTCCAGCCTGGGAGACACAGAGAGACTCCGTCTCAAAAAAAAAAAAAAAAAAAAAGAGAGAATACAAATCATGTTTTTTCTAATAATAGAAATGGATAAGCAGAATTCTGGCTTCTAATAATGAGAACATACTCTCCCTTAGTTTGAAATAAGTTAGATAATTTAACTTTCTCATGTTATCTTGAAGTTAATACATCGTTCGTATTGAATGTATCAGTGCACTACATGAAGCGGTACATTTGGTACCATCCCTTTTATCCTCCACATAAAATGATTCAGTGTTTTAATACACTTCTTTCCACATCCTGCAGTTTTGCATAGCAAAAGAAGCATGCACTTTGAGGAAAATGTACCTTTTAATTTTTTGTATTTTAAATATTATGGGTACAAAATATTTGTATAGAATTATGGAGTACATGTGATGTTTCAACACCTCCTTTTTGATCCCAGATCTTCCCTGAAGGTTTGTCCAATTTGTATTGCATTATTTATGTTTGAAAAGGAGTAATGATGTTCAGTATATACTGTTATAAAATAACTGATTCCAAGGATGTAAAGTATCTGATACTTACTATGTCCAAGTATGATTTTTAAGCAAATGTTCCGAACAATACATAAATAATAACATGGAATAAAATAAATTCATATAACTGTATGATAATAATTTTACCTAAATTTAAAAGTGTTATGTGCAAACAGATGGTATACAACACTTAGCATTTAATAATGCAGTTAAGTCCAATTGAATATATTGTTTGATTTATTTCCACAATCTTTGACACATATATTGTAGATCCAAACATCAAAAACCATAAGTAGCCTGCATAATGCCTTTTTTATTCTCTGCAATGTTTTTAATATAAATATATAAAAGAACATCTTAAATTATTTAAATAAGTCAATTATTTTATATGCAGATTTAGTATTAGAATATATATCTTCTTTTGCACAATAAACTTTTTTAAGTGTCAGAAATTATATAATTATAAAGTGACTTTTGTTCACATAGTAGTTAGTTGTACATACCTACGAGATACTCGAAAAATATTTTTGTCAACATTGGATGCATTTTTCTCTTATGGACTCTTAAAAATGTTAACAAGCCAACACGTGAATGTACTGAAGTATTTTTTCATCATCTTTTCTAGTGTTGATATTGAGTTGATTTTTATAAAGTCATTAGAGTGACAATTCAACAAATATTTTCTGTGGCATAACAAATGTCATTAACTTGCTAGTCTGTCATGCTGTTGCAAAGCTAAAACCACATTCATTAGTGTTTTTCGTTGTTGCTGTAGTGGTGGTTTGTTTTGTTACATGAAGGGGCCCACTTCTTGTATTAAATTATTTATTCTTTCTGAGAATGTTCTATCAGAATGTAATAAAACCTTTAAAAGACGATTTAAAAATGTATTCCCATAGGTGGGAACTGAACAATGAAAACATTTGGACACAGGGTGGGGAACATCACACACCAGGGCCTGTCATGGGGTTGGGGGAGAGGGGAAGGATAGCATTAGGAGAAATACCTAATGTAAATGACGAGTTAATGGGTGCAGCAAACCAAGTCGGCACATGTATACCTACGTAACAAATCTGCATGTTGTGCACATGTACCCTAGAACTTAAAAGTATAATAAAAATATATATATATATTTCTACTGAACAGAGTGTCTGTATATTAGATGACCTAGGACTGGTAGGGGGCTCTAATCCAGGGGATTGTTGATAAACTCAGACAACATCTATAATTTTTACATCGTTACTCTTAAAGTCGTGTCATTGATTGTCTCAATATTGGAAAATAACATGTCAATATTCAGTGTATCAATAAACTGGAGGAAAAAATGGGCCAATATCCCATTCAGTTAAAGACATTAAAAAGAATGTGTATGTATTACTTCTGCTCACATCTTAAATGTTCATCATGTTGTCACCAAGCCAGATAGAACCATATACTGGGGAATGTAATGTTTATCTGAGAAACCAAATGTCTAAATACAAATTTTAATAGTATGAAGTAAGAGGAAATAAATATGGGGAATTTTCTAGTCTTCTCTATTACATATAAATTGCAAGATTTGGCTACTTTAAACAATATCAATATTTACTAATTTTTCATCAATTCAAATATCATATTGTAGAGAGCAATTTAATCAAATTCGATAACAGTCCTAAATATAAAATTTAACTGTACATCTTCCAGAAGCCAAAAAATGAGAAATTATTTGTGGCTTTTGGCTAGACAAAGATTGCTTCGATGTGGCCCAAAAGAACAACCTAGAGAACAAACAGAAAAAACAATTATAACAACAAGAAATATGACTTCATAAAAACAAAAAATTCTATATTTCTACCCTATATGCCTCAAACTAGGAATATACATTTACCAATTATATCTGATAAAGAATGTGTATCTAGAATATGTAAACTCAATTATAAGGAAAATTGCAGACCAATAATAAAAAATAAGGAAAAGAATATATTTGAACACATACTTTGCCAGAGGAAATTCAGAGACCGCAGGTAATCACATCAAAAGATGTTCAATATCTTTAGCCATTGGAGAAATACAAATTAAATGAGATGCCATTCCACACCTACTAGAGTAAGTACAATTAAAAATACTCATCTTGTGTGCTGGTGATGATTTAGAACAACTGTAACTCGCAAATACTGATGGTAGGAAAGTAAAATGATACAGCCATTCTGGGAAAAAAAATGGACTGTTTCTTACAAAGTTAAATAGACACCCACCATTTTACCTACTTATTCCACTTGCTCTTTAAGCAGAAAACATTATGGCACATATACATCTAAGAATGTGTTTACAAGTGTCCACGGCAAACTTATTTATAATAACACTAAACGGTAGACAACTCCAAGTTTATCAGTGGGTGAATAAATAAACCAAACACGGTGTACTCATAACACGAGATACAACTTCACACACACACACACACACACACACGCACAAAACCAGACTTTCAACAAACAGTGATGGAACAATTGAACATCCACATCCAAAAAAAGAATCTAGACACTGTGTTTACACAATATACAAGAATGGATAATAGATTTAAATATAAAACTGTGAGGCTATAGAAGAATGTTATAGGCTGAATTTCATAAAAATTAAAACTTTTGCTGTAAGAAAGACATAGTTAATATTTAAAAAAACAAGCCAAGACTGGGAGACAATATTTACAAAACATGTATCCAGTAAAGAACTGGTATGAGCACTCCACAGAACTCTTTTTTTTTTTTTTTTTTTTTTTTTTTTTTGAGACGGAGTCTCACTCTGTCACCCAGGCTGGAGTGCAGTGGCGGGATCTCAGCTCACTGCAAGCTCCGCCTCCCGGGTTTACGCCATTCTCCTTTCTCAGCCTCCCGAGTAGCTGGGACTACAGGCGCCCGCCACCTCGCCCGGCTAGTTTTTTTTTTTTTTTTGTATTTTTTAGTAGAGGCGGGGTTTCACCGTGTTAGCCAGGATGGTCTCGAACTCCTGACCTCGTGATCCGCCCGTCTCGGCCTCCCAAAGTGCTGGGATTACAGGCTTGAGCCACCGCGCCCGGCCCACAGAACTCTTCAAACTCAAAAAGAAAAAAATAAAGATGACTAATCCAGTTAAAAAATGGGCAGGAGATGTGAACAGACATTTGACCGAGGAAAATATATTGATGCCAAATAAGCAAATGAAATATGCTCAACATCATATATTATTAAAGAATTGCTCATTCGAACGAGATACCACCGCATGCCTACTAAAATGGCTAAAATCCAAAACACTGACAACACTAAATTGTGTTGAAGATAAAGAGCAAGGGAAACTCTCATTTATTGCTTATGCGAATGCAAAATGGCACAGCCACGTTAGAAGACAGCTTTGCAGTTTCTTACAAAGTTAAATGTAGTCTTACCACATGGACCAGTAACTTCACTCCTATCCAAATGAGTCAAAACTATTTCTACACAAAAATGTCACATGACTCCTTAGGACTCATGTGTCAAGTAGCCAAATCTTGCAATTTATATGTAATAGAGAAGACTAGAAAATCCCCCGTATTTATTCCCTCTTACTTCATACTACTAAAACTTCTCTCATAACAAAATTTGGTAGCTACCAGTTGCCCGCAACAGGTGAGTAATGGTTCAATAAACTGGCATATCTATAAAATGGGATATTCAGTGATAAAAAATAAGCTATCAAGCCATACAAAACACGTAAGAGCCTAGAATGCATATAACTTAGTGTAAGAAACTAATCTGAAGAGGCTGTATACTGTATAATTCCAATGATATAACATTCTTAAAAAAGGGAAAAACTGTAAAAAGATCAGAATTTCCAGGAGTCTCCAAGGGAAGGGATGAATAACTCAGGCACAGAAATGTTTAAGAAAGTAAAATTATTCTTATAATATTGTAGTAGTGGATACCTGACATTTGTCCAGACGCATGAAATGTATAATGACAAGAGTGAACCCTAATATAAAACTAATGTATGGACTTTCATTTATAATAATATGTCAATGTTGATGCATCATTTATAACAAATGTACCACACTAATGCAAGATATTAATCATAAAGAATATGGAGGGTAGAAGAAAGTATATGGAAATTCTCTCTGCTTTGTTAGTTTTTACTATAAACCTAAAATTGTTCTAAAAATAAAATCTATTAATTAAAAAAAGAAAGAAGTGTTGTTACCAGTATCAGCACAGGCAAAAGTCAGAGTAGTTATGTTGAGTGCAAAAGACAGACAAAAAAGAATAGATTTTGTGTGAGTCCATTTACATAAAATTCTACCAGTGTAAACCATTCTGTAGTATCAGAAATAGATTAGTAGTTGCATGGAGATTGAGTAGGGAAGAGGGGAAGAAGCCATTACTAAAGACACAGAGTAACTTTGGGGAAGTGAATATGTTCATGATCTTGATTGCCATGGTGTTTTCTTCTGTACCAATATGCCAAAACTTTAAAAATACACTGGATATGTTCAGTTTATGTCAATTACACTTCAATGGAAAACATTTTAAAGTATTATGTATCTTGATTTTATGTTTATGCAGAGATATTATTCTACATCTGCCACATATACCTTCTGGCATAGTGTAAAGATATACAAACATAGTATATAAATATGGTATTTATAATATTCTTATTCATATGCAAAATATAGTTTACATTTAACTTTTTAACTTTTCTTCTATTTTTATTCTGTGTCCTCCAGACATTAACATTGAGAACTTTATATACAATTACATATTTAAAAATTAGTCATGTCTAGTATAATACAAAATTTCAGCAATGTAACATGAGAGGAACAAAATATAAATGAAGCTGCCTTACATAGATTCATTTTTCTCATTAAAACATTTCATAGCATAATGCACTTATTCAAAAGTATTAACATACATATTCAAGTGCACCATGAAGAACAGAATCAAGAAATGGATACCATATTGATACTCACTAAATCCTATGTTAAAATATATTGAATAATTTGTAGTTTTTCACAAGTAACTCAGTCATGTCACGTATTAATAACGTATATATTTATTTTAGGAACTCCTTTTAGGTAACTATTAGTTATATAGTTTTATGCTGAGTTTTATGAGAAATACAATAAGCATATCATTTTATGTCAGGAATAGAGAGTATATTTGTCCCTAGGTCATTTTCTATAGCTGTCAAAATGTTTCCACATCTTTTAAAACTCAAGAAAATGAGGAAGAAATAGAAATATTCCTAGGTTGTTTTTATATCTTTAGTTTTTTCAATTCTTAATTATATTCTTCCCAATGGCTTATTTAAAAATGGGTCTTCAATTGTCTTACATTAAAATTCGATGGGGTCTCATTACCTGTAAGAAGGTTTTATTTCACACAACGTATTTTTCTGTTATATAAAAGGAAAATAAAGCTGTGGGCTAAAAGAAATAGCTTCTTAAAAATTTTCCCTATTGGGAAGTAGTTGAATATACACTTTGCTGTATTCAGGTAAAACATATTAGAGTATGATTTTATTTACAATAAAAATGAAATAAGGCTGTGTTACATTGGCAAGCTGTAATGGGAAATGTATTTGTCACCCTAGGCAAACTGAAAAGGCAGGTATATTGAATTCAGTAATGCTGAATAATTAAGCCTTCACTTATAACACTTATATTAGAGAATTCAACTTAATAAGTCATTTTCCAAGTGTTTGTTAATGTATCAAAAGGATTTATACATTTCACAAAGGGGGGGACTCAAGCTAAGCTAAAGATTTATAAACACAACCAATTCACTAGAGAAATAATTTTAAGCTTGTTTTTCTTGTTTTTCCAAACCTAATTCTTTCATGGAAAAAAATAAAGGCAATATTATAAAATAGATGAAAGTGCAGGGTAATTACCTTAAGTGCCATTGAGAAACCTAGAGCTCACCTGATCACTATATATATATATATATATTTTTTTTTTTTTTTTTTTTTTTTTTTTTTTTAGATGGGGTCTTGTTCTGCCGCCCAGGCTTGAGTGCAGTGGCGCGATCTCAGCTCACTGCAAGCTCCGCCTCCCGGGTTCACGCCATTCTCCTGCCTCAGCCTCAGCCTCCCTAGTAGCTGGAACTACAGGCGCCCGCCGCCACGCCCGGCTAATTTTTTGTATTTTTTTTATTTATTTTATTTTATTTTTTTAGTATAGACGGGGTTTCACTGTGTTAGCCAGGATGGTCTGGATCTCCTGACCTCGTGATCCGCCCGCTTCGGCCTCCCAAAGTGCTGGGATTACAGGGGTGAGCCGCCGCGCCCGACCAATCCACAATATTTGATAATCCATGGCACCCTGGTTTACTTCCACAGTTCCTTTAAAGATTGAACAGCTGTCTGAATGCCACAATCTTGCTATACTATGTTTTGTAAGGAAACCTGCCCACTCAAGAACATCTGTGAGAGCCCACCCTTTCAGCACGTTAGGACTCTTGCTTCCATGTATGATGCAAGCCCATCTGGTCCAGTGGATTGGACAATGAATGAACGCTTGATTTAGGTGGAAGTTATCCATTTATTGGTTGGAAATCAATAAGCCTCTTTCACTTGAGAATTCTAATTGAGATGAAGAATATAATAATGATGCATACTGAAAGAGCAAAGCCATATGGCCTCCATAATGTTATAAAGAATAATATTATTGACCCACAGGCAAGCAATGGAGATACAAAGAGTACAAGAATAAGGAAACAAATGTTGCCCTGGAGTAAGAGAAATTGATAAAAAGGCGCTGCCTTGATGTTGGACAGGTTCTTAGTTCTATGTTTAGCCTTTATTTTCTGCCCTTGGATTCTACACTGTATACTTCAAGTTTATTTACAAAATGGTTTTGACTACAGAAAAAAGCAAGTGTACCATTATGTCATTTTTGACATATTTTGGGATAAATAAAGTAAAAACTATTTGTTTTCTGTTTTTTTTTTTTTTTTTTTTTTTTTTTTTTTGAGATGGAGTTTCGCTCTTGTTGCCCAGGCTGGAGTGCAATGGTGCGATACTGGCTCACTGTGACCTCCATCTTCCGGGTTCAAGCAATTCTCCTGACTCAACCTCCCGAGTAGCTGTGATTACAGGCGTGTGCCACCACGCCCAGCTAATTTTTGTATTTTTAATAGAGGTGGGGTTTCACCTTGTTGGCCAGGTTGGTCTCGAACTCCAGATCTCAGGTGATCCACCCACCTCGGCCTCCCAAAATGCTTGGATTACAGGCGTGAGCCACTGTGCCTGGCCATAAAGAGTATTAAGAGAGTTTTTCAGAGTAGTTTCTGAGTTACATGTAAAAACAAGATAAAAAAATTTACAGCTCTGCAGCTTTCAAAATTAAGCAGTCAAATTTCTGTGTGGCTGAGAACTTCTAGCAGTCTCCTCTGTTAGAATTTGCCATGCCCAAAATGTCCCATGCTATACAGTTAAATGGTTAATCTTTAAGTAATATTCAGTTTGAAACTTTTTCCTCTTGAGGGGAAAACATGCTTAGCGTTTCATTATAAAATTATCCAAGCTTTCCTCTCATTTCTGTGTTCAAAATCAATGCATAAGTTAAAGCATCTTAAGTCTTCCTTCTAAGTAATTTATATATTTGCCCTACGATTTCAACTAGTCCTAATCTCAGAGGATCACTTCATTGGAAAAGTTGTGCAAAAGTAAAATGAAATGGAGATTAACTATACTAAATTGTCATGTTGAGCTTCATAATAAATTTAGTTATAAAGATGTTATTCAAATTGGAATTAACTGCAAATTTCCTAGGTATGTAAATGAAAGTGGAGTGAAATTACTGTATAAACCTAGAGTTATGACCATCAAAATACATGATATAGCAATAAAATAATTTAACGTTGACTTAGGGAGTCATAAATCAGATATTTATTCAACGAACTGTGATTTTTAATTATAACATAAGAATTATAAGTTAGTATTTAAAAGTAATTGTTTCTTAATAAATAATGAGTTCACAAAAATAATAGTTGAAAACTAAAATTATATGGGATGGTTATATTGTGAAAATTTACATTAAAAATTAAAATAATAAAAAAATCACCTTTGGAAACTACTTTTATTTAAAATATCAGGAGTCCAGAAAATTGCAAGTTTTCTTGATCTACATAATCATTTTTACAGGAAATTTTAATTCCAAGCCATTGCAAAGATTTATTATTTTCTTAATAAACATAGTATTAAGTATCAAACAGCGTCTGTGAAAGTACAATAGAATACAAACATATATTAGAGGTATTGTTTTCTGCATTTTTGCATGAACAATAAGATTTTTAAAATTTTTGACTTATCTGTGGAAACATGATAGAGACAATTGTATGGTGCGATTTCAGGATTATTCATTTCCACACTTAGAGGAGGTATTTTTTTCTTTTCTAGATAAACTGTAATTCCACTTTTTTAATACAGTACACACATATACATGCATATATATGTTTCTGTTAACAGTAATGAGATTTTAACAAATGATTTACCTGTCTTTCTGAAAAGTGTCTGTTAATGTCGTATGAGCCTATAAGGGAAGAAAGGGACTATATTACAAAGGAACAGAAATGATCCAGGAGAGTATGAATACAACTGGATTCTAAGAATACTGGGCTATTGTGTGTTGGGATATAGATTGGGATAAAAGAGTATACCCCTATCAGAGCACTGTCCATTTCACTATTGATATGGTACAAACACATGATAGGATGGTTCGTAGCATCAAGGAAAAAGTGATGGCCTCAGGTGAGGTTGCATCAAATTTCCCATGGAAGATGACAGAAGATGCACATGTCACTAAGAAAAATGTATGTAGAATAGTTAAAATCTACTCTCAATAATTTTTAAGTTATTTTAAATTATATACTACTGTTATTAACTATAGTGACTATTTTCATAGTCACTATAACTATAGTCACTATAGATCTATTACATAATGTACAATGGATCTCTGAAATTTATTTCTCCTGTCAACTGAAATGTTATTTCCTTTGACCAACATTGGGATAGCAACTTCTATCACAATTTAAAAATTATAATCACATAAAACAATATAATTTTATAACAAGGAAAAGGCATTTCTTGAAAGTTAATTCATAAAATTGAGTGAATGAATTGCTAAACAAAACAATGTCAAGAACCAAAACAACTCTAGATATCTCAGGCAGAATGAATTCAAAGAAAATGACTGCACATATTTCTTCTTAACATTAGATTCACAGTGGAATCACCTGGGGCAATTTTTTTAAAGAAATGAATGCCTACATATCATGTCCAGATTCTGATTTATTTGTTATTAGATATGGCCTGGACATCACTCTACTCCTGACGTCCCTGCTCAAGAATCAACTTCCGGGAAGAGAGACTGGGACTCACTAATTTTGGTGTCCGGGAAGAGAGGCTGGGACTCACTAATTTTGGTGCTATTCAGTTGAACTATGTCCTTACTGATTTTTCACCTGCTGGTTCTATTCATTATTCATAGAGAGATGTTAACATCTCCAATTATAATAGTGGATGTATCTGTCTGTTCTTGCAATTCTATCTGTTTTCACCTCATGTGTTTTGACAGCCTGTTACATGCAGACAATTAAGGATTGTTATGTTTACTTGGAAAATTAAACCTTTTGTTACTATGTAATACCCGTTTGTATCCCCCTATAATTGTTCTTTCTCTGAAGTCTTTTTGTTGGAAATTAATATATTAATCCAGCTTTCTTTTCATTAGTATTATCATGTTATATATTTTTCAAAGTTAACTCTCAAACTTGTTCACAATGCGCTTCTAGAAATTAATCAACTACATATGAAAGTTTTCTACTCCATTACTAACTCCTATGGGAGCTCCTGGGCTTTTGCTCCACTAAGCTACAATTCTTTGCATTTTCCCATCTCTCTAATTTAGTGGGGATTTAGGGTGGGGGCAGCAGTTTTTCTGTGACCTCAGTCCTCTAACAGATCTAAAATAAGTTGTTGATAGTCTTTTTGTACAGAATGTTTCTTGTCGTAAGGATGGGAGTCATGACTTCCAAGTTTCTTACATGTTCGAATAACTGACATTTTTTATTATTTGCTCACCCCCATGGTGGTAGAAGAATTCTATAATTTTTGAATCCACAAAACTAAAGTACTAGGAGAGGGAATTTTCACAGGAAAGATGGTTGCTACTGAAAAAGAAAAAAAAAAAAAAAAGATAATGTCTTCTCTACTCTCTCTGCTAGACTCTCTAAACTCTCTTCCTGTCCCTGGAGTCCAGACACACAAGCCTCCTTTCAGTTTTGAGTTTCACTATGCTTTTATCTTAAAGACTTTGCCTACTATGTCCTTTCTGCTGAGAAAGCACCTTATCCCCTCGATTACCTGGTTAACATCAAATATCAAATCATACTTCTTACTGAAGGCCAAGTACCACCTCTAGAAGAAATCTTCCCTAAGAACAGCCTACATACAGTTAATTGTATGAGCCCTTTTCTCATATCCTTCGAATACTCTTCCTTCACATGACTCTTCCTTCCAGCCTCTAGCCAGACAATATATGACAGGAAAACAGGGAGAACATGATTTTGCCATTCGCTCTTACCTTTGCCTAGCCCAGTGCCTGGCAAATAATAGATTCTCATTATACATATATTTTTGAATGAATCAATAAATCCAAGTAAAGTAATTGATGTTTTGGAATTATCTAAGACTGTTAAAATCAGTTAAATATAGTTAATGTGAAGCAAAAAACTGTAAACAAAATTAATGTAATATACATGCTGATGTTACTATTTTAGAAAAAAACACAATAATTTACAAATTCCTCAATAATTCAATTAATGTTTATGAGATTTGATTGAAGACAAATCTGTCACAGCAATCTGTGAATGCTTTGTTGTAAATAAAAGGTAATCTTTGTAATAAGCAAAAATAAATTAACATAACAAATGTCAATTTACAGATAGACAAAAAGTGATTGTTTGCTAGATGAAAAGAGGATTATTAATAGTTGGCATAAGAAATCAAAAATTAGTTTGACAATTAGTCATATGGAAATGTCAAATATTGACATTAATATGATAAAGAAAACAAGAGTTTCTGCAAATAACCTCCCATCCCTGATGTGAGTCTTTCATGTCATTCTATAGTTCAACTTGTTCTTAATAACTCAGAAACAGGAAAGATAAGATCCATCATTTTGTTTTACTACCCAGATCCCTCCTGTAGCTGTCATACAGAGTGTGATTTATGACTTGTAAATTGTGCTATGGAGCTTGACAAGTAAGTTTGATTTCATTTAATATTTTCTTTAAACCATCTTAGATCTTCTCTTTGACAAGTATTTCATCTATTAGTGTTCTCAAAATGTAAAATGGGTAACTTAATGAGAACAAAAGTTGTACCCTAAGATATATCTGCATTATCTACATATTTGAAATTAAATCTTAACATTTCAAATATACCCATTTGTAACAGAATCTAACAGTTTTTGGAAGGGGGAAGGGATAGCATTAGGAGATATACCTAATGTAAATGACCAGTTAATGAGTGCAGCACACCAACATGGCACATGTATATATATGTAACAAACCTGCACATTGTGCACATGTACCCTAGAATATAAAGTTTAATAAAAAAATAAAGTAACAAAAAACATGAAGAAAAAAGAATCTAAAAGTTTTCCTCTTTAATTTTTTTAAACACCAGAAATTTTTAGTCCTAATAAATAATGTTTAGCTTCATAGTCACAAACCAAACAGAAAGCAAATTCATCAGAGTTTAGAATGGTTAAAACCAGCATAGCTGCAATATTTTTATTTTTTTAAAACAATTTTGTTTAATCAATCGGAGTTGACCATTATGTAATCCATAGACCTTGAAATAGCAGAGATATGTATGTCATAGTAAATAAAAATGTTATTAATTTTTCTGCTTATTATGTTCCAGAATCTGTACTAAGCATTTTAGAGGATTATTTACTTAATTCACACAATAATCCCTTGAGAAATATACTATAATTATTATCTTTAATTCACAGGTATTGAAAATGAGACACAAAGAGGTTAAGAATTTTGTCCAAGATCAGGCAGCTAGCGTGACTCAGCAAGGGCGTAATTAAGAAAAAATATGTCTTTCCTATCTTACGGAAAATTTGGAAAAGCAAATATCTACATTCTCTTTTTAATTAAAAAAATCTATAAAATGTGAGTCTCTCTTAAAGCAGGGAATCAACTTTAATTAAATTGAAACAATACACAATCCTTTGTCGTTCAGACTCTATATTATTATCTCTGCTGACAGCAAAAGCTAAGAATAGAAAGTATTTCTGACCCAAGTTGGTAAATTATGAATCAACCTGCTAAATAATCAGAATAGACTAACAAGTGGAATTAAATGTGATTATTCTATATTACATATATAATATAAAAATTTCTTATTGTTATAATTTTACGAAGATTCTACCAGTTTCAACTAAAATATAACATTTTAAATCCAAGGTAATAAAAGAACTTGGCATGAGATTTTCATAGGAAATAGTGACCATTCGTATTATTTTTAATTAAGTGTAAATGAGATGTATTATTTCTGTATTTCATTTTCCTTCTAAAAGTTATTTTTAAAGTTTGAGTTTTTCTGAAGTTGATAGCTATTACTAACTCTTCTGGGCAAAGTTTTTTGAGATAGGTTAATTTATAAAATTAGGAAGAAACTAAAGTAGTTGCGAAAGTTTCTAAAAAAATAATAAAGTAGTTGTCTCTATGTTATAATAGAAAATGAGAATGTGAACGCAGATCATTTTGACCTTCAGAGTTTGTGTTTTCAGCAAATATTCCTGAATATTGATATATAAATTAGAATTCCCCAAAGGAAAACATTGAAAAACATTACAATTAACAAAATCATTAACTTATATACTTGTCCTTAGTATCAGGACAATCTCCCGTGGATTCAATAGAGCATCTGCAGTTTCATTGAACAAAGGTCTCTGCAATATAGACTCATGGTGTGAGCTTACTGGGTCACATTCTTTGTCCCTTCTTGGAGCTTTGGGAGGCATTTGTAAAAGAGCTGCTGTAGCAGAAGAACTGAGTTGCATCACCCTGAGGATTTAAGTTTCTATGGGAGAATCAAATTCACTTTAGCATAGGGATTTAGTAGGTTTTCCTAGCCTTATTAATAAAATACTAATACAACATGAAAAATGCATACTTTGTCTTACAATAATCCAATTAAGACACTATTTTTGCATAGCAAAATTCTTTACTAAACACCATGTGCAAATCAAGTGAAGTTGCATTGGCAAGAGGTGATCATACTGCTCTCCTACCCTGCCTTTTCCTCCTACTCCAGCTGAAAATACTTGCTGCAAATATCCTTTTATAGGAGACTTTGACCCCAGGGTGTAGAAAAGGAAAGGAAAAGGTCACATATATATGTCTTGTCTATAACTTAAACCTAATACCAGCACAAAAGCCTAAAAGGACAGATTTTTAGAGGGTGTTGGCAGGAAACTCTTTGCTCTGCTACCATCTGTTTTAAGCTGCTTTTATACAAGATTCATTTTTTCAGCTTCTACTCTACTACTATTAACTGCAAATGCAATCGGTTATATTGTACACGTCAACACATTGAACAGCATCTGAGTTATTATTGAAATGTTTTACAGTTTCATAAAGAAAATGGCATTTTGTTTCTTCTGTCATCTATTTTGGATGAAAGTGTTATTTAGAAAGAATAAATGGGAAAAATGATACATTAAAAATAAAAATTGCTTATTAACTTTTTAGATCAAATAAACCAATTTTAAACATTTTCATGGACCTTTATAACCAAAATAGATAAACATTTAACTACAGATGATTTAATTCAGTATTTTGTTTCTTGAAAATATTGGAATATGTGTTTTAGATAATGCATATGTTTCCATTATTGAAAAATAAGCTTTCAATAGTCAGCTAACTTCATATGTAAATAATAATACCATTTTAAACTTACTCAAGGATTTAGGTGTTCTTAAATATGATTTTATAACTTATTTTACTCCCTTAAAGTAAATATTTATGGCATCTGTAAGTCATTGTAAAATTGTAAAATTGGTATAGAATAGTATTCAGATTGTCCTTTGTAATATTTTATAGTATTCACATTTGTATTTAATCACAACTTTGATACAATTTAGCCAAACCTTCAGTACACTTATGAAGAGAGCACTACCAAGACTTTATACAATGGAATAAAATAACAAAATGTGCCGACAGCATTCTTCCACTGAAAGAGGTATATATATATTTTTATTCTATCTAATTCTTTAACTAATTTTATTTTTTAGCACCCAATGGTGGGGGAAATTACTGGAAGTATAATTAAGGCTATTGTAAGATACATAAACTGTATGGCATAAGCATTCTCAACTCAACTTCACATTCTACACTGTTTATCAACTTAGTATGCCAGCTTTTCAAGTGTGGTAGGATCTGGTATTCCACACCTATATGTCTCTGAATCCCACCCTTGTACTGATGCCAAGATGAACTGAGGCAGGGACAAATTTTCTTCTTACATGGAAACATAAATATATTTCAAACTGGAGTGAGCTCTCATCAGCGGTTTACCTATGGTAATTACTTTATGCCTTGTAATGGGTCACATAGAATCCTCATAAAGGTGTGTCTGAGTCCTAGACCCTCTCCCATTCCAGCACCTGTAAATGTCACCTTATTTTGAAATAGGAGCTTTACAGATATAATAAAGTTAAAGATCTCAGGGTGAGATCATCCTGAATTTAGAGTGAGTCCTGGGTATTTGGGACACAGAAACACAAGCAAGGTCATGTGAAGATAGAGACAAAGGTTAGAGTTATGCTGTCACAAGCCAAGGAGTGCCAGGAGCCACCACCAGAAGCTAGAAGAGGCAAGGAAAGATTCTTTCCCAGAGCCGTCAGAGGAAGTGTGGTCCTGCCTCCACCTTGATTTTGGTCTTCTGGCCTCTATAATTGGGAGAGAATTTTTTGTTTTGTTTTGTTTTTGTTACTATTTTAAGCCACAAATTTTGTAGCAATTTCTTTTGGCAGCACTCGGAAACTAGTTAATGCCTCTATTATTTGGTTAAACAAAGAACACTATTAAGTATTTTTAAAACAATGTATAACAATATTGACTATGGTAAACATACAGTTTATAATCAGATAGGCTTCTATATAAAATTTCATGTTATTATATTGATTTTGTTTTGTTTTAATCATACAAGAATTGCTTGGATGTGGTACCATTGAATACCATCCCCATTCCCTCCTGTCCCACAGCTTTTTGAAATTCATGGGACTTTGTTCTAGACTGAATATCCCTTTTCCCTTAAACTTCATATGTTAAAGCTCTACCCCACAATGTGACAGTATTGGGAAGTGAGGCCTTCGAGAATTAATTAGGTTTAGACAAAGTCATGAGCGTAGGGTCCTCATCAATGGAATTAGTGTCCTTATAAGAACAGGAAGAGAGTCTATAGAGTGCTCTCTCTCTCTCTTTCTCTCTCTCTCTCTGTCTGTCTGCTATGTGAAGATACAGCAAGCCAGGAAGAGAACCCTCACCAGGAAACAAATTTGCTAGCACCTTAATCTTGCACTTTCCAGCTTCTACAATTGTGAGAAATGTCTATTGTGTAAGCCATTCAGTCCATGATATTTTGTTACAGAAGCCTGGACTGACTGACATAGGCTGGAACATGCTGGAGAGAGGGTACAAAAACTAATTTTAGAAAAATATTTTAAGTTGTAAGATCTGAAGCAAAAATCACTTAAATATTACCGTTTACATTACCAAATTACTCCATTTACAGTATCAAATTAAGGAAATTTATGTTTTATTCAAGCCTTTTAAAATCAGCACATCCACCTTGCAGAAGTAATTAATAACCCATGATTATTAATTATATTCGCCAAGTTAATTTTCATCCAGTATTACTTGCATGGAAAGTTTGAAATTGATGAATCATCTTCCTTTTGAGATGTCACTTGTAGAACTAAAGGCTAGCTATAATTTCTGTAACTGTTGCTCTTTAATGGAACTTTAAACTTCTGAGAAAAATATTTCAATATATTGTTAAATTGACTTAAATGACTAAGATTGTGGTGGAGAGGATATTTCCCCGAATTAACTCTTTCTCTGACATTTAGGGGTTCATTGTAATAGTAACACCTCGCTAGCAATCATCTGCTAGTGATTTGCTCATGGAAGAAGAAGGCTAAGGAAATTGAGGTTTGATGATCTTTTTCAGATTTTCTGGGAAGGCAAACCCTGCCTCTCTCTAGCACTCACTGTAAACAAGCATGTTGTCCAAGCTACTGCTGCCAACCAGCTCACATCCATTAGTGAAATTAATGCTGTGGAGAGACACATTCAAACCTGGGTCACTGATAATATCATTTTCAATTTCTGACCCAATCCATTCTGGGGCTTCCAGTTCCTCTCTCCATGGTGTTATGTGTAGTAATACATTATTTAAACTGTTGAAGTCACATTGAGCTGAAATTTCCCTTAATTACAACTCTTAATATTTTAACTATTTATGCTAAGTTTATTTGTTCCAGAAAAAGTACTTTAACTCACTTTCATTTTTGTAGGACTTGAATTTTTTAGGGCAGTTTCGGTTTCACAGAAGAATTAAGAGGAAGACATAGAGATTTACCATATATAGTAATATATATAGTATACATAATATGTATGTATTATATTACATACAATGTGTATATATAATAAATATTTTATATATAATATATAATATATATAAAATATATAATATATAAATATACAATATATATAAAATATATATTATACACACACACACACATATATATATACACACATACACACCCTGCCTCCACATGCATGGCCTCCTTCATTATCAATATCCTCCTGCAGAGTGGTACAACTGTTAAAATTGCCTCACCTACTTTAATACAATTTTATTACCCAGTGGTAAATATACATAACATAAAAGGTACCATTTGATCATTTTCAGTTCTAAAACTCAGTGATATTGGATACATTCACAATGTTGTATAATTAACACTGTTTTCATAACTTTTGTATCACATCAAACAGAGGTTCTGTACCATTAAGCAATAATTCTCCGGCCGGGAGCGGTGGCTCAAGCCTGTAATCCCAGCACTTTGGGAGGCCGAGACGGGCGGATCACGAGGTCAGGAGATCGAGACCATCCTGGCTAAAGCGATGAAACCCCGTCTCTACTAAAAAAATACAAAAAAAAAAAACTAGCCGGGCGAGGTGGCGGGCGCCTGTGGTCCCAGCTACTCGGGAGGCTGAGGCAGGAGAATGGCGTAAACCCAGGAGGCGGAGCTTGCAGTGAGCCGAGATCCCGCCACTGCACTCCAGCCTGGGCGACAGAGCGAGACTCCGTCTCAAAATAATAATAATAATAATAATAATAATAATAATAATTCTCCATTCCCCTTGCCCCAGCCTCCATGCTCTGGAAACATGCAATCTGAATTCCCTCTACATGAATTTGACTATTCATGATCTTTCATATAAGTAGAATCATATACTATTTGTCCTTTTGTGTCTGGCTTATTTTATTTAGCATAACGTTTTCAAGGTTTATCCATGTTGTAAACATGTATCAGAACATCATTCCCTTTTTATGGCTAAATAATATTCCCTTGTATGTACATGCCACATTTTGCTTATCCACACATACAGGTTTGTTTTCACTTTTTGACTCTTGTGAATAAGAAGGACTGATGGTATCTGGCATGTGCATGCAGCCATTTTCTTACTAAAGACCAATAGCATCAAGCACTCTACTAATGGTTGTTATTTATCTGATTAGGATCCAGAGTTACAAAAAGGTTAATTCTTATTTTTTGCAGTTTAAGGGCAGTTTTTGTGGAGGGATTGACTTCTAAAACTTCCTATTCCAATCTTCTAAAATCCACTTTAAAAGAATGGTTTAAATTGTGTGCTTGTAGGATGAAATTGATAAAAATTATTTTACCAACTTTCAAAATTGTATCACAGAGATAATCTCCTTTGACTATTGGGTGTTCACATATTTGGCATGTTATAAACAACCTTCTGGAAGATAAAGGCCTTTTGTCTCATACTTAAGACAGGAACCAGTGTGCTAGCAATGGCTTTTAGGTTTGATGTGATATATTTGTATGTAATGATTTTTTTAAAAGATAGAGTGAAAAATCCTCTCATACAAAACAAAATAGTTTTTACTGTTATGAGAAAGTAGTTATTAATTACTTATAAAACACGCAAGTATCTTTATGATATTTGGTGATTTATTTTTCTCCAGTCATCTTGTGTTGTTAGTGGAGAAAAAAATCGGGATGCTCTTTATCTATGAAATGTGAAAAGTAGATACACATTTTAACTATATATGGTTTCCCTAAAAATTCTTCTTCCAAGTTTCTAATCCTCTAAAATGATCATTGATATGTACAAATAAATATTGATGATAGCAACTGAAGGATCATTTTTGCTGTTATCTGAAATTAAAAATACTGTAACAGCCCACCAACAGAGAAATGGTTATGTATATTATGATACATAGCATATGTCCATATATAGAATATGTACCAAATGTATACAACAAAGTACAATGAATACATGATTATACTAAGATGGATAGGCATGGATCTACATATTACTCTGTTTGTACATGGTCTTTTCCAAACAGAAATAAAATGTAAGAAAGAAGAAAAGAAAAATAAAGAGAAAGAGAATAAAGGCGACAAAATAAAATATAAACCAGGATGCATAAGCTGGTCTCATCTTAGGACTGGAACCACCAGTAAAGCCTCTCTTCTCTGGAAGAAGTTTAGGTCTCTGAAGTTTTCTCCATGCATCACAACTGACAGCAGCAGGAATGTGGTTTTGCTAAGGGCAACAGAAAAGCAAAACTGTCTCAAGATTTTAATATTAATCCAAAGGTTAAACTTTCTTACCTTGATGTTGCTGCTTTCTGTATGCACATCCCAAAGGACATAGGATGGTGGAAAGGACGGAGGAAGGTAGAAAATGTAGAAAATTAGAAAATTGGGCAAACTTAAAAGGTAATAAGACTAACATTCATTCATTCACATTAAACTCCTACCTTGTACCACATTTTGTTGTAGGCACTGCGGATATAGCAGTGAAAAAAAGATAATAAAAAAATATGCCTTTTTGGAGCTTACATTCTCTTGGAAGGAGATATATAATAACATAAATAATTAAACTATATAATATGTTAAGTGTTGCTAAGTGCTATGGAGGAAAGTAAAGCAGACAAAGCAAATAAAGAACACGAGGAGGAGATATAATTTTAAGTAGGGAAATAAGGAAGGCATGATGGAGACAGTAGCATTTGAGTGAAAGACTTGAAGGAGGTGATATGGTTTGACAGGGTCCCCCACTAAATCTAAAGCTCAAATGGTAGTTCCCATAATCCCCATGTGTCATGGGAGGGACCTGGTGGGAGATAATTGAATCATGGGGGCAGTTACCCCCATGCTGCTGTTCTTGTGATATGAATGAGTTCTCATGTTTTCTGATGGTTTTATCAGGGTTTTTCCCCCATTTTGCTTGGCACTTCTCCTTGCTGCCACCATGTGAAGAAGGATGGTTGCTTCCCCTTCCACCATGGTTGTAAGTTTCTTGAGGTCTCACCAGCTGTGCAGAACTGTGACTCAATTAAACCTTTTTCCTTTATAAATTACCCAGTCTAGGATATGTTTTTATTAGCAGCATGAGAAGGAACTAATCCAAGAGGTAAGGAAACAATCCAGGGGGGAATTTGAAGACAGGTGTTTTCAGTCAGAGAAACCATGTACAAAGCATCTAATGTGAGAGTGCTATGGTCTGAATGTTGACAATCCCCCCAGATTCATATATTGAAATCTAATTCACAATATACTATTAAAAGTTAAGGTCTTTGGAAGATGATTATGTCACGAATACAGAGCCTTCATGAAGGAGATTGGTACCTTTATAAAGGATGCGTGAGGGGGTTGATTTGTCCCTTCCACCATATGATGACTCCACCATATCAAGAAGAAGATGGGTCTATGAACTAGGAAATAGGGCCTCACCATATATGGAATATGTGAGCACCTTGATCTGGGACTTAGCTTCCAGAACTGTGAAAAACAAATTTCTGTCATTTATAAGCTACTTAGTCTATGGTATTTTGTTATAGCTGCATGAATGGACTAACACAGAGACAATTCCCAGCCTGCCCAAAGAGCACCAGGAAGTGTTGGGTACAGTAAAGCTGGAACAGAGGCCTGAGGGGAAGAGCAACAGGGCTGTGATCAAAGAGGCATGCCTTGTAGGGAGCATGAGTAGAGCTGTATAATCTGTACAATATTGACTCAGGGTGGAAGTCCTTAAAAGTGGGTAAGTAGAGTGGCATTATCTCCATTATATTATGTTATATTCTCGCTTGGGTATTGAGAATAGATTGAAGGTGAGGGCTAATGCAGAAGCAGGAAGGGGGATAAAAATTCAGGTGAGACATGATGTTGGCTTGGCCTGGGTGGATAACAGCAGTAGTAAAAATTATTTAAATGTTTTGAAGGTAGGTTTGCTGAGAAGTAAAGGATGTGTGGAGAACATTGGATTGAGAATTGTATAAGGATTATATTGTATATTGTATGAGATTGTAGATTCAGGATGAGTCACAGTATTTTTGAAGTTGTAGTAAATGGAATGAACTAGAAAGGTAGAAGTTAATGTTCAGAGGGCAGGAGACTTAAAAGTTAGATTGTAAAAATTTGCAATTATGAGTAATAATGTGGTTTGATCTGAGATCATGAGATTGAATAGCTAGATACGGAAGACAGCAAGTGCACTGGAAATGACAAGGTCAAATGTCAAAGAAGATAAGTAATTTAAATGAGATATCAAAATAATGGCAGTAAGACAGGTTGTAAAGACTTCAAAGAATGAGGGAAAGTGACTGAAAATTGGGAGAGAGTGATCTGTATAATCAAATGGTATGAGATTCCAAGCTGGAGGGGTTTGAGGAGAAGGAAGTAAAAGTATTCAGCAAGAGGACACTTGTTCTACTGCTAGAGGCAGTGGTTAGAGAGCTGAGGGTGAGAACTAGTCTGCACTTAGGGGGCTCCATGAGAAGCAGCAGCGTCAGTGAGAGACAGATGACAATAAGAATGAGAATGTAAAGGGAAAACTGAGAAACATAAAATTTGAGATTCTTCTGCGTACTCTACATTTTCTACAGAAGCTTTCAACACATTTAATTTCATTTAAATCTTGCAACACTCTTGAGAGATATTATCATTCCCTTTTTACCAAAAAAAGGCTGAGTGGCCAAGATCACACAATGATGGATGGTATTGGGGAGGATTGGCAGTAGTAACCTTTGTTCCTGATTTTGGTAATCAACACATTATCTCTGTTTTCTTTCTGTCTTTTTTTTTTTTTTTTTTTTTCTGTTTTGAGATGGAGTTTCACTGTTGTCGCCCAGACTGGATTGCAATGGCAGGATCTGGGTTCACCATAACCTCTGCCTCCTGGGTTCAAGTGATTCTCCTGCCTCAGCCTCCCGAGTAGCTGGGATTACAGGAGCCCGCCACCACGCCTGGCTAATTTTTGTATTTTCAGTAGAGACAGGGTTGCACCATGTTGGCCAGGCTAGTCACGAATTCCTGGCCTCAAGTGATCCACCTGCCTCAGCCTCCCAAAGTGTTGGGATTACAGGCGTGAGCCACCATGCCCGGCCTTTTATATTATTCATCATCTAAATATTTCTCAATTTTGTTTATCTTTTCAAAGATTCAAACTTTGGATCTTTAAATTTCTTTATTGTTTTTTGTTTTATTTTCTATTTGATTGATTTCTGCTCTAATCTGTAATATTTCTTCATTTTTTTGCTTTGTGTTCACTTTAATCTTCCTTTTCTAATTTCTAAGGTTGGGAGAATGAATTATTAATTTAAGAACTCTCTTTTTAAAATAACCTTTAAATTTTGATATAATTGTAGATATACTTACAGTTGTAAGAAATAATACAGAGAAATCTCTTGTAACCTTATCTCAGTTCTCCCAATGGTAACATCTTGCAAAAGTATAGTACAATATCATAACCAATATATGGAGATTGATATAGTCAACATACAGGATATTTCCATTACCATGGAATCCCTCATGTTGTTCTTTCCTAGCCATATCCATTTTCCTCTTTTTCACCTCGTCTTTAACCCTTGACAACCACTAATCTTTCCTCCATTCTCATAATTTTGTCACTTCAGTAATGTTATACAAGGGAAATTCTACATCATATAATCTTTTGTGATTAGATTTATTTACTCAGCATAATTCTCTGAAGATTTATGGAGGTTGTTGTCTATATGAATAATTTGTTTCTTTTTGTTGCTAAATAGTGTTTCATTGCACAAATGTAATACATTTTGTTTAAACTTATTCACTCCTTCAAAAATGTCTGGTTTGTTTCCAGTTTGGGGTTATTAAAAATAAAGCTGTTCTGAATATTTGTGTAAAGTTTTTGAATTAATGTGGTTTTTAAAAATTACTCTGCTGTAAATGCCCAGGAGTGAAATTACTGAGTCATAATGTCATTGCCTGTTAAACTGTTTGTTTGCTTTTTAAAGAAAATATCAAATTGTTATAGAGAATGACTTTGTTATTTTACATTCCCATCAACCATGCAGCAGTTATGTAGTTTCTTTGCAGGCTTGCTAGCACTCAGGGTTGTCATTATTTTTTATTTTAACTATTCCATTGGGTATATATTGAAATCCCACTGGGGTTTTAATTTTTCATTTCCCTAATGGCTAATGATGTTGATATCTTTTCATGCTCTGATTTTCCAAACATACATTCTTTTCAGTGAAATGTATATTCATGTCTTTTGCCCACTTTGTAATTTAACTTTGTTCACTCTTAAGTTTTGAAAGTTCTTTATATATTCTTGATACTAGTCTTTTTCAGACACATGGCAGCAAAAGGGGAAGGAAGGAGCACCTTTTTACTGTCAAGTTGAGATGAAGATCAAGGTTCCCCATTAGGCCTCCTTTGCCACACAAAAAGTAAATACTCTGTGTTTTTAAGATAAAGTAATGAATGCCAAGAAAGATTCAAATTTTATTTGTGTACTTATCATAAAAATGAACTATATTATTTAGATAATCAGGAAAAAATAGACAAAACAAGGCGGAGTGAAGGAGACTACAACTGTGGTTCTACTGTCTTCAACTCTTGTTGCTAATTGTATTCCTGAAATAAAGATGACCAAATAAACTAGGACAATAATGTTTTACCCCATTTAAAATTACTGAATGGGAGTCGTATTGGTGGCAATCTTTGTTTTGATTAAGTTGCTTTGTTATCTAATGGGGTTTCATAAGAGATTTATTTCACAAAATATAAATGTTTAAAAGACTGCCATTTGGGGCACAAGAATAACCAAAATAATCCCTTCCAAAATGTTTTTTCTTTTGAAACTCTTGATCTTGTGTATATCTAGGGTTGTGAAATGAAATGGATGGTACCTAAAGATAATGTCTAGCTGGGACATAGTTGTCACATTTTTCTTATTTGTGCTTGACCCATATCTAGCTCTGTGTATGAATGGATCAATACTAGCCATTATTTGTTGTGCCAATAAGCAGTGGCAATTTTGTGGTGGTGATACTATCACAGTGGGCTAAAGAAGGACGTCAGGTTTGGGGTTTGTTTGTTTTCTTTCTTTTTTGCTTTATCTTACAGTTTTTTTTTTGTTTTTGTTTTTCTTTTTTTCTCTTACCTAAAGCTGGTCCTCCATTGAAAATGGCTTCTTTTACCTTTCACTTATATTCTCTGAAGTGATACTGGACCTAATTTTTTTCAAACTTATACTAACATTTATAACAACGTTATCTAGAGAAGCAATATGGTATGATAATTATAAGTATAGCTCTGATTTCGGAGTGCTTATCTTTGAATACCTACAATGGATCCATTTGAATCACACAATGGATCCATATAGTAACTATTAAAATGTTCTCTGCCTGAGTTTCATCTTTCATAAAATAAAAATAATAGTGTCTTACTTGTATACTTCTCATGATAATTAAATTGCTAATAGATATATGTCACCAGAATACTATGCCTTCAATAAATGATAACAATTATTATTATTGTATTAGAAAAGTTCCTTCTTCATGTCACTCACCTGCCATTAACCTATAGTGCCTTTTCTGTAGCTCACACACAGTTCTCTGTACAGCCATCATGAGCAACTATATTATATTAATTTCATTAACTGTATTTGTTCAAAGCATTGCAGGGCTCCTACTAACCTATGTAATCTTCAGAGCTCCAAACAATATTTTCTTATTGTTATCTTTCTACCTTTTAAAATTCCCTTGACTTTAGCCTTAATTTTCTCTTTGTCTGCTCTAACCTGTACTGTTATTTTTATTAGATTATTTAAAACATTTTTTCTTCAAGAAAGCTTTCCCAATTTATCAGTATCTTACTCAGAACTGTTTTAACTCAGGCCCTCTACCATTATTTGATATACATTTATTTATAATGAATGGTATATTTTAATACATTTTCTCTGGTTTTATTTCTTTAAATAAGAATGTCCTTGAGAAAAAATATTTATTCCTTCCATATTTTCCTATAAACTCAAAAGCCTACTAAAATGTTAACTCTATAGAAAATACATAGTACATGCTGGTGACAAACTTATTTATAATAAAAATATCTTAGTATCTTTATATGTCGATGACATTTTTTCTCTTTAATGATATTACAATTGCCTTTTAAAAGGTCTTGTTACTCATTAACGTCTGTAAGTACTTTCCAATAATAACTGAGAAAAATAGGTGATTGAGCCTTGAGAGTTTCACAGGCTTATTCTACTTGTGAGGTGAGATGAGAAGCCACAGACAGACTATCTCTCAACTTATGATAGTAATCAGAATTGATCTCAGAATTAAAAGAGGAATTTTGCTTTCCTAGGTCTTAAGCTTATTGTTCTTTATTACCCATTATTTCACACTTTGCAAATGTCTGGGCATTTTGCCGGTGATCACAATGAATTAAACATGGCTTTGGTGGCCTATTATTGTGCTCGATGTCTTTGCAAGCTGCTGGCAAACATGATTTTATTTTACATACTGTTATATGAAGTCCTTTTTTAAAATTTATAGTTTGCCAATTTATTCATAAATTTCTTAGTATCTCATTTTCATTAACACACTTACATACAGTGCTTCACACTTATCTGTAAAATAGTGAATTCTACATCAAAAGTATTTAACAAGAGCACTGATGGATAAAGTGACCATACTTCCAAAGCAAAAATCATCCCTTTTTTACTTATCAGTTTACATGAAGAATGTTTACTTGTGAAAAATGGACCAACAAATTCCACCAGTCCTACTTTTTGGATTTTTATATGCAAAATAGATTTGTATTAGACTGTCTTGAAATTGACTGGTCTGCTCTATATAAAGGCATGAGGTGATTAGGAATACTGTATTCTAAGGATGTGGGAGTTTCGAAAGTTCCCCCATACAATACGAATGGGGAGTGCATATGTACTTGTTTCATATATATCTATTCATGTATACACATTTATTAATGACTTTCCGTGTTAGCCTGCCACAATGTCATGAATGCTGAGAAGATACAAGACCCCTGGTTCATGGAGAAGGTCTTTATTTCTCAAGGCATAGCAAGGGGCATGAGTTGCTCATTCCTATTGTTCCTTTTACCCGAAAAGTCCAACAGGACAAAGTAGAGGAACCTGGGTAGATACTACACACAGTGGATTTACATCAGAGCTGAGTTACTCTAGGCTGAGGGACCCCAATTATTTTATCATGAGCTATAAGCAAACCTGCCCAGGATTTGCCTTGGAGGGAGACATGTTTATTACCGATAGGTATGAACATCTATTCTTGCTACAGAGGAAGATACCTACCCTTCCAAAGTTGTTCTCTATACAAAGATCCTTTAAAAGAGAGCCTAGTGCGGAAAAACAGTTGTGCAGAAATACCAAAGACACTTGGAGGACTGTCTCCCAACACCTGTCAAGTGCAGAGTACTGCACTAGGTATCAGGGAAAGAAAGAAGAAATGATTTGGGCTTCATGGAAATTAGCAGCTTACTTAAAAGAAAGATTAGTGGAAAGTTAGTTATGGTAATGCAGGAAAGGAAGTGCTACCATAATATTTAAAACAGGAAGACATTTAGCCAAGTCTAGGAGGTAAGGGAATAATTTTCAAAGTTAATACCTGATAAGAGTTTTGATGTAAAATTTCTCAAAATGCTTCTATGTACATGTGCCTTTCTTTCTTAGGGGTTCTGGGTTATATGAAAGTCAAGAATTTCAGGGCTTTGTGTTAAAAATTGCTCAACATATATTTATAAGATGTATTTGCTATCAGTATCCTCCTGTAGCCAAAATTTCTTAAGGTTTCAAGATTATATAAAAATAATGAAAACTAATCTGAATTAGAGTCTTTGCCTAACTAGTAGGATCTTGGAAACTATCTTGAAGAACATAAGAATGTGGGGAAAAGAAAGATCAGACTGTTACTGTGTCTATATAGAAAGAAGTAGACATAAGAGACTCCATCTTGTTCTATATTTGAGATGCTGTTAATCTGTGACCCTGCCCCCAACCTTGTCCTTGCAAGAGACATGTGCTGTGGTGACTCAAGGTTTAATGGATTTTGGGCTGTGCAGGGTGTGCTTTGTTAAACAAGTGCCTGAAGGCAGTATGCTTGTGAAAAGTCATCACCATTCTCTTAATCTCAAGTACTCAGGGACACGTACACTGCCAAAAGTCACAGCGACCTCTGCCTAGGAAAGCTAGGTATTGTCCAAGGTTTCTCCCCATGTGATAGTCTGAAATATGGCCTCGTGGGAAGGGAAAGACCGGATCGTCCCCCAGCCTGACACCCGTGAAGGGTCTGTGCTGAGGAGGATTAATATAAGAGGAAAGAAGGCCTCTTGGCAGTTGAGATAGAGAAAAGCATCTGTCTCCTGCCCATCCCTGGGCAATGGAACATCTTGGTATAAAACCCGATTGTATGTTCTATTTACTGAGATGGCAGAAAACCGCCTTAGGGCGAAAGATGGGACTTGCTAGCGCAATGCTGCTCTTTATGCACTAAAAAGGTTTATGGAGATGTTCACATATGCATATCAAGGCATAGCACTTTTCCTTAAACTTATGTCACAGAGATCTTTACTCATATGTCTTACTGCTGACCTTCTCCCTACTATGATCCTATTATCCTGCCACTTCCCTTTTTCTAAGATGGTAAAGATAATGATCAATAAATACTGAGGGAACTCAGACACCGGTGCCGGCGTGGGTCCTCTGTATGCTGAGCGCCGGTCCCCTGGGTCCACTTTTTCTTTCTCTGTACTTTGTCTCTGTGTCTCATTTCTTTTCTCAAGTCTCTCGTTCCACCTAACAAGAAACGCCCACAGGTGTGGAGGGGCAGGCCACCCCTTCATAAGATGATTCTAATAATAATTTTATTTGCAAACTCTTGCCCATAACAATAATGTTTTAAAATTTTATCTCCTTCTACTCTTACTTGAATATATAATGTTCAAATAAAATCACTTATAAAAGAAGCAGGAATATAGGAACGAAATATTTGACCTTTGGGGAATCTTATTTCCCATCTTGTTGCCTATGGCCTCCAAAGAGGAATTTGTAGATCCCTATTTCCCTACAAGATGATTCATTAGGGTGGATTATAACTTCTATGTCTTATTTTATCTCATAGTGGATAAAGAAAATGTGGCACACATACATCATGGAATACTATGCAGCCATAAAAATGGATGAGTTTACGTCCTTTGCAGGGACATGGATGAAGCTGGAAATCATTCTCAGCAAACTAACACAGGAACAGAAAACCAAACTCCGCATGTTCTCATTCATAAGTGGGACTTGAACAATGAGAACACATGGATACAGGAAGAGGAATATTGCACACCATGGCCTGTTGGGGTTTGGGGGGCTAGGATAGTAGGAGAAATACTTAATGTAGATGACGGGTTGATGGATATGGCAAACCACCATGGCTCATGTACACCTGTGTAACAAACCTGCACATGTATCCCAGAACTTTAAAGTATAAAAAAATTTCATATTTTCGTATTTTGATGTACATATTATATCTGTATAGTTATATATGTAAGAAATTTAGGAGTAAATATATATAAAACATATATTAATATTTGATCAGAATTGTATTACCAATATAAATAAAATATCATTTAAAATATAAAATTCCTGATTCTTCAGATCATTTAATATTTATCCATATTAATGATAATTATTTAAATGCTCTTTAGCTGTTCATCACCATATTAATAATAGGAATAATGACAGTTAATTTTAATTGAGCACTTCCTAACTGTGGCCCAGTTACAGTAAAATAAACACTATTAGTCTATGAAACATACTGTATTACTAAGCCAGTATTAGAAATGAAAAAATCATGGGAAGGATATGTATAAAACTTGCTCAAAGTTACCCAGCTAATAAGGACACGATTAAACACCTATGTAGTTTTCTTTCCTGAGCTAAAGTTCCTAAATCCTTGACTGTATGGTCCTTCATTCAAAAGTCCTAAATTGGCTAAACTTTATACAACAGAAAATTCACAGAATCATTTCCTTCTACTTTTCCACTACCAGGACTGTTAACAGTCCCAAGCAAAAGGGCAATTTTTTTTTCTACTTGAGATAAGAAAAATATAGAGAGTGACACAAGGTATTCTACCAGTTTAAAAAACACTTTACCAGGAAAACTGAGAAGAGGGCTGTTAACCTTTGGGGAGATGTAGGTCCTCAGTGGATTCTTGTTAGAGACATAAAGATGTAGAGAGAAGATTTTCATTTAAAATCCTCCTCCCTTCAGCAAAGTATGTTCTGATTCCATTATAGTATTAGGCTCCTATATAGTTATAAGTAACCCCACGTGGTTTTAGAATTCTTAAATATTCACACACATAGTCATCTGAAGAATGCATAAATCCATGACTAAACGAAGTTTATTCCTATATCATTTTCAATATCCTTAAATTATGATTACATCCTTAAATCTGTTGCCTCATTTTCAAAGCACATAGTCTGTAACTCATAAAAATAAACCCCTGTCGACCAGGCACAGTGGCTCAGGCCTATAATCCCAGCACTTTGGGAGACCAAGGTGGGCGGATCACCTGAGGTCGGAAGTTCGAGACCAGCCTGACCAAAATGGAGAAACTCCGTCTCTACTAAAAATACAAAATTAGCCAGGCATGATGGCGGACGCCTGTAACCCCAGCTACTTGGGAAGCTGAGGTAGGAGAATCACTTGAGTTCGGGAGGCGGAGGTTGCGGTGAGCCGAGATCGCGCCAGCCTGGGCAACAATAGCAAAACTCCGTATCACAGAAAAAAAAAAAAAAAAGAAAGAAAAAGTTGTAAATAATTCCATGAATTTGTTAGCTCTTTCTGAGCTCCACTTACAGTTACTTTCCCATTCTTCCTTGCACACTGTCAACACATAAGGACTCAAATTAAAATGATGTATATGTTTATACTCCGAAATTTTCAAAGAAAAAGGAGATAGAGAGAGAAGAAAGTAAAAGAAAAGAAACCCAAGCCGGGTGCGGTGGCTCACGCCTGTAATTCCAGCACTTTGGGAGGCCGGGGCGGGCAGATCGCCTGAGGTTGGGAGTTCAAGACCAGCCTGACCAACATGGAGAAACCCCATCTCTACTAAAAATACAAAATTAGCTGGGGTGGTGGCACATGCCTGTAATCCCAGCTACTTGGGCGGCTGAGGCAGGAGAATCGCTTGAACCCGGGAGGTGGTGGTTGCAGCGAGCCAAGATCGCGCCATTGCACTCCAGCCTGGGCAACAAGAGCGAAACTATACCAAACAAAAAAAAAAAAAAAAAAAAAGAAAGGAGGGAAGGAAGGAAGGAAGGAAGGAAGGAAGGGAGGGAGGGAGGGAGGGAGGGAGGGAGGGAAGGAGGGAGGGAGGGAAGGAGGAGGGAAGGGAGGGAAAAAGAAAAGAAATGCAAAAGAGAAAATATAGCTAAGGTGAACTGGTGAGTTTCTACTCAGAATCCTTATTATTGAGCATGATGTATTTTGTTTTCTTAATTTCTGTATAATGAAAATGGAAGGGAAGAATTATAAAAGATGACTTTAGCTGATATCATTAGATGAGAAAGTCGGTATCTGTAATTGTGCATAAATCTCCAACGACAAGCAGAGACCCTGTAACTCGTATCACAGTTGCTGCAGTCATCCTTTGCAGCTTCCTCACAATTGCAATAATGCCCCCTCAGTGAGGTTTACTAACTGTGGCAGAGGAACTTAATTCTGTTAAATGCAGATAATGAACACTTCTCTTACTAATTGCATGTTCCAATTCATTTCTTAGCAAGCAACAAGAGCCAAGATAAAGCACTGCTAGATGATATTGAATGGCACCTAAACTACTAAGGGCAGGGCTCAGCCCCACCTCACACATTTCTTTTACCATGGATCCCAAATTAAATGCCCTCATGGTCAAAGAACACATATCACTCCTTTATTCATCCATCATCATTTAACTACAAATGCCACTGTACACGTCTCTGAGCTCTTTCCCTCATGATGGAAGAAAAATGACATGAACAATTAGAAAATACCACCTGCTCAGGGCTTAATGCAGAGAAAAAAATATGGCTGTAGAGTATGAAATTAAAAATCCATTAGCCTATGCTCAGTACATTACTTATACCACCAAACATGGAAGATTTAAGGTACTGAAGGTGTGAAATAGAATATTGCACTACAGATGTCTATTTTCTCTTTGGAAATTTCTGTCTGAAGATTGTCAAGCAAGGAATGTGACTGATAAGTCTACTGCAGGCCTGTCTCTATATTCAACACTTGCTGTTTGGAGCATGATAACAACAGTTGTTATAAGTGAATATAATAAGTCGACAACGTAGTACATCAGATGGCCCAAAGGTGGCCTGTTGAAGCCTGATTTGTGGCTGACAGCTTCCCTGATGTAAAAAATGAGGGAAAAGATGGTTTTCAGCAGGCTTATTTGACGCTAAAGCTCAAAACTCAGAGAATTTTTATTTATCTCTAACAATAAAAGAGAAGACCACAGATCATGTGGTCTCATACTTGTATGTTTGAGCAAACACAATCATGGTAGAAAAAGAGGCAGAGAACTGCAAGGGGACAGATGACTCAATATTGAACTAATATTTGTTCTAACTATTGTCTATCATTTAGCATCCTGCCAAGAATACAAGTGATTACTCTTCTTCAAAATTTCTCACCTTAGGTTCATTTGTTTTTGTTTTTTTCTTTAGGTTTTTTTTTTTTCAGTTGAAGAAGTAATATTCCATAAGATTACATTCATATTAATAGCAGTTTTTTATTTCAATAGAATATAGGATGAAAATTTTGACTATACCTGAATAAATATTTTTAATATAACTGTTGAGAGTATACAAGTTTAATATTTTAAGGAAATACAAGGTCAAATTCTATCAAGCTCTATTCTCAAACTAAAATAATAGCAATTTGCTTTCAAATATTTTTAATATTATTGTGACATTTCCCCCTTCTACCGTTCTGGGACCTTGGATATAGGAACCACGTAAGGGTAAGTAGTCTAGGTCTTCGTTTTGGGACAGGGGTAATATACTACAGTTCCACAGGGGCTGAGCCAGGTTTCAAGGTTGAGATAGAGAGCTGATGGTAAAAATAACAATGAGAGCAAAGGCCAAAATGTATGGAATATTTATTATGTGTCATTTTTCACTAAGCATTCTAGTACAATATTTCTTCAGATCTATGAAGATCTTACTCAATCTTATATAGTAAATGGTTTCATTATAACCACTTTACAAAATAGAAACACTAACATAAAAAGGTTAAATAATCTGTTTAACTTAACTTGGATTATGAACCCAATTAGCTGTGTCCTTAGAACAGAAGCTGCTAGCACTACACTGAACTATACCACACTTGCAAGCCTTCAGAGGAAAATTCCCTAAGAGAAAATGGTATCTATGACTCAATATTTCTTCCCACACCCTCAGTGACTTACGGTATTTATTTACTAACTGCCAAAGCAGATAGTCCAGTAGGAAATGTGTAGCTAAACGGCCTGGGAAGAGAAGGGAATGCCAAATAACAGGCAAAATAGAATCTGACACCCTAGGTCTCAGCAAGTGTTTTGAATGGACAATAAAGAAACTGACTAGAATGTAATCTCTGAAAAAATGTTGTGAAGCACCAATGGCCTTGAAAAAATCTAAGGAGCTCATGTAAAGGACATCCAGTTCATACTGACAATTGTTGAACAAATTACCTGTTGGAGATGGAGTTGCAGACAAAACAAATATTTGCCACTGCTTTAAAATATGTTTATTGTACTCAGAAGAAAAGTCTGGAACTGTGGTTTCAAAATGAGCTTATCCAACAGTAAGAAGAGGACTGGGGCATACCTTTTAAAATAATAATGATATATTTATAATCATCCTGGTATGATTTATTTACCTTTTAGTAAATCAAGTTCTCAGAAAACTAAAGTAAAAAAATCTTAACATTACATATGCAGGACTTAATCTGAATAATCATAAATTTTCATAAACATAATTTATATACTATACCATAGTAGCTATGATATAGTAAATTAATAAGTTTTCTCTACTATGGTGTAGCTCTTTCATTCTAAGAATAAAAAAGATTCTATTATGTCACAAGACATGTATCTGGATGATTAAAAAATCCAATCATATATAACTGAAGAAAGTATAGTATTTTAGTGGAATAAGAATGTGATATATGAAAACAGAAAAATAACTAAATATCTTCAATGTTACTTAAAGAAATAGAACTAACAAAGTTGTATCATGGAAGAGAGGATAGATGGTTCTGTAAAAACACATAAAATAACATTCTAAGATGAAAATTTTACATATGTAAAAGCATTTGTCAAAGAAAGTAATAATAATTCCATTTATGCATTTGTTCATGTGTAACCAATAACTTACTTGTGATGTCATAGAAAAAATTCAAGCATCAAATGGAAAAGCAAATTTTAATAGATAAGAAACTAGTAGCCTTTAAGCTGACAATATATTTGTTTGAATAAAATATATTATTACTTTAAAATAATCAAATTAGCAAAATACAAAAAAAAACCATTTCACATGAACATCTTAATTTTTGGTATGTGTTTAAATATCAGGACATCTACTCATATTCTTCATAAACAGAGTCATAAGTCTTAGTAGATGCTGCCATGTTTAGGCAGGTTGTCTTTTCTAATTATCCTCAGTCCCCACCATTCCATAGTGTCCCCAGTGGAGATATTACTGACATTTTTCATTTATTGCCATAATTTAGCTGTTGTTTTTCACAGTCAGCTTACCTTCTTTATTTTAATATTTATGTACCATGTGGGCAGCTCAGTGTTTCACTCTTGCTGTGAGACAGCCATAGATCTCTTTTGGCCTAGAGTTTTTTATTCTCTTTTTCAAAATTATTTTCCCTAAAAGAATGGAACCTATAAGCCTCCACATAGTGCATTTAAACTGAATCACTTCTAGAAAACAATGCTAAACTATTCAGAAAGAATGAAGAGAATAAATGAATTCTCCAAACCCAGAGCTAATGAGTGCCAGTTCTGAAAATAAAGTTCTTGATTCTTGACATCTGGCCTAGTGTGCCAAGGAAGTATAATCAGTTACTCGGACTCAGTCATTTTAATAATTGAAGTAAACTACTTAACGGTTAAACATTATATACTTAAAATTCTTAAATTAACTTAGATATAATCAAATAATTTCACTTTTCAATTCCAAATAACGAAGCACTTGGTTGTAGGGTATTAGATCTTTCATGGAAGAAAGTAGTCCCGTAAGTCTAAGTACAAATTTCAAATGTAGAATAAAACTGATCAAGCCAGAGACCAGGTTTGGTGAAAAGTATTACATGATATAACTTGTAAAGTATCAATTATTGTGAACAATTTTAAAAAGACCTCATCAGAGCATATTGCATGTACTTGTAAAGGGAAAAGAAGTAAATATCAGCATATATTGAATACTTTATGCCCATTATACATCAGGCTTTTTAGACTCATTTTACCATTTAATTTTCATGGCCATGCTGGGGATAGGGTATTGTTATCATCCCTATTCTTTAGTGAGAACTGAGATTTACAAAAGAATAAGTAAATTTTCCAAAATTAATTATTAATAATGTGTACACAGACCATTTCCAAATTCATGAGATAATTGCTGTTTTAGTTACTTTGGGCTGTTAAATTACCGTAGACTGGGTGACTTAATCAGAAAACGCTTGTTCTCATGGTTCTGGAGGCTGGAAGATTTAAGATAAATAGGTGCTTGCACATCCAGTGATGATGAGGGCCTATTTCTTTGTTTGCACATGGCCATTTCCTCATTATATACTGACACAGCAGAGACTGAGAGACAGAAAGAGATGATCTCTTTGGTGTCTCTTCCTATAAGAGTATTAATCTCATTCACCAACTATTTTCTTCCCAAGGGCCCACCACTGAATACTGTCACACTGGGGAGTAGGGTTTCACCATATGAATTTTGAAGGTACATAGACATTCAGTTTTAGCAGTTGCTAACAATATTACTCTTACACAACCATTTTTCTTACCTAAATATTTTCAATCAATTATTTAATAAATGGAAGCAGTGGGATTACCTTGGTATGACCATAAGAGTTTATCTGGGAGATGTGTATGTGTCTGTGTGCGTGTGTGTGTATGTTTATCGTGGGGGAGAAGTTTGTGAGTAGAAGCAGTGGATTGAGAATCTGGATAATAAGAAAATAATCTATTGATCCTGGCGATTTTAATGTAAGATAGGAGCTGGTTGTCAACTGATTTAATCAGTGGGTATTTCAGTATGAGGCATACTTGGTGACTAAACTTTCATGTGATAATCTGAGGTGAATATTGACATAGAATTAGAATTATAACTCACATAAATTCACACAAAACATTTTTACATTGCCTACTGATTTTTTTTTTTTTTTTTTTTTTTTGAGACGGAGTCTCGCTGTGTCTCCCAGGCTGGAGTGCAGTGGCGTGATCTCGGCTCACTGCAAGCTCCGCCTCCCGGGTTCACGCCATTCTCCCGCCTCAGCCTCCCAAGTAGCTGAGACTACAGGCGCCCGCCACCACGCCTGGCTAGTTTTTTGTATTTTTAGTAGAGACGGGGTTTCACCATGTTAGCCAGGATAGTCTCGATCTCCTGACCTCGTGATCCACCCGCCTCGGCCTCCCTAAGTGCTGGGATTACAGGCTTGAGCCACCGCGCCCGGCGCCTGCTGATTTTTATACATATAACCAAGAAATAAAGTATATGGCGGCCACCTTTCTCCAGGGATTTATAGGGTAATTAGACAAAGTCTTCTAATAATTATAAAAATAAGAACTGAAATAAGTACATATTTTGAATTTAAAAAATCATGCAAAGTAACAAAAAGCTTATATCTTTGATCCCAATAACCTATTTTAATTTTCTTTTTAAAATAAAAGTGTTCGAAGTGAAAAAAAAATAAAAGCCATAACTAAACCAAGTACAGATAAAGGAAATAGGAATGCAAAACAGTGTATGTGTGTGTGTATGTGTGGGCGTGCCTATAGGTATAGTTGTGTGTGAATTTAAGTGAACACATTTACTAATTGAATAAAATACAGTAAGTGTTTGTATATGTATATGCATGTTTGTGTTGTATTTTGGAGTTGTTATTCAGCTTTTACAGAATATTCAAATAGAAAACCAAATAGGATTGTCACCTATATTGCATAAATAACCAGAGAAAAGTCACTTAAGTGGCCATAAAAGAAATGGTGAAAATAAATGCAGAGAGTTATATTTAGAGTAAGAATGTAAGAGTAAGTTTACTCTTACTTACTAAGAATGTAAGAGAGTTATATTTAGAGTAAGAATGTATATTTAGAGTAAGAATGCCCACATGTATTACAGTCCCCAAAAAGCAATTAAGCAGAAGAAATTGCTTTTAGAGCTTGGAAAGATTTAAAGTGTTGCCATTAAAGTTTGAGTTGAATGTTACTCCATGAAAAGAATATATCCTTAAACACTGCTGCCCTGTGCACCAGCACATAACTCACTTTGTGGACAAAGACATAAAGGCTCCGATATTGGACCTGTTGCTGGTTAGAAATGTCTTGACAAATGGGATCTAATAAAACTAAAGAGCTTCAGAACAGCATAAGAAACTACTATCAGAGTGAACAGGCAATCTACAGAATGGGAGAAAAATTTTGCAATCTATCCATCTGACAAAGGGCTAATATTCAGAGATTACAAAGAATTTAAACAAATTCACAAGAGAAAAACAATCCCATCAAAAAGTGGGCGAAGGAAATGAACAGACACTTTTCAAAAGAAGGCATTTATGTGGCCAAAAACATATGAAAAAAACGCATCATTACAGAAATAGTCATTACAGAAATGCAAATCAAAATCACAATGAGATACCATCTCAGGCCAGTTAGAATGGCGATCATTAAAAAGTTAGGAAACAACAGATGCCAGAGAGGATGTGGAGAAATAGGAACACTTTTACACTGTTGGTGGGAGTGTAAATTAGTTCAGCCATTGTGGAAGACAGTGTGGTGATTCCTCAAGGATTTAGAACTAGAAATACCATTTGACCCAGAAATCCCATTACTGGGTATATACCCAAAGGATTATAAATCATTCTGCCAGAAAGACACATGCACACATATGTTTACTACAGTACTATTCACAATAGCAAAGACTTGGAACCAACCCAATTGCCCATTAATGATAGACTGGATAAAGAAAATGTGGCACATATACACCATGGGATACTATGCAGCCATAAAAAAGAATGAGTTCATGTTCTTTGCAGGGACAAGGATGAAGCTGGAAACCATCATTCTCAGCAAACACAGAAAACCAAACACCACATGTTCTCACTCAGAAGTGGGAGTTGAACAATGACAGCATATGGGCACATGGAGGGAAATATCACACACTGGGACCTGTCAGGGGGTGGGGGCCAAGGGGAAGGATAGCATTAGGAGCAATACCTAATGTAGATGACAGGTTGATGGGCAGCAAACCACCATGGCACATGTATACCTATGTAACAAGCCTGCACCTTCTACACATGTATAACTTAAGTATCACAAAAGAAATGTCTTCATTAATAATATTTCTCACCTTTTATAGACATAAATTTAATTCACAGTTTGGCGGGGCATGGTGCCTCACACCTATAATCCATGCACTTTGGGGGGCCAAGGCGGGCAGATCACTTGAGGTCAGAAGTTCAAGACCAGCCTCGGCAACATGGTGAAACCCCGTCTTTACTAAAAATACAAAAATTACTACTCGGGAGGCTGAGGTAGGAGAGTCGCTTGAACCTGGGAGGCAGAGGTTTCAGTGAGCCAAGATTGTGCCACCACACTCCAGCCTGGGCAGTAGAGCGATGCTCCGTCTTAAAAAAGATAAAAATCAAAATAAAATATAAAAATAAAATTTAATTCACAGTTGTAACCAGCCTAAATTAAAAATATTTCTTAAGAAAAAGATTGAGACTTTATGTTTTAGATAATTGTGTTTTTATGACGGAACACCTACACACACACACGCGCGCGCACACACACACACAAACTAAAGAACTTTTTCTGTTATATACCAAATCATACTTTTATTAGTGTGGTTAATTTTATTTTATCTTTCTCTCTGTGTTTCTCTCACTCATCAATTGATCTATTATCTGTCTCTTAGTAAATCCATCCATTCATCCTTCCGTTCAACCTTCTATTACTTTTAATATTTTTAAATAAACTGCCTTATTACTCTGATTTGTATTAATGTAGACTGGCAGAACATGAAATGACAGAAAGACTTTTATTTGCATGGAATCTCCTGAAATCAGCTAATAATTCACTATGGACTCTATTTACTCAGATTAATAACTGTGCAGAAATGTCATTATTTGAAGAACACAAATCTGGGGACAGACAGAATTTTAATCATGGGCTCTGTCATTGACTGACTGTGTGACTTTGGTCGCTTAAATAATCCAGACTCTAGTCTTCTCAATTATAAAACAGGAATAATAGTGGACTTAACTTTATTATATGTTAAGCAACATACATTGCTTTGGGTATTCAAAGAAGATAATTAATTGCCATGGATTAGGAATCTGAAATAGAAGCTTGAATTCCCAGGAGTGAAACAAATTTAGCAATACTTGCATGACTATTGGAGAACCAGGCCACCTAGCAGGTATACATATGCCCCTCGGACTACCTCCTAGATATTTTCTGCCATGTCAGCAGTAGGCAGAGGACCAGTTGGCTTAGTGTTTATATTGTTTGCATGTGGCAGCTCGAACAATGTGATATGAATATGAACTAAGGAGGGAGACACTTCACACTTAACATCTGTTCTTCAGTTTCCCCAACAGGATGCCTCCAAATGTGAAAGGAAACTCATCTATAGCAAGCTGAGAAATGAGTCTAAACGACTGACATTTTGGAACAACATATTTGACACTTGTGAGGTCCACCAGTTGTGGCTTAACCAAGAGAGCCATTAGATATTCACAGTATCCATCTTTTAGGCATACACATCTAAAACACACATCCTTTTGTCTTATTTTAAATCCATATTTTAATTTTCAAAATATTATTTCATGGATATTTTGCCACACAATTATGCTAGTTTTTACTATTTTCTCCCCTAGTGTGTAAAAGAACAAGAGAATACAAATTCCTTGGCATGTCAGTTATTTAGTCATTTCAAATTTTGATATTTCCAGAAGTCATAAGAGTATTCATCTCTCACAGACGTGATTATAAAACACATTTGATTTACCAACTTTTAGTCTTCTGTTTTCTACAAATTAACTCTCTTGTGCAAATGGAGAAATAGCATATGTATTTGGTACTAAGCTTCTCTCGTAATTATCAGAACCTCAGCAGGTCTGATTTTATTGTTTTGTAGGAACTGGGCTTTTAAAAAAATCAGACCATATGATGATTTTGATATTAACACTCTTCTGAAAGACTAAGTGAATGAACTAGTCATCTATACTCACTGATTAAAAACAAACTAAGACAAACGTATTCCATAGTATAGAACTTTGGGTTTGTCTAATTTAAAAAAAAATCATTTACAAATGCCGTTTCTGAGGGACAATAGCATTTCTCTAGGATACATCTATGTACATGCAACTGAAAAAAATAGCTTTTATATTTACTTTATCTCTTGCAGGAGTTGTATAGCTACATAAGAGTATTGTAATGCAAGAGGCACATCATAAAAACTGTTTTGTTATATGTTATGTGCATGTGTATTTGTGTATTTACATATCGACAGCATACTCACTGTTGTTCAGTAGCATATCTTGTGATGAATGATGAAACCAGTACAAATTAGATGTGAATTTGACTTATGAACTCTTCACATCCACTACCTCATAAACATTACAAGTTAGAGAATGTAGAGACTTGAATCCACAAACCACGGATGTCAAGATTAATATATTATGTTTTGATTACTTGAAACTGCCTGTACAATTGAATTTACAGTTGTTTTTTAAAAAAGAAAATGGAATTGAGAAGAAGTGCTACAGCAATCACACTTTGAAGTGCTACAGCAATCACACTTTGTGATTTAAAAGAAAATAAATACAACTAGTTCATGCTCAGAAAAACAAAAACAACAACAAAACAAAAAACGATGGGAACTTTATTACCCTTATCTATACTCTCCCACCTGCAAGAAAAAATGCCTCTCCTCACAATGAATAACACTAGGTAGAGGAAATATCTCTGCTTAGTTTTAGAAGGAAGAGAAAAAAAAAAATTGTGAAACATTCATATGTAAATAAGAATCTGAAGGAAAAGGCAACGTGGAGAATGGGGCCTGATTTCACCACTGGGAGGGAGATGCAGCCTGGCAGGCTCACAGTGACTTTTTCATAGTCAGAGCCATCTCCCCAAAGGTAGAAACCAAAGCAAGTGTTCAGAAAAATGATCCTCAGTACATTACATTTAATGTCAAAACATACTTTGTAGAATATGTGAACTGCAATCTTATTTTGAGAGCTAATCTAGAATTATGGTTATATTTGGAAGCTTGATTCTGTTTGCCTCATTTGGTCCATTTGGTTGTATATTAAGGCTTGAACATAAGGTTTGTGATATAAAGCTGTCTTTAAATAGGCTCCATGACATTTAAAGTTATCTGCTGGGAAATAATCAACTTTTTCAAATTCATAATAGCCTTGCTTTGGGGAAATTGGTTTTGATATGATGAGCAAATGGATCACTAAAGATCACTGAGGTGGGGAGTAGTGATGGGAAGCAGTCATAGAAACCACTAACATATGTCATGGTTAATAATATCAGGTATTTTGATGCTAGTGTCAATGAGATCCAGCATGCCAGTTAATTTCAAACAAAATAAACAACAACAAACACTTTGATTGTGTTATACAACTTGCATTCATTATTTTTTATTAGCTGTAATCTACCTGTCTGTTTATCCATTGATTGATTCATCAGTGTGTGTATATGTGTGTGTGCATTTCAGAATGGAACGAGTGATGAAAATCATATTCTTTCATGCATAGATATTTGTAGAGGGCCTGCTATGTGCCAGATATTAAGCAATTGCAATTGAGTAAAATAGTGTTTAAAAACTACTCATTGCCTTCAAGGAGCACAGTGTCTAACTAGGGAACTCAGACAAGTAAATAGGCAATTACAGTGTAGGATAGTCCTGGGGATCAGAAAATGAAAGTCTCAGCAGCAGACTCAGAAACAAACGTTTTTCTCTGACCTTCTGCCGTCCTCTTGTCTCTCAGTTCTATTCTCCCATAAGGCTAGCCATGGAAACTAGAATCTCTCTTCCACAACAGTGGGTCATAGTAAACAGAACCCCTTTTCTTCAAAGCCAGCCATAAAACCAAAATATATTAATCTAATTTTTCCTCCACCTTATCTGTGTAAAAACTGGCCATAAAGAAATTATCTGACTTACCTTGTTTGACTGAACATCTTAAGACCCCCATTCCAAAGATTGTGCTACCCCATAACCAAAAGAAGAAAACAACACATGCTTAGAAATGTCAAGAAAAATCTAGACTGACAAGCCTTGCTGGGTTTCCCCACCCAGTCTATTAGCACCATTAGATGATATACCTTTCTTCCAATAGTATCTCTACACAGCTGTCCATACTTTGTTAATTTCCCCTGTATCTTAGGGTCTGCCTTTGGAAGGCTGCCATGTATATTCATTAAATGAATTTCCAAGTCTTTTTTTCCTCCTAATATGCCTTTTGCAGCTAGATTTTTAGTAAAACCGCAGTGGGACAAGGGTCTTGGTGTCCACAATAGCAAGTCTTATAATACAAGGTTAAGTACAGAATGAACCCACAATGAGAAACATAAGATTTGAGGAGCTTAATATAAATCATGGAATTTGCCAATTGTTTCCCAATGAAAACAATAGCATACAGCACATATTTTACTGAAGCAGAGACAATACCTTCTTAACACATTAATTTTAACACTGATAAAATCATTAATTTTATCATTAATTTTAAAGTGAAACACAATGGTCATTACCTGCCCAAGCTTAAGAGGCTAATTATCAGGCAGGGCGTGGTGGCTCACACCTGTAATCCCAGCACTTTGGGAGGCCGAAGTGGGCAGATCATGAGGTCAGGAGATCGAAACCATTCTGGCCAACATGGTGAAACACCATCTCCACTAAAATACAAAAAAAAAAAAAAAAAAAAAATTAGCTGGGCATGGCATGCACCTGTAGTCCCAGCTACTCAGGAGGCTGAGGCAGGAGAATTGCTTGAACCCAGGAGGCGGAGTTGCAGTGAGAGGAGATCGTGACACTGTACTCCAGCCTGGCAACAGAGTGAGACTTTGTCTCAAAAAAAAAAAAAAAGAAGAAGCTAATTATTATCAGAGTTGTGAGTAGAATCCAGGACTCCAAATATGAATCCAGTGCTTTTTGCATAAGTTATGCTGCTTCAATTTACATTTCTTTCTTAAAATAGTAGAAATCAGTGGAAATGAAACATTTGCAAAGTGAAATCTTTTGCTTGTTTTTCTTTTATTTTTTTCTCCGGTTTGCAATGAAATCAGTATAACAAGTAAAAATGCAAATAGATAACTAATCAAATTAATGGCTTACACCTGAAGAATAACATCATATAAATGTTACTACTGATCTTAGAAGTCCCATCCATTTCAATGAAAGCTATATTTGGGAATTCCACAACTCAGTCTGCTCTTAGTACGGATGAAGGAAATTGTTTCTGTATCTGGCCAAACTAATATGGAGTTTGGGATACATTCTGTTAAATTATGTACTTTGATATGATGTAATATAATCCAAAATAATACATTTATGCTACATACAATGTTTCATTAGAGATTTAATGAACAAACACTCTGATCCCCCTCTGTGATACTATTTTTAGAAGAGGCTCGTTATTATGATTAAATATAACTTAATATAGGTGTAGGCTTCGTAGGTTAAAAAAGACCAGAAAAATGAATTGGTCATTCTAGAACTTTCTTCTCAGCTGGAGGAGAAGCGATAACATCGATAATATTGTAGGCTCACTCTTGGCTCTAATTGACACTCAGAATAATAGGATTGAATACTAAAGCTCATCTCAACCAAACTGGATTGACAATAATGCCTTTACATCCACAACCGATTTACAGGTTAACTGTAAGACCAGTACCTTTGTTAGGGAGGCAGATCAATTTTATCCGAAATATATGTTTAAACTTATTAGCATTTTGGCTCTGAAATCAGTGAAGCCTGTGAATCTCTTCCAACATTCACTAGCTTGCTGAGACTGAACATTTCGGAGATGCTCTGAGTTCTGGTTATTTTTTTGTTGCAGGAAGTCAGGGACCCTGAATGGAGGGACCGGCTGAAGCCATGGCAGAAGAACATAAATTGTGAAGATTTCATGGACATTTATCCCTTCCCCAATCAATACTCTTGTGATTTCCTATGCCTGTCTTTACTTTAATCTCTTAATCCCGTCATCTGAGGATGAATGTCGCCTCAGGACCCTGTGATCATTGCATTAACTGCACAAGTTGTCTGTAGAGCATGTGTATTGTTTGTAGAACAGTATGAAATCTGGGCACCTTAAGAACAGGTTAACAGCGATTTTCAGGGAACAAGGGAGATAACTTTAAAGTCTGACTGTCTGTAGGCCAGGCAGGACACAGCCATATTTCTCTTATTACTGAAAATGGGTAAGATAAATATCGCTGAATTCTTTCCCCAATAAGGAATATTAATAATTAACAGCCCTGGGAAAAGAATGCATTCCCAGAGGAGGCCTCTGAATGGCCACTCTGGGAGTGTCTGCCTTTGTGCAGATGTAGATAGGGATGAAACATGCCTTAGTCTCCTGCAGTGCCCCCAGGCTTGCTAGGATTAGGAAATTCCAGCCTGGCAAATTATAGACTGGTTCTCTGCTCTTGAACCTTGTTTATCAATGACAATGTGTGCACAGCTAGACATGGAAGTTCATTAGTGATTCTAATTTTGCTCTGACCTTGTGATCTCTCCCTGACCTCCTGCCTTGTGATCTTTTGTTGCCCTTAAAGCATGTGATTTCTGTGACCCACACCCTATTCGTGCACTCCCTCCCCTTTGAAAGTTGCTAATGAAAACTTGCTGGTTTTATGGCTCAGGGAGCATCACAGAACCTGCCAACATGTGATATCTGCCCCAGACACCCAGCTTTAAAATTTCTCTTCTTTGTATTCTTTCCCTTTATTTATCAGACCAGACAACACTTAGGGAAATAGAAAAGAACCCATGTTGAATATCGGAGATGGGGTTCTTTAACTCTAAAATAGATGTAAAATTTCAGGAAAGAGATCAAGAATTTTTGGTATATACAAAGTACAAAGTAATAAATGTAGACTCATTAAATGTGAAGGTAGAATATAAAAACAAAGTGGCTATAAAGGAAGTTATCTCTTTGAAATTTGTGACATCTGGACTTTACCAGTCTAGAGCAGAGGTCAGAAAATGTTTTTTTCCAATTGGCCAGATAATAAGTGTTTAGTTTTCTGTAGGGTACATAATCTTGGTTCAACTCAACTCATTGTAGCAAAACAGCAGCCATGAGTATATGTAAATAAATTCAAATGGTTGTATTCTCACACACCCACACAAAAAGTTTACTAAAACAGATAGGAGGGAGTGACATAAGCAAGATGTTGCATTTGGCAACTCCAAGCTTCTGTCCCTCCACAGAAATATTGAAAAATGAGCAGAAGTCATCAGAATCAACATTATCAGAACACTGGAAAACAGACAGGTTTATGGCAACACAGTGAACACTAAAGCATTAAAAAGTCAATGTAAAAATAATAAAAAATCATTGTGGCAGTTTTACTTTCCCTTTCTATAACCACTTCCCAGTTGAAGAGCAGTCTTGCAGACAGCAGCCCACATTCCCAGTGTGAGAGAATAGTCCCTGTTTCCAGAGGTAGAAGAGACAACTTTATTTGCAAATTATTTTGGCCCATTTTAACCTATATGGGGGCTACCTGAAGGAATAATGTAAGGTACTTTCATCTGCTTTGTCTATTGCACAGCATATCCAAGTGGTAAACATGGTGGGAATTGTTTAAATATATTATTGGACTCCTAAGAAACCCAAGCTTGAGGCAAAAGACATTTAAGATATATAAACAAACATCCAAGGCCTGGAAACACAATAAGAACAGAGATTTTCCTTGGAAAATTAGGGTAATAAAAAACACCCATGAGTTAGGAGAGATTTGAAAAGCCTCATACACGCCAATTATACAGTGCATGTTCAAAAAGACCTAAGAAGTCCTTAAGTTTTATAGTGTTTTGGAGCTTTGTTTTGTCTGATACTGATCCCTAAACTTTTATTTTTTCAACCTTTATTTTAAGTTCTGGGATACATGTGCAGATGTGCAGGTTTGTTACATAGGTAAATGTGTGCTGTGGTAGTTTGCTGCACAGATCAACTCATCATCTAGTTATTAAGCCCAGCATCCGTTAGCTATTCTTCCTGATGCTTTCATTCCTGCCAACCCCTACCACCCTTAACAGGCCTCAATGTGTGTTATTTCCCCCATGTGTTCATGTGTTCTCACGGTTCAGCTCCCACTTATAAGTGAAATCACACAGTGTTTGGTTTTCTGTTCCTGCATTAGTTTGCTGAGAATAATGGCTTCCAACTCCATCCATGTCTCTGCAAATGACATAATCCTGTTCCTTTTTATGGCTACATAATATTCCATGGTATATATGTACCACATAATCTTTATTTAGTCTACAGATCCCTAACCTTAATGCAAGTCTGTCTAAGTGTTTAAAGAGGTACTCAGGACGGAGCCAAACAGTAAAGAAAGAGGTTGCTTGGTTGTTGTTTTTTTTTTTTTTTTTTTGGTTCCTGGTGTTCAAGAAAACTCTGTCAAACACTAGCTGAACAAAAGCTAAAGAACAAAAACTTTATTCAAAATATATGCAACAAACATATTTGCTGAAAAACAGTAGAGAAAAGTCATTATACCAAGAGTTTACTACAGCCTTCAATAATTACAAATGAGCAAATCCTGAGAAGCAGGAACATTGATTTCCAGAATCACACTGTAATATTCAAGCGTCCATTTTTTAACAAAAAAATCACAAGGCATACAAAGAAATGGGAAATACGACACATTTAATAGAACAAAATAAATTAACAACTACCATCCCTAAAAATATCTTTAAAATTGTAATTACCGGCAAAAAGATTATTTTAAAAAATTGTCTTAAACGTGCTCAAATAATTGAAGGAAAACCTGAACAACCAAATAAGAAAAATCAGAAAAATAATAAGTGAACAAAATAAAAATATCAATAAAGAAACACTATAAAAGGAGCCAAAAATTCTGGAGCTTTGAAGTATAAAAACTGAAATAAAAAAAAATTAAATAGAGAAATTCAACAAATTTTACCAGTCAAAAGGCGAAATCAGGAAATTCACAATAGGGCGATAGAAATTATCTATTCTACCTATCAAGTCTAGAAGTAGAAAAGAAATAATAAAAGTAAATGGCACCTAAGGGGCTTGTGAGATGCCACCAAGAGGACCAACATATGGAGGAGAATCCCAGAAAAAGCAGACAGAGAGAAAAGGCAGCACAAATATTTGAAGAAATAATGGCTGAAAACTTTCCATATTTGATGAAAGATATAAATATACAAATTCAAGAAACATGAATAAACACCAAGTAAGATAAAGAAATCCACACTGAGACATACAGTTGTCAAATTATTGAAAGCTAAAGACAGACAATTTTGCAAGTAGCTAGGGAAAATAAATTTATTATGTACAAGGGATTTTCAATAAGATTCAGAATTGATTTCTCATTATAAACGATAGAGGTCAGAAGATAGTAGAATAATATGTTTTAGTCCTGAAAGAAACACCAAAAACAATAACAACTGCTTACTGAGAATTCTTTATCTAGCAAAACATTCTATCATAAATGAGTAAAAAATTAAGACATTTACAGAGAAACAAAAGATGAGGGAGTTTATAACTTGCAGACCTGCCCTATGAAAAATGCTAAAGAGATTCCTTCAGGTTGAAATGAAAAGACACTAGACAATAACTTAAAGGTGAATGAAGAAATAAAGATTTCCTGGAAAAAGTAAGTCCATAGGCAATTATAAAACTTAGTATTATTTTATTTTTAGTTTATAACTCCACTTTTATTTTCTATATGTGTTGAAAAAAATTTATAAAAATATTTATAAATTTATGTTATTCAGCACAGAATGTATATGAATGTAATTTGTGAAACAACATGAAATGGGTAAGGGGACTGCACAGACATGGAGTGTTTCGTGCTATTGAAATTATGTTGGCATTAACTAAAACATAGATGATCATAAATTTAAGATATTAAACAGAATCCTTATGGCAGTTAGAGACAATATTTTTAAAATGCAGACATAAGAAAATGATAAAGGTTTTAAAACATTTCATTATAAAAAATCAACTAATCACAAAAAAAGTATTAAGGGAAGAAATGAACAAAAAATTATAAGCCATACAGAAAACAAAAAGCAAAATGGCAGTAATAATTCTCATCAATAATTTCTGTAAAAGTAAATGAAGTAAACTTTCCAATTGAGAGGGAAAAGTTAGTGTAATGGACTTTAAAAATCATACAACTACATATTTTCTATAAGAGACTCCATTTAGATGCAAGCCACAAATAAATCAAAAGTGAAAAACAGAAAAATATATTCCATACAAATGGTAACCAAAAGAGAGGTTTTGTGGCTCTACTCAAATGACATGAATTGACTTTAATTTAACTACTGTTACAATTGGAACAAAGGCATTAAACACTAATAAAAGTATCAATTATTGAGAAGATATAACAATTATAAATATGCATACACTAAACAACAGAGCCCCCCAAAATATACAAAGCAAACACTGGCAAAATTTAGGGAAAGAAGACGTAGTTCTGCAATAATAGTTGGAGACATCAATGGGCTACTTCAGATTCCTGATAGAAAATCTGCAACAAGGAAATAGAGGAATTAAACAATAGTGTTTGTATAAATCAAATAGACATACACAGGACATTCCACCCAACAACAGCAGAATACATGTTCTCTCTGATAGCCCACGTGTTTGGCAACAAAGAATTCTTCAATAAATTTTAAAAACATTAAACTTATACCAAGCATCTTCTCAGAGCACAGTGGAATGGAACTTTAAATCAACAACAAGAGAAAACTGGAAAATATACAAATATATGGCAATTAAACCATGGGCGCCTTTTCAAGCAATGGATCAAAGAAGGGAAATTACAAATATCTGAAGATATGTAATAACAACACAACATACTAAACTTACGAGATGAAGCAAAAGCAGTGCTCAGATGAAAATTTATAGTTGTAAGAGCCTACATTAAAAAATGTACAAAAGATCTCAGATCAATAACATAACTTCAGACTTTTATGAACCAGAAGAGAAAATTAAATACAAGTAAAAGAGAGGAAATAATAATAATTAAAATAGAAATAAATAAAATACAGGGCAGGAATTATAGAGAAAGAAATAATAAAACCAAAGTTGATTTTATTAAAAAATTGACAAAATTGACAAATTAATCTATACTGATAAAGAAGAAAAGAGATAATAAATAACTGAAATCAGAAATAAAATTGGGGCTATTACTACTGACCTTATAGAAACAAAAATGATTATGAGGATAATATGACCAAATTAGGCCATAAACTAGATAACCTAGATGAAATTGCTGAATTTTCTAGAAACACACAAATTACCTAAGCTCACTCAAGAAGAAATAAAAAATATATGTCAACAGACCAAAAACAGATAAATACAAGTCATAGTAAAAAACCACCTAATCAAGAAAAATCAAATACATACCTACCTACCTACCAGATTTTTTTTTTTTTTTTTTTTTTTTTTTTTTTTTTTTTTTTTTTTGATGGAGTCTCCTCTGTTGCCCTGGCTGCTGGAGTGCAGTGGTGCGATCTCGGCTCACTGCAAGCTCTGCCTCCTGGGCTCACGCGATTCTCCTGCCTCGGCCTCCCAAGTACCTGGGACTACAGGCGCCCGCCACCACGTCTGGCTAATTTTTTTGTATTTTTAGTAGAGACGGGGTTTCACCGTGTTAGCCAGGATGTTCTCAATCTTCTGACCTCGTGGTCTGCCCGCCTTGGCCTCCCAAAGTGCTGGGATTTCAGGCGTGAGCCACAGAGAATACCAGATCGTTTTAATGGTAACTTCTAGGATACATTTAGAGACGAACTGGCAGCAATTGCTTGGCAAACTTTCCCAAAAACAGAAATGGAGATATTACTCATTAATTCATTCTATGAGGCAAGTATTTCCCTTAGTGTAAATTCAGATGAAGAGATCATAAGTAAAGAAAATTGCAGCTGAATATTCTTTGCACATATAAATGCAAAAATCTTTACCAAATACTAGGAAACCAAATTCATAAACAGGATTAGGCCCTATGACCAAGAAGGATTTATCTTATAAATGTAAGCGTAGTTCAACATAAGAAAATCAATCAATGTAAAGCAGCACATTGAAATTACCGATGTAATACAGCAAAGAAGAAAAAAAAAAAGAGATGAATTCATTTGACACAGAAATAGCATTTGACAAAATTCAACACACCTTCATGATAAAAGTCACTGAGCATATAGAAGGGAATTTCCTTAACTTAATAAAGGACATTCTAAAAGTACCCCCAGCTAACAACATATTCAATGGTGAAAGACTATACACTTTTCTTTAACATCAGGAACAAGACAAGGATGTCTGCTTTAATCACTAGTGAACATTGCAACTTCTAGCAAAGCAATTAGCAAGACAGACAAATAAGAGGCATTCAAACTGGAAAGGAAGGAATGAATTATCTTTCTTTTCAGACTACATGTTTCTATATATAAAAAAAAAAATCTGAAAAAAATCCATCAGAGAGCTACCAGAGCTAATAAAAAATTCAGCAAAACTGCATATTACAAGGTCAACACGCAAGATTCATTCATGTCTCTATATGCTAGAAATAAATAATCCAAAAACAATATTAGGAAACAAATTCCATTTATGATAGTATCGAAAAGAACAAAATACCTAAGAATTAATTTAATGAAGAATGTGAAAAGAACAAAGCATTACTGAAAGAAATTAAAGAAGTTTTAAACAAATTAAAAGTAACCCTATGTTGATGGATTTGAAGACAAATTAATAGTGCTAAAATAGCAGAACTACCTAAGCTGTCTAAAGATTCAATACGATATTTAGTAAAATTCCAACAGTCATTTCACTGAAACGGAAATGCCAGTTCTCAAATTCCTAGAATTGTACATGGAAATCCTAAAAAGCAAAGACAAAGTTGGAGGACTCAAACTCTACCATTTCAAAACTTATCAAAAACCTGCAGTAATTAAAATAGCATGGAATTAGCATAGGATAGGTACATAGATAAATGGAATAGAATTGAATCCAGACATAAATCCATATATTTATGGAAAATTTATTTTCAACAAGCCTGCCAAGTCTATTCAATGGGCAAAGAAAAATCTTCAACAAATGATGTTAGGACAACTGAATTTCCAAAGGCAAATTAAGATTAGGCTTCATCCCATATACCAAAATTAACTCACACCATATGTAAAAATGTACTCATACTATATACAAAAATTTATCCAAAATGAATCAATGACTCAAATATGAGAGCCAAAACCAGATACCCTTAGGGATAAATCTTTATGAACTGGGATTTGGCAATGGATTTTTAAATACAACACCAAAAATACCACAGCAACAAAAAATATATAGATAAGTTGAACTTTATCAAAATTAAAAACATTGGTTCATCAAAGGACATTATTGAAGAAAGTGAGAGACAGCTTACAGAATGGAAAAAAATTTGCAAATCATATATCTCATAAGGATTTAATATCCAAAATATACGAAGAATCTTTAAAACTCAATAACAGAAGACAAAGAATCTATTTTTTAAATTTCCATAGTTTATTGGGGAACAGGTGGTGTTTGGTTACATGAGTAAGTTCTTTAGTGATGATTTGTGAGATTCTGGTATGTCCATCCCTGATCATTAGTGATGCTGAGCATTTTTTTCATATGTTTGTTGCCCATTTGTATATCTTCTCTTGAGAAATGTCTATTCATGTCCTTAGTCCACTTTTTGATGGGATTGTTTGTTTTTTCCTTGTTGATTTGTTTGAGTTCATTGTAGATTCTGGATATTAGTCCTGTGACTATTTTTTCCCGCTCTTTGGGTTGTCTGTTTACTCTCCTGACTGTTCCTTTTGCAGTGCAAAAGCTCTGGTATAAAAATAGGTGCATAAACCAATGGAACAGAATAGAGAACCCAGAAATAAACCCAAATACTTACAGCCAACTGATCTTCAACAAAGCAAACAAAAACAAAGTGGGGAAAGGAAACCCTTTCAACAAATGATGCTGGGATAATTGGCTAGCCACATGCAGGAGAATGAAACTGGATGCTCATCTCTCACCTTACACAAAAATCAACTCAAGATGGATTAAAGATTTAAATCTAAGACCTGAAACCATAAAAATTCTAGAAGATAACATTGGAAAAACCCTTCTAGATGTTGGCTTAAGCAAGGATTTCATGAGCAAGAACCTAAAAGCAAATGCAATCTAAAGATAAATTGCTAGGAATTAATTAAAGAACCTATTTTTAAAATGGGCAAAGAACTGGTTCAGACATTTTCAAAGAAAATGTACAAATAGCCAACAAGTATATAGAAAGAGAGTTAACATCATTAGTCATTCAGGAAATAAAAATCAAAATCGCAATGAAATACTATTACACTACTTCGCAACGATATTTTTTTGAGACAGAGTCTCGCTCTGTCAACCAGGTTGGAGTGCAGTGGCACAATCTCGCCTCATGCAGCCTCCTCCTCCCAGGTTCAAGCAATTCTCTTGCTTCAGTCTCCCGAGTAGCTAGGATTACAGCTCCCAGAATTACAGCAGATTTAGAGAGACTCTAGTGCAGGCTCGTGGTGAAAGAAGATTTATGGACAGCAAAAGGAAAGTGAGATACAGGAACAACTGGATTGGTTGCAGCTGGGCCTTTGCATTATTTGAACATGGTTGGAACTGTTACATTTTTATATATATATATTATATATTTATGTGTATATTTTTATATATATGAAAAACACATTTTAACTAGCTTCTGCACTCACTCCTTTATCACTTTTTTACTTCGCTCAGATTTAGAACAATGTGAAGAGTTCATGAGCTCACATGTTCTCCCAAGTTCAGTTAACAACACCAGCTTGAGGTTGCTGTACACACTTAATAAAATGTGCTAATATTTAATAAAACCAATATTATTAATAATTTCCTCATAGACCCTCCACTCTTTCCCTTTTTCACAAAAGCAAATCTCCTCTCTTTATGAGGCTCAGATTGGAGGCTTTATGCCATATTTATTTTAATACACTGACTTTGTGAAGATATCCTGAGAGTTCTGGAATTTTTCACATCAACAATTTTCAGATTGATTTATTCCCTGTCCTTTTTTTCATTTGTAACTGTTTATTAGGACTTGTTATATATCAGACATTTTGCTAACAACTTTATAAGCAGTATCCCATGTAATCCTCAAAATACTCTATGAGGAATTTTTGTTATTTATTCTCCTTTACAGGCAAGGAAATCTAAATCTCATCTATGTTCATTACCTGTTCCAATGTTATAGAGGAGAAAGGTGATGGAACTGGGATTTTAGTTCCATCCAGGTGATCCTACATCAGCTCTCACATTTAATCTCTTCCCAACTTTGTCTATTTCTTTTCAGCTCATAATGATTTCATATGTGTGATTGATTTTGCCTGACTGAGCCAAACTGTATTAGCATGTTATTAGATTAGAATAACTTAATCCCTTTACTTGGAGAAAAAAAAAAATCAATTAAACAACTACATTGATGAACCAGAAGAGCTGTTCCCTTGTCTACAGGCAAGGGAATCTAAATCTCAACTAAGTTCATTACCTGTTCCAATGTTACAGAGGAGAAAGGTGATGGAACTGGGATTTTAGTTCCATCCAGGTGATCCTACATCAGCTCTCACATTTAATCTCTTCCCAACTTTGTCTATTTCTTTTCAGCTGATAATGATTTTATATGTATGATTGATTTTGCCTGACTGAGCCAAACTGTATTAGCACATTATTAGATAGAATAACTTAATCCCTTTACTTGGAGAAAAAAACAAATTAATTAAACAACTACATTGATGAGACAGAGGAGCTATAGAATACATTAAAAAAATGTATTCTAGCTGTTTTTTAAGTGTGATCAACGGACCAACAGCATCCACATCATACACAAAAGTATCAGAAATGCAAATTCTTGGGTACCATTCCAGCATGAATGAATCAGAAACTAAGGAAACAGCAATCTGTGTTTTAACATGTCTTTTAAGTTAATTTTAAATTCTAAAATATATTAACCACTGCCACAATCAAGGGGTCAGCAAATTAATGAACATGAGTCAATCTTAGGCACCTCCTATTTGTTTGTTTTTTAAAATTTTAATATGATATACATACCTCATTAAAAAATTTTAAGTGTATAATTCTATGGTAGTAATTACATGCAAAATATATGAACATCAGAACTATCTATTTCTAAAATTAGCTCATCACTCCAAACAAAAACTATACTCATAAAACAGTAGCACCTTTTAACTCTCCCTCACATCCTCATAATCACTAACATATTTTTGGTCTCTATGGATTTGCCCATTCTAGATATTTCATATATTTGGAATCATATAACATTTATCTTTTTGAGTCTGGCTTCTTTCACTTTGAAAATGTTTTTAAGGTTCATTACACTGTAGTGTGTATCAAAACATCATTCTTTTTATGGTTGAATAATAATCCTTTGTATTTATGTATGACATTTTGTTCATCTATTCATTGATTAAAGATTCATCTGTTAGGGTTTTTCTGTCTTTTGACTATTGTAAAACAAACATGCTGCAATAAACACTGGTGTACAAGTATCTGTTTGAGTCACGCTGGAATTATTTCGGGTATATACCAAGAATTGGAATTATTCTGTGTTTAGCTTTTTGATTAACCTCCAAATTGATTTCCACAGTAAGCGTACAATTTGATATTCCCACCACCAATGTAAGCGTCTTTAACTTTATCCACATCTTGGCTAACCCGTTTTCCTCCCCCTACTCTCTCTCTCTCTCTCTCTGTAGCTATATATTATTTATTTATATTACAGTCATCCTAATAGTTGCAAAGAAGGCCAGGCATGCTAGCTCATACCTGTAATACCAGTACTTTAGATTATATATAAATATACATTATATATATTTTTTTAAGGCAAGAATAGGCTGAATTATATATACATCTTGCTGTTTGCAGTGACCATTCTGGCTTATCATTACAGATGACTTGTTTTTTTCTCCTGTAGAAGTAACACACTTTACTACTTTTGAAGACTGATTGTTACATTGAATCTATGAGTGTCGTTAAGAGAAAAATTTCAACCAAATTGAAGTAGTACGAGCAATGAACGATGGGCGAATCAGGCGGCTCCCAGAATTACAGCAGATTTAGAGAGACTCTAGCGCAGGCACGTGGTGGAAGATTTATGGATGGCAAAAGGAAAGTGAGGTACAGAAACAACTGGATTGGTTACAGCTGGGCCTTTGCCTTATTTGAACATAGTTGGAACTGTTAGCTACATTTGGCCCAAACTCAGTGATTGGTACAGGTGTGGGCTACAGTTGGCTTACACCTCCACTTGTTATAGTTCACAATGTACAGAAAAACCTTTAGGTTGAACTTTAATATGTAAGGAGGCAGCTTTAGGCTAAACCTGATTTAACAATTTCCCTCTTTGGGTCATTTTCTCAATTTTGAGATATTGACCAAAACTTTAGTTATTGATGTTACTATTACCATGGCTCTTGAAACTTACTGGGAAAGAGCAGAACAGTGAGTTTGGCAAAGATAGGGACAAGGACTGAGTAGAGGGTATATCCTTATGCTGGAACATCCTGTTTACAGAAGAAAAAAAAAACCTGGTCTGTTCTAGAATCTATGTGTTTCCTATGTTTTCCATAATCAAACACAGTTTGATTACGTTACATTTAGCACAAGCAACCCCAGTTTTGTTTGGTTTGGTCTGTTGGGGCCTAGTGCATGAGCTCAGTCCAAAACAATGGCCTCCCATAATTTCCTTTAAAAAAGTCCTTTTTTTTTAGGTCAGGTTCTCACTTAGGTGAGAGAGTGACCAAACTTAGGGCCTTAGCACCACTCTCAGTTACCATCATTTTGGGTTTCTGGTCTCAGCATGTCATTTGTAAGTTATGGTGTCCTTATGGTTGTGCATTTCTTTCAGCTCTTGTCATTCCAGTTAAAGAGAGACCATTTGACATTCTAGAAATGGCTGCATGCAAACATTTAAAACTTTTAAGAGAATAAAGCACACCAGGGAGATTATTATGACCATCAGGAGGATAATATCAAGAGTTTGGAGTATTCTCCTTACCCGGGGTCCCCATAAACCAAACCACCTAAAATTAAATAGATCAAAGAATGAGCTATATAAAGAGTCTACTCACTTAACTAAGGAGTATATTCATTAATCCCCTACCACTTAATCTCTATAATATGTGACGTTTTCTTCATAGGCCATAAGTGCCAGCAACTGTACAGATACTTTTGTTTAGCCAGTAACTAATCTAGAGCAATTCTATTATTTAGCATAACTTTCACAAGAGAATTTTCAGTTTGTCGTGTAACCATAGTCTTAGAGTAGAATCTGCTTCAGAGCCTATCATGAGGGATGCATTTTTAATCATTGCGTCTTTTATTCCAAACTATGGAAAAAGGACCTAACAAATGATGCCCTTTTAGAAGAGTGAAAGCCTCCCAGCAATGTTCTCCTTAACCCATGATGTGGGTTAAGAGGAGTAAATCAATGTTCTGTTTCTGATTATGAGGCCATGTACGTACCATTAAAGTTTCTCATCTACATTGGGCTTCATTTTTGTCTATTAAGGTATAAGGTTATCCATGTATAAAGCTGGCCGCAAAACCCTTCACAAAAAAAAAGTATACCCCATAAGTGCACACAAGAGAACGCTTTCACTTGTTTTTCATAGAAGCATAAGCAAGGGAAAAATAATCAAAGATAAGAGTCTCATGATAGTAGAGAACTCTTGATCTGAGATCTTGGGAAAATCTGTTCACATCAAGGATGCCATCTCCTTCTGGGGAGAAACCCCACTGGTTAGCTTTTCTTTAAGGGTTCTAATGGGTGTACAGTTCCAAGACTGTAAAGGGAGACTTCTCAGTTGTGAGATTATGAACCCAAGGTTCAAGGTCCTGAAGTTTTGCTGTAGTGTGGATGCCAATGACAGTCTTTCTTTGATGTTCTCAGAAGATCAGTCTTCAGGTTCTAGTTTATGAAGGGGTTGATTGTCTTCAGTGAACCATAAAAACCTTACTTTACCTGGTAAAAAAACACTGTAGTCTAATGATCTACTGTTATAATGATGGCAGCAGCACCCCATCTGGAGCAGCCACTGCCATCACATTGGCTACAGTGGTGAAACATGGCCAGGAGCTGGGGACAAGTGGGAAACATGCCCCTTCTGAGTTGGTGGAGTTGGAGCTTCCTGGGAACACTTGCAGCAGCCCAAGTAGTGGCTGCAGACCTGGGCCTCCCACTCCATGGAGCAGGCAGGAGACCTGTCCTTGAAGGTGCAGCTACAGATGCCCAAGCCACGGCTGCAGAGCCAGGCATCTCTCCACTCTTGGGGGCACAGGAAAAAACCCCAGGCCCTTGCAGACTTGAAGGTATCTTCTGCTCCCATTGCCTGGCTCCTCCCCACTCTCAACACCTGCTCTGATCTTGGAGCATGGTTGTGGGTAGGTCCAGGTGCTGTTACAGTCTGGTGGGTGTGCACATGCTTGGGGCAGTGCTGACACACCAGTACCATGTTGCCTTTGGCCCCTGCCCAGGCTCTGGGCACTGACGAGCATGGAAGGGAAGCCAAGGAGATGCTGAGGGCAGCTTGGCACTGGCCTGCAGGCATCCTTTGGCACAAATAGCCTGGGTGCCATGAATGGCAGCAGGAGGCAGACAGGCTCCTGCACAGAAGGGGGTGGGCCCTTGGTGAGGCCCTACCTTCAGGCCAGGATGGGTGTGAAGGCTAGGGTCTGGCCTGCCAGTCCCATGGACCAAAGTGTAAACCTGTGATGCCTTTTCTGGGGCCGTCCATGGCTTCTCACGGACCAATCAGTGTGCATTTCCTCCTTTCTGTGACCCATAAAAGCCCCAGGCTCAGCCAAAACTGAGCAGACATTGGGATGACCAGCTACAGAGAGCAGCTACCCACTCCAGGGCCACGTCTCTTCTGAGACATGCAGATGTCAGGATGCCCAGCTGCAGAATGGAGGTGCCCACTCCAGGACATCCTCTGAATTATTCTGTTACTCATAGCTCCTCTTTGCTCACCTCCACTTGTCTGTATACCTCATTCTTCCTGGAGGCAGGACAAGAACTTGGGACCTGCCAAATGACAGGGCTAAAAATGCTTTAACACAAAGAAGGGTGAAACACACCCCTTGCTCACCATGTTGTGGATGACAAGAAGAGAGAAGAAAAAAAGAGCTGTGGCTCTCTCTATGGGAACCCAGACCTGGGAGCTCACCAGACTGTTACTGTGTCTATATAGAAAGAAGTAGACATAAGAGACTCCATTTTGTTCTGTATTTGAGATGCTGTTAATCTGTAACCCTACCCCCAACCCTGTCCTTGCAAGAGACATGTGCTGTGGTGACTCAAGGTTTAATGGATTTTGGGCTGTGCAGGGTGTGCTTTGTTAAACAAGTGCCTGATGACAGTATGCTTGTGAAAAGTCATCACCATTCTCTTAATCTGAAGTACCCAGGGACACATACACTGTGGAAGGTCACAGGGACCTCTGCCTAGGGAAGCTAGGTATTGTCCAAAGTTTCTCCCCATGTGGTAGTATGAAATATGGCCTCGTGGGAAGGGAAAGACCTGATCGTCCCCCAGCCCTACACCCGTGAAGGGTCTGTGCTGAGGAGGATTAGCAAAAGAGGAAAGAAGGCTTCTTGGCAGTTGAGATAGGGAAAGACATCTGTCTCCTGCCCATCCCTGGGCAATGGAACCTCTCGGTGTAAAACCCGATTGTATGTTCTATTTACTGAGATAGGAGAAAACTGTCTTAGGACTGGAGGTGGAACGTGCTAGCAGCAATGCTGCTCTTTGTGCACAGAAAATGTTTATGGAGATGTTTGCATATGCACATCAAGCCACAGCACTTTTCCTTAAACTTATTCATGTCACAGAGATCTTTATTCACATGTCTTTCTGCTGACCTTCTCCCTACTATGACCCTATTGTCCTGCCACTTCCCTTTTTCTAAAAGACGGTAAAGATAATTATCAATAAATACTGAGGGAACTCAGAGACCGGGGCTGGCAAGCGGGTCCTCTGTATGCTGAGCGCCGGTCCCCTGGGCCCACTTTTTCTTTCTCTATACTTTGTCTCTGTGTCCCCTTCCTTTTCTCAAGTCTCTCATTCCACCTGACGAGAAACACCCACAGGTCTGGAGGGGGCAGGCCACCCCTTCACTGTGGAAGCTGCTTGTGGTGTCTGGTCCAGCCAAAGCCTTATAGTGAGCTAGCACCCATGCTGGCACCTGGGGCTGCCTGTCCCAGCTGCAGCAGCTTGTGTGTCTACCTGTGTTAAAACATATTGAACAACATGAACTTCCACTCACCAAGCCCGACTTGATCGCCCAGTCTACCAGTAGCAGATGACAACATTGAACCCCTGATATGGTGACATTCTCTGGAGTAATCAGCTGGCTGCCTGGGATGTAGTTGATTAATTTCTGGAAGCGCATTGTGAACAAGCTTGAGAGTTAACTTTGAAAAATATATAACATGATAATACTAATGAAAAGAAAGCTGGATTAATATATTAATTTCCAATAAAAAGACTTCAGAGAAAGAACAATTATAGGGGGATACAAACGGGTATTACATAGTAACAAAAGGTTTAATTTTCCAAGTAAACGTAACAATCCTTAATGTGTTTGCATGTAACAGGCTGTCAAAACACATGAGGTGAAAACAGATAGAATTGCAAGAACAGACAGATACATCCACTATTATAATTGGAGATGTTAACATCTCTCTATCAATAATGAATAGAACCAGCAGGTGGAAAATCAGTAAGGACATAGTTCAACTGAATAGCACCAAAATTAGTGAGTCCCAGCCTCTCTTCCCGGAAGTTGATTCTTGAGCAGGACATCAGGAGTAGAGTGATGTCCAGGCCATATCTAATAACAAATAAATCAGAATCTGGACATGATATGTAGGCATTCATTTCTTTAAAAAAATTGCCCCAGGTGATTCCACTGTGAATCTAATGTTAAGAAGAAATATGTGCAGTCATTTTCTTTGAATTCATTCTGCCTGAGATATCTAGAGTTGTTTTGGTTCTTGACATTGTTTTGTTTAGCAATTCATTCACTCAATTTTGTGAATTAACTTTCAAGAAATGCCTTTTCCTTGTTATAAAATTATATTGTTTTATGTGATTATAATTTTTAAATTGTGATAGAAGTTGCTATCCCAATGTTGGTCAAAGGAAACAACATTTCAGTTGACAGGAGAAATAAATTTCAGAGATCTATTGTACATTATGTAATAGATCTATAGTGACTATAGTTATAGTGACTATGGAAATAGTCACTATAGTCAATAACAGTAGTATATAATTTAAAATAACTTAAAAATTATTAAGAGTAGATTTTAACTATTCTGCTTATATTTTTCTTAGTGACATGTGCATCTTCTGTCATCTTCCATGGGAAATTTGATGCAACCTCACCTGAGGCCATCACTTTTTCCTTGATGCTACGAACCATCCTATCATGTGTTTGTACCATATCAATAGTGAAATGGACAGTGCTCTGATAGGGGTATACTCTTTTATCCCAATCTATATCCCAACACACAATAGCCCAGTATTCTTAGAATCCAGTTGTATTCATACTCTCCTGGATCATTTCTGTTCCTTTGTAATATAGTCCCTTTCTTCCCTTACAGGCTCATACGACATTAACAGACACTTTTCAGAAAGACAGGTAAATCATTTGTTAAAATCTCATTACTGTTAACAGAAACATATATATGCATGTATATGTGTGTACTGTATTTAAAAAGTGGAATTACAGTTTATCTAGAAAAGAAAAAAATACACCTCATCTAAGTGTGGAAATGAATAATCCTGAAATCGCACCATACAATTGTCTCTATCATGTTTCCACAGATAAGTCAAAAATTTTAAAAATCTTATTGTTCATGCAAAAATGCAGAAAACAATACCTCTAATATATGTTTGTATTCTATTGTACTTTCACAGACACTGTTTGATACTTAATACTATGTTTATTAAGAAAATAATAAATCTTTGCAATGGCTTGGAATTAAAATTTCCTGTAAAAATGATTATGTAGATCAAGAAAACTTGCAATTTTCTGGACTCCTGATATTTTAAATAAAAGTAGTTTCCAAAGGTGATTTTTTATTTTAATTTTTAATGTAAATTTTCACAATATAACCATCCCATATAATTTTAGTTTTCAACTATTATTTTTGTGAACTCATTATTTATTAAGAAACAATTACTTTTAAATACTAACTTATAATTCTTATGTTATAATTAAAAATCACAGTTTGTAGAATAAAATATCTGATTTATGACTCCCTAAGTCAACGTTAAATTATTTTATTGCTATATCATGTATTTTGATGGTCATAACTCTAGGTTTATACAGTAATTTCACTCCACTTTCATTTACATACCTAGGAAATTTGCAGTTAATTCCAATTTGAATAACATCTTTATAACTAAATTTATTATGAAGCTCAACATGACAATTTAGTATAGTTAATCTCCATTTCATTTTACTTTTGCACAACTTTTCCAATGAAGTGATCCTCTGAGATTAGGACTAGTTGAAATCGTAGGGCAAATATATAAATTACTTAGAAGGAAGACTTTAAGATGCTTTAACTTATGCATTGATTTTGAACACAGAAATGAGAGGAAAGCTTGGATAATTTTATAATGAAACGCTAAGCATGTTTTTCCCTCAAGAGGAAAAAGTTTCAAACTGAATATTACTCAAAGATTAACCATTTAACTGTATAGCATGGGACATTTTGGGCATGGCAAATTCTAACAGAGGAGACTGCTAGAAGTTCTCAGCCACACAGAAATTTGACTGCTTAATTTTGAAAGCTGCAGAGCTGTAAATTTTTTTATCTTGTTTTTACATGTAACTCAGAAACTACTCTGAAAAACTCTCTTAATACTCTTTATGGCCAGGCACAGTGGCTCACGCCTGTAATCCAAGCAGTTTGGGAGGCCGAGGTGGGTGGATCACCTGAGGTCTGGAGTTCGAGACCAACCTGGCCAACAAGGTGAAACCCCACCTCTATTAAAAATACAAAAATTAGCTGGGCGTGGTGGCACACGCCTGTAATCACAGCTACTCGGGAGGTTGAGTCAGGAGAATTGCTTGAACCCGGAAGATGGAGGTCACAATGAGCCAGTATCACACCATTGCACTCCAGCCTGGGCAACAAGAGCGAAACTCCATCTCAAAAAAAAAAAAAAAAAAAAAAAAACAGAAAACAAATAGTTTTTACTTTATTTATCCCAAAATATGTCAAAAATGACATAATGGTACACTTGCTTTTTTCTGTAGTCAAAACCATTTTGTAAATAAACTTGAAGTATACAGTGTAGAATCCAAGGGCAGAAAATAAAGGCTAAACATAGAACTAAGAACCTGTCCAACATCAAGGCAGCGCCTTTTTATCAATTTCTCTCACTCCAGGGCAACATTTGTTTCCTTATTCTTGTACTCTTTGTATCTCCATTGCTTGCCTGTGGGTCAGTAATATTATTCTTTATAACATTATGGAGGCCAAATGGCTTTGCTCATTCAGTATGCATCATTATTATATTCTTCATCTCAATTAGAATTCTTAAGTGAAAGAGGCTTATTGATTTCCAACCAATAAATGGATAACTTCCACCTAAATCAAGCGTTCATTCATTGTCCAATCCACTGGACCAGATGGGCTTGCATCATACATGGAAGCAAGAGTCCTAACGTGCTGAAAGGGTGGGCTCTCACAGATGTTCTTGAGTGGGCAGGTTTCCTTACAAAACATAGTATAGCAAGATTGTGGCATTCAGACAGCTGTTCAATCTTTAAAGGAACTGTGGAAGTAAACCAGGGTGCCATGGATTATCAAATATTGTGGATTGGTCGGGCGCGGCGGCTCACCCCTGTAATCCCAGCACTTTGGGAGGCCAAAGCGGGCGGATCACGAGGTCAGGAGATCCAGACCATCCTGGCTAACACAGTGAAACCCCGTCTATACTAAAAAAATTAAATTAAATAAATACAAAAAATACAAAAAATTAGCCGGGCGTGGCGGCGGGCGCCTGTAGTCCCAGCTACTAGGGAGGCTGAGGCAGGAGAATGGCGTGAACCCGGGAGGCGGAGCTTGCAGTGAGCTCAGATCGCGCCACTGCACTCAAGCCTGGGCGGCAGAACAAGACCCCATCTAAAAAAAAAATATATATATATATATATATATATATAGTGATCAGGTGAGCTCTAGGTTTCTCAATGGCACTTAAGGTAATTACCCTGCACTTTCATCTATTTTATAATATTGCCTTTATTTTTTTCCATGAAAGAATTAGGTTTGGAAAAACAAGAAAAACAAGCTTAAAATTATTTCTCTAGTGAATTGGTTGTGTTTATAAATCTTTAGCTTAGCTTGAGTCCCCCCCTTTGTGAAATGTATAAATCCTTTTGATACATTAACAAACACTTGGAAAATGACTTATTAAGTTGAATTCTCTAATATAAGTGTTATAAGTGAAGGCTTAATTATTCAGCATTACTGAATTCAATATACCTGCCTTTTCAGTTTGCCTAGGGTGACAAATACATTTCCCATTACAGCTTGCCAATGTAACACAGCCTTATTTCATTTTTATTGTAAATAAAATCATACTCTAATATGTTTTACCTGAATACAGCAAAGTGTATATTCAACTACTTCCCAATAGGGAAAATTTTTGAGAAGCTATTTCTTTTAGCCCACAGCTTTATTTTCCTTTTATATAACAGAAAAATACGTTGTGTGAAATAAAACCTTCTTATACAGGTAATGAGACCCCATTGAATTTTAATGTAAGACAATTGAAGACCCATTTTTAAATAAGCCATTGGGAAGAATTAATATAATTAAGAATTGAAAAAACTAAAGATATAAAAACAACCTAGGAATATTTCTATTTCTTCCTCATTTTCTTGAGTTTTAAAAGATGTGGAAACATTTTGACAGCTATAGAAAATGACCTAGGGACAAATATACTCTCTATTCCTGACATAAAATGATATGCTTATTGTATTTCTCATAAAACTCAGCATAAAACTATATAACTAATAGTTACCTAAAAGGAGTTCCTAAAATAAATATATACGTTATTAATACGTGACATGACTGAGTTACTTGTGAAAAACTAAAAATTATTCAATACATTTTAACATAGGATTTAGTGAGTATCAATATGGTATCCATTTCTTGATTCTGTTCTTCATGGTGCACTTGAATATGTATGTTAATACTTTTGAATAAGTGCATTATGCTATGAAATGTTTTAATGAGAAAAATGAATCTATGTAAGGCAGCTTCATTTATATTTTGTTCCTGTCATGTTACATTGCTGAAATTTTCTATTATACTAGACATGACTAATTTTTAAATATGTAATTGTATATAAAGTTCTCAATGTTAATGTCTGGAGGACACAGAATAAAAATAGAAGAAAAGTTAAAAAGTTAAATGTAAACTATATTTTGCATATGAATAAGAATATTATAAATACCATATTTATATACTATGTTTGTATATCTTTACACTATGCCAGAAGGTATATGTGGCAGATGTAGAATAATATCTCTGCATAAACATAAAATCAAGATACATAATACTTTAAAATGTTTTCCATTGAAGTGTAATTGACATAAACTGAACATATCCAGTGTATTTTTAAAGTTTTGGCATATTGGTACAGAAGAAAACACCATGGCAATCAAGATCATGAACATATTCACTTCCCCAAAGTTACTCTGTGTCTTTAGTAATGGCTTCTTCCCCTCTTCCCTACTCAATCTCCATGCAACTACTAATCTATTTCTGATACTACAGAATGGTTTACACTGGTAGAATTTTATGTAAATGGACTCACACAAAATCTATTCTTTTTTGTCTGTCTTTTGCACTCAACATAACTACTCTGACTTTTGCCTGTGCTGATACTGGTAACAACACTTCTTTCTTTTTTTAATTAATAGATTTTATTTTTAGAACAATTTTAGGTTTATAGTAAAAACTAACAAAGCAGAGAGAATTTCCATACACTTTCTTCTACCCTCCATATTCTTTATGATTAATATCTTGCATTAGTGTGGTACATTTGTTATAACTGATGCATCAACATTGACATATTATTATAAATGAAAGTCCATACATTAGTTTTATATTAGGGTTCACTCTTGTCATTATACATTTCATGCGTCTGGACAAATGTCAGGTATCCACTACTACAATATTATAAGAATAATTTTACTTTCTTAAACATTTCTGTGCCTGAGTTATTCATCCCTTCCCTTGGAGACTCCTGGAAATTCTCATCTTTTTACAGTTTTTCCCTTTTTAAGAATGTTATATCATTGGAATTATACACTATACAGCCTCTTCAGATTAGTTTCTTTCACTAAGTTATATGCATTCTAGGCTCTTACATGTTTTGTATGGCTTGATAGCTTATTTTTTATCACTGAATATCCCATTTTATAGATATGCCAGTTTATTGAACCATTACTCACCTGTTGCGGGCAACTGGTAGCTACCAAATTTTGTTATGAGAGAAGTTTTAGTAGTATGAAGTAAGAGGAAATAAATACGGGGGATTTTCTAGTCTTCTCTATTACATATAAATTGCAAGATTTGGCTACTTGACACATGACTCCAAAGGAGTCATGTGACATTTTTGTGTAGAAATTGTTTTGACTCATTTGGATAGGAGTGAAGTTACTGGTCCATGTGGTAAGACTACATTTAACTTTGTAAGAAACTGCAAAGCTATCTTCTAACGTGGCTGTGCCATTTTGCATTCACATAAGCAATAAATGAGAGTTTCCCTTGCTCTTTATCTTCAACACAATTTAGTGTTGTCAGTGTTTTGGATTTTAGCCATTTTAGTAGGCATGCGGTGGTATCTCGTTCGAATGAGCAATTCTTTAATAAAATATGATGTTGAGCGTATTTCATTTGCTTATTTGCCATCAATATATTTTCCTCGGTCAAATGTCTGTTCACATCTCCTGCCCATTTTTTAACTGGATTAGTCATCTTTATTTTTTTCTTTTTGAGTTTTAAGAGTTCTGTGGAGTGCTCATACCAGTTCTTTACTGGATACATGTTTTGTAAATATTGTCTCCCAGTCTTGGCTTGTTTTTTTCAATATTAACTATGTCTTTCTTACAGCAAAAGTTTTAATTTTTATGAAATTCAGCCTATAACATTCTTCTGTAGCCTCACAGTTTTATATTTAAATCTATTATCCATTCTTGTATATTGTGTAAACACAGTGTCTAGATTCTTTTTTTTGGATGTGGATGTTCAATTGTTCCATCACTGTTTGTTGAAAGTCTGGTTTTGCGCGCGCGCGCGTGTGTGTGTGTGTGTGTGTGTGAAGTTGTATCTCGTGTTATGAGTACACCGTGTTTGGTTTATTTATTCACCCACTGATAAACTTGGGGTTGTCTACAGTTTAGTGTTATTATAAATAAGTTTGCCGTGGACACTTGTAAACACATTCTTGTATGTATATGTGCCATAATGTTTTCTGCTTAAAGAGCAAGTGGAATAAGTAGGTAAAATGGTGGGTGTCTATTTAACTTTGTAAGAAACAGTGCATTTTTTTTTCCCAGAATGCCTGTATCATTTTACTTTCCTACCATCAGTAGTTGCGAGTTACGGTTGTTCTAAATCATCACCAGCACACAAGATGAGTATTTTTAATTGTACTTACTCTAGTAGGTGTGGAATGGCATCTCATTTAATTTGTATTTCTCCAATGGCTAAAGATATTGAACATCTTTTGATGTGATTACCTGCGGTCTCTGAATTTCCTCTGGCAAAGTATGTGTTCAAATATATTCTTTTCCTTATTTTTTATTATTGGTCTGCAATTTTCCTTATAATTGAGTTTACATATTCTAGATACACATTCTTTATCAGATATAATTGGTAAATGTATATTCCTAGTTTGAGGCATATAGGGTAGAAATATAGAATTTTTTGTTTTTATGAAGTCATATTTATTGTTGTTATAATTGTTTTTTCTGTTTGTTCTCTAGGTTGTTCTTTTGGGCCACATCGAAGCAATCTTTGTCTAGCCAAAAGCCACAAATAATTTCTCATTTTTTGGCTTCTGGAAGATGTACAGTTAAATTTTATATTTACGACTGTTATCGAATTTGATTAAATTGCTCTCTACAATATGATATTTGAATTGATGAAAAATTAGTAAATATTAATATTGTTTAAAGTAGCCAAATCTTGCAATTTATATGTAATAGAGAAGACTAGAAAATTCCCCATATTTATTTCCTCTTACTTCATACTATTAAAATTTGTATTTAGACATTTGGTTTCTCAGATAAACATTACATTCCCCAGTATATGGTTCTATCTGGCTTGGTGACAACATGATGAACATTTAAGAAGTGAGCAGAACTAATACATACACATTCTTTTTAATGTCTTTAACTGAATGGGATATTGGCCCATTTTTTCTTCCAGTTTATTGATACACTGAATATTGACATGTTATTTTCCAATATTGAGACAATCAATGACACGACTTTAAGAGTAACGATGTAAAAATTATAGATGTTGTCTGAGTTTATCAACAATCCCCTGGATTAGAGCCCCCTACCAGTCCTAGGTCATCTAATATACAGACACTGTGTTCAGTAGAAATATATATATATATTTTTATTATGCTTTTAAGTTCTAGGGTACATGTGCACAACATGCAGATTTGTTACGTAGGTATACATGTGCCGACTTGGTTTGCTGCACCCATTAACTCGTCATTTACATTAGGTATTTCTCCTAATGCTATCCTTCCCCTCTTCCCCAACCCCATGACAGGCCCTGGTGTGTGATGTTCCCCACCCTGTGTCCAAATGTTTTCATTATTCAGTTCCCACCTATGGGAATACATTTTTAAATCGTCTTTTAAAGGTTTTATTACATTCTGATAGAACATTCTCAGAAAGAATAAATAATTTAATACAAGAAGTGGGCCCCTTCATGTAACAAAACAAACCACCACTACAGCAACAACGAAAAACACTAATGAATGTGGTTTTAGCTTTGCAACAGCATGACAGACTAGCAAGTTAATGACATTTGTTATGCCACAGAAAATATTTGTTGAATTGTCACTCTAATGACTTTATAAAAATCAACTCAATATCAACACTAGAAAAGATGATGAAAAAATACTTCAGTACATTCACGTGTTGGCTTGTTAACATTTTTAAGAGTCCATAAGAGAAAAATGCATCCAATGTTGACAAAAATATTTTTCGAGTATCTCGTAGGTATGTACAACTAACTACTATGTGAACAAAAGTCACTTTATAATTATATAATTTCTGACACTTAAAAAAGTTTATTGTGCAAAAGAAGATATATATTCTAATACTAAATCTGCATATAAAATAATTGACTTATTTAAATAATTTAAGATGTTCTTTTATATATTTATATTAAAAACATTGCAGAGAATAAAAAAGGCATTATGCAGGCTACTTATGGTTTTTGATGTTTGGATCTACAATACATGTGTCAAAGATTGTGGAAATAAATCAAACAATATATTCAATTGGACTTAACTGCATTATTAAATGCTAAGTGTTGTATACCATCTGTTTGCACATAACACTTTTAAATTTAGGTAAAATTATTATCATACAGTTATATGAATTTATTTTATTCCATGTTATTATTTATGTATTGTTCGGAACATTTGCTTAAAAATCATACTTGGACATAGTAAGTATCAGATACTTTACATCCTTGGAATCAGTTATTTTATAACAGTATATACTGAACATCATTACTCCTTTTCAAACATAAATAATGCAATACAAATTGGACAAACCTTCAGGGAAGATCTGGGATCAAAAAGGAGGTGTTGAAACATCACATGTACTCCATAATTCTATACAAATATTTTGTACCCATAATATTTAAAATACAAAAAATTAAAAGGTACATTTTCCTCAAAGTGCATGCTTCTTTTGCTATGCAAAACTGCAGGATGTGGAAAGAAGTGTATTAAAACACTGAATCATTTTATGTGGAGGATAAAAGGGATGGTACCAAATGTACCGCTTCATGTAGTGCACTGATACATTCAATACGAACGATGTATTAACTTCAAGATAACATGAGAAAGTTAAATTATCTAACTTATTTCAAACTAAGGGAGATTATGTTCTCATTATTAGAAGCCAGAATTCTGCTTATCCATTTCTATTATTAGAAAAAACATAATTTGTATTTTTGTCTTAAAAATAGACACCTTGATATAATTCTCTATAAATGTAGCATGATAGTCTGTTTACAGAGTTTATATCATTCCAAGACTGCATTTCTAACGTGAGAAAATATTAAAGGATATAAACTCACTCCTCTCTACAAAATTCCATATTTTTTATGCAATGGCTTTAAAATGTATGGAAGGGGAGCATGGAAGCAATCCATACCTGGAAAGCATTCTATCCATGCCTTTGAAAACGTTATCTAGTACTAGGTTCTCATCAGTCCCTGGCTATGTAATGTGTATAGCTTAAGATTTTTAAGAAAGAAGGATAAAGTGCTCAATATAAATTATTTCAAGCACTTTTATTCGAATATTGAGTCATATATTTGCTTTCTGTAAGTCATCTTATCTATAAAATAATTGTTGAGAAAGGCAAATAGAATATGTGGAGGAATTAAAAATTCAATTGTAGGGTGGTAAATGAAAACCAAAGTTTTCATTCACCACATTAAATGTAAATGGGTATTACACTCAATTTAAGCAGCAAAGTTGCTTGTTTTTTTTTGTTTTGAGACAGAGTCTCACACTGTCTCCTGGGCTGGAGTGCAATGGCACGATCTCGCTTCACTGCAACCCCCGCCTGCCAGGTCCAAATGATTCTCCTGCCTCAGCCTCCTGTGTAGCTTCTTAAGATGTGAAGATTTTTAAATTAAGATGATTCTTGGGATGAACCATCTTGTGTTGGTTAAAGATTTTTATTTACATATTTTTTATAATTTTTTAACTTATTTTCAGGTCAATGGCACACGTGTAGGTTATATAAGTAAACTAGTGTCACAGGGTTTTGTTGTGCAGATTATTTCACCATTCAGTACCCATTAATTAAGCCTAGTATCCATTCATTGCTTTTCCTGATCTTCTACTTCCTCCCGCCCTCTACCCTGCCAGAGGCCCCAGGATCTGTTTCCCTCTATGTGTTCATGTGTTCTCATAATTTAGCTCCCACTTGTAAATGAGAATATGAAGTATTTGGTTTTCTGTTCCTGCATTAGTGTGCTAAGGATGAAGGCCTCCATCCAGCTCCATCTATGTTCCTGCAAAGGACTTGATCTCACTCTTTTTTATGGCTGCCTACTATTCCATGGTATATATGAACCACAAAATAAAGATTGTTCTTAACTTTTAAATTAAGATTTTTAAATTAAGATGAATCTTGATTTTTAAATTAGGATGGTTTTAAGATAGTTTTATAGATGGATTAGACAGATAAATAATGTATCTAGATAGGTAGAGATATCTAGTGATAGCTATCTCTATCTAGATATAGATAGTTGGTTTTCTATATAGACCTATCTATCTATATATATATCTATATACGTCTACACACATCTCTATACACATATAGATATATATTTATATCTACATCTGTATTTCTACATGTATATAGGTATGTATATATCTACATGTATATATGTATATAGATATATACATAGATATCTGTATATATGCATATACATGCATATCTTTATCTGTCTACATGTATACAGATATTATATACACAAATAGATATACATATCAGTATGTAGATATATATGTAGATGTACAGAGATATCTGCATATATACATTTGTATATAGATATAGATATAAAGATATAAATATAAATATATCCATATATGTATATAGATATATATAGCTATACCTGTAGAAGATATCTACTATCTTCTATCTGTATATCTTCTACTATCTATAGAACCATCTTAATTTAAAAATCTTTCATATATGTATATAAAAGGTAATCAAACACAAGCCAAGTGAAAATTTGTTTAGCTATTTTAATATCAGACAAAAGAGATTTTAAGGCAGAAATTATTACCTGAAAGGAAGATGTATCCATTATCCATATAAAAGAATCAATTATTGAGGAGGTTGTCAAACTTGTGTATGTATTTTCATTCACACACAGTTAACACACAATTTTTATAGCACTAAAAGGAGCAATAGCCACATCTTCAATCATAAAGACTTTAATATACCTTTTTTGATAACTGATAGCAAAAAGGATACAAAATATCAATAACACAGAAATTTAAAGCAGTAGGATTAAATATTTTGACATAAAAACTGCACCCAAAAATAGCAAAACGTACAATTTATTATAATATATTTGGAACATGCTTCAAAATTTACCACAGCTATCTATAGATATCTCTGTCTATCTAGGTAGACAGATGGTAGATAGGTAGATAGATGATAGATAGATAGACAGATAGATATAGATAGATACATAGATAAAGATAGACAGATACAGGCTGAGGTTAGGCCCAAAACAAGAATCAATAAATACCAAAAATTTGAAATCCTTGATAGTGTTTTTCATACAACAATGTTATTAAGCTGGAAATCTGTAGCAAGACTTTGGAAGTGAACAAATGTTTGGAAATTAAACATCATATTTCTAAGTTATTCATGAATCAAAAAAGTAATTACAGTGAACATTAAAATATATTTTGAATTTAATAAAAATGAAAGTAAAAATACTGCTTGTTAAAAGTTGGGAGGCTTAGGCAAATCTCAGCTTGGAGATAAATGTATATGGTTACATAAATATGTTTAAAAATTAAAGCTTGAAAATTAATAATCTAATCATCAATCTCAAAAATTTCAAATGTGATGTCAAATTAAATCCAAAGAATTAGAAAAGAGAAGATACACAAGAAGCAGGAGAAAAGGAAATAATCATAAAATAAATGAAATCAGCAAAAGCCAAAGTTACTTTGAAAAGATTGATAAAAATATACCATGACTATGCATGAAATTTAAAAAAGAGTATCTGCAAATTCTAAATATCATGAATAACAAGGAAATCATTATAGATTCTATAGTCATGAAAGAGAAAGAGAATGTAATAAGTAATTTTATCAAAAATTTTGAAATAATTTGATGAAATAGATACATTTCTAGAAAATCGTTAATAGTGACACAAGAATAAATAGCAAATCTAAGTAGCTCTAAAAATGAAATTATAATTAAAGCTTTCCAAATGTAGTGAGTCTAAATCAAATAAAATATTAAAAATCTGAAATGTTTCTAGGAAGAAACATTGAATTCCTAATATAAAATATAATATATCATATGCAATCCCTTTACTGAAAATTGTGAAATTTTATTGAGAGAAATTAAAGACATTCAACAGAAATAAAGATGTACCATGTTCCTACGTAATTCCTGGTATTAGAAGAAAGATTCAGTATTTTAAATAAATCTATATTTGTAATACACTGAAAATCACAATACTGTGATTAGTAATAGCATATGTCTGCATTATATTTGGTGGCAACTGAAAAACTGACTATCAAATGCAAATTAAAATGCCGTGTATAGATAACTTTGAAGAAAAAATATAATGTGAAGACTTCCACTATTTAAGTTTTTATGAATGTATATCAATTATGACATTATGGAAAAGGTACAAGTATAGATATTTCAATGAAACAGAATAGAGAGCTCATAAAGAGAACCACACAATATATTTAGCTGATTTGTGAAAAAATAGTGCTTCAGTACAGTGAGGAAAAGATTCATTTCAATAAATTGTGCTGTCTTTCATACATCCATACAGAGAAAAATGATTATTAACATCCAACCTCACAACAGACACAAAAATTATTTCATATAGAAGCCAATGTGTAACATGAAACAGTACAGCTTTTAAAAAGTAATATAGAGGACACTTCCATGACCTTAAGATTTTTTTTAAAAAGACTCAAAAACTAACCACTGAAGGCTAATAAATAAGATAAAGATAAATAGGTTAATAAATAGTAATAAAGTAACATAAAAAATAAGGATTTGTAATCATAAAATAACTCACTAAGAGTGAAAAGGCAAGCAACGGAATGGGAAATGAAATTTGCTAACATAAATACAGTAAGAACTCTTGATCAAAAGATACTTTTTAAACTCTACAAATGAATTTTTTGGAAAAATAAAATATGGCCAGGTACGGTGGCTCACGCCATTAATCCCAGCACTTTGGAAGGCCAAAGTGGGAGGACCACCTGAGTCCGAGAATTTGAGACTTGTCCGGGCAACACAGTGAGAGACCTCTGCCTCTACCAAAAAAATTTAAACATTTAGCCAGGCATGGTGGCTCTGGCCTGTAGTCCCAGCTACTCCTGAGTAGCCAGGCTATTTTAAGTCTGAGAGGTCAAGGATGCAGTGAGCTCTGATCAACCACTGCACTCCAGCCTGGGTGACACAGTCAGAACCATCTCCAGAAAAAATTGATGTAGAAGAACTTCTAAGAAGTGTGAGTGGACACAGAGGCCAAAGATGCTGCTCTAGGCTGCTCTGTAAATTCCAGGACTTCTGAGAAGCACCCTCTGGACAGTGTCTTCACTGCCCTCCAGGACTCGGCCGGTCAGCAGTGGCCCACCAGACTCCATCCCCAGCGTGGAGAGGAGGCAGCTGATCCCAGAGGCGCTGCTAGCAGCCATGTGGAACCCGAGAATAGCTCGCCCTGCCGAGGCAATGGAGAGCAGGCCAGCAAGGCAGGAGCTCGGGCTCTGTGTGGCCAGGCAAGGAGGAGCGCTACAACCATGCCACCACCCCTTACTACAAGAAGCCTCTGCATGGCATCTCACACAGGTCATGGAGAAGAAGCCTTCCTCAGGGGACCTGCTAAACACTTATGAGCTCTTCCAGAAGGCAAATGCCAGCAACGGCCCCTTGCTGCTTAGGCTCTTGAATGAGCCACAGAAGTGGGATGGTGGCAGCACTGGGGCGGCCACCAACAGTGACCCTAACATCTACTTCCTGATCCAGAAGATGTTATACATGCTCAACACCCTCACGTCCAACAGGTCCCAGCTGCACAGCAAAGTGGACCTGCTCTCCCTGAAGGTGAACCCCACTGAGATGGTGGCCAAATTCCAGCCGACCCCCACCACCCCAGAGCAGCTCACAGGCCACGCAGCTCAAGCAGATCATGGACCAGAGCCTGTCAGGCGGGGTCCTGGCCTGCAGCCCGCTGGTGCAGCTCTTCCCCAGGCTCTTCAGCCACAGTCAACTTCTCCTGAGGCTGCAGTGTCTGCAGCTTTGAGGCCAAGTGTAAGCTGGAGTCATTGCACCTGCAGCTCATCCACAACTACATGGAGGACTACTACCCCTCGGTGAAGGACATGGCTGTGTGACAGGCCGAGTGCCTGCCCCAGCTGAATAACTTCTTCAGCCGCTTCCAGGCCCAGCGGGAGATGGAGAAAAGCCAGCCTGGTGGACAGGCTGCCAGCTTCTTTGACGCTGAGCAGTGGACCTCAGAGATGAGGAGGACGGCCTGTCTCTGGACCGGAGCAGCAGCATCGCCTCAGACCATGTGGTGGGCATGTAGGACCCCACTGAGTTCCTGGATGAAGCCTCTTCACCCGGCGAGTTTGCTGTCTTCCTCCTTCACTGGCTCTTCTCTGAGCTCTTCGACCATCGCAAGCTGGGCGAGCAGGACAGCTGCTACGGGGACAGCGGTAAGCAGGAGCTGGACCCGCAGAGGCTGCAGATCATCTGCAACAACACAGAGGTCTACTTCCTCCACATGCAGGAGGAGGAGGCCTGGCTGCAAGAGTGCACCCAGCGCATCAACGACAAGCTCCAGGGCCTGAGGCTGGACGCAGGCAGCGAAGGCAAGCCCCCCACGTGTCGACTGCTATGACTCCTCCAGCCTGCCCAATGACATCTCAGTAATCAGGGTGGAGGATAGCTTCCAGGGCCAGCGGTGCCGATCCAAGAAGATCTGGCTGGTACCTATCGACTTGGACAAATTGGAGATCCTCCAGCCCAACTTGGAGGTGCCCGGCACCGACTGCCTGCTCAGCAAGGAGCATCTTCGCAGTATCTACCAGAGCAGCCTGTCCATTGGCAACTTCGCCTCTCACCTGCTGGTGTCCCTGCTCCCCAAGCTCTTCACCCATGAGAACCTGCACAAGCAGTACAGCTGCTGCGGCTCCCTGGGCAAGAGCAGCTGAACCCGTCCTGCATAAAGCTCATTTGCCACTACGTGCACCTGCTCTACCTCTGCACCAAAAATGACCACGTCTGGACCCTGGAGTTCATGGACAACCCGTGCCAGGACACGAGCAGAGGCCCTCCTACCAGCAGCAGTGCAAGGTCCACGTGCTGGCCCCGAGTGCAGAGACATGAGGAGCTATGCAATCAACCCCGAGAGGTTCGGGGAAGAGTTTGAGGGTCCCCTGCTGCCCCCAAGAGGAGCAGCAAGGACTTTTTCAAGACTCCCTTGGATGAGGTGGTGGTCCCTTGCCCAGCTTCCGGTACCCTCTCCCTACCTCCCTACCTGCTGTCCGACAAGGAGCTGCGTGAGATCATGCAGCACAGCCACTCCCTGGGCAACTTTGCCGCAGGGCTCCTCCACCACAGAGAACCTCCGGCTGCAGTACAACCATTTCCGGGCTTGCAACAAGAAGCAGCTGGACCCTATGCAGCTGCCGCTCATCTGCCACAACGGGGAAGCTGTCTGCCCCGTGGAGGAGATGGGGCATTGCAAATGTATCCCCAGCATCGACGAGCGGTGCCGCTGCCCTAACAGGAAAAAATGCCACATCCTCAAGAAAGTGGAGAAGTGAAGGCCCGTGGCCTGCCCAGAGACTCGGGGTCACCAGAGACTGAGCAATGCTCGGGAGCATGCCTATGGCATCCACAGACAGGCACGTTATGTCCGTGGGGTGTGGCTGACTGCACTTACACACGCGAACACCCAACCACAAGAAAGGAGCCTTGAGTTTGGTCTCTTGTCCTTACGACTTCTGTCCTGTGTTCCTGGCGGCGCAGCCTGAGTGTGGGAAGCACAGGCTGTGAGAGCCGGGACTAGTGTGTAGGGGTCCTCTCTCCCTGGTCGTGTCCTCCCCAGCCCCTCACAACTTCAAATGCAAACTCAGCAGCTCTCTTGCTCCTCTTCCCGTATTTTACAGCTTCAATTTTTATCCATTTTTTTTTTTTAATGAAAAAGAAAACCTTAAAAAAAATCACTGGGCTCTTTGGGGGCCATTTTACGTAGAAAAAAATCTTTTTAAAAGCGCCGTCTTCAGGCCAAGTGTGGTGGCTCATGCCTGGAATCCCAGCACTTTGGGAGACCAAGGCAGGTGGGTTACCTGAGGGCAGGAGTTCAGGACCAACCTGGCTAACATGGTGAAACCTCATTTCTACTTAAAAAAAAAAAAAAAAAAAAGCAAAAATTAGCCAGCTGTGGTGGCAGGTGCCTGTAATCCCACCTACTCGGGAGGCTGACAGGAGAATCACTTGAACTCGGAAGGCAGAGGTTGCAGTGAGCCGACGTAGCGCCACTGCACTCCAGCCTGGGCAACAAGAGCAAAACTCCATCTCAAAATAACAAATAAATAAATAAATAAATAAATAAATAAATAAAAGTGCCACGTTCGTGTACAATGGCTAATCATAGCTTCAGGTGGCATGGATACTGATTTTCACCAATCTTGTCTTTTACATCTGATTCTGGAAGAGTCAAGAGGCCTCTTGGATGGCAGTAGAGGGGATGGAATAGTGTGAAGTCCTTTGCGGCCATGTGTAAGATTTCCCTTCTGCTCCGGTCCCTCGGAAGGCTTCCATCCAGCTTGGCCGGTCCGTCAGGCATGTGGGTAAAATGTGGTGCTCACTCTGTAGAGGAGAACACTCGATAATAATGATATGAATGTAGAAAGCCATGGAAACATGTCTGCAGTGTCTTCATTTGAGCTGTGTCCTACCACTGTCCCCATTCCCTCTCCACACATGGCTGCTTGTTGGAGATTCTGGGTTCTGGGAGCTGTGTAGTGACTTCCGCAAACCCCAGCGTTAGCTCCTCCAGGCAGCACCACATCCTCGTTCCCCAGTGTGGGCCCATGTCTGGGCCCCTCTTGGGGATACCAGGCATTGGAAGGACACAGGTCATCTCAGATGGGGCACCCATGTCCCTTCCCAGAGTCCACTCAGAACTTTCCCCTTGGACCCCCTAGAAAGTTCTGCTGTCCTACACCTGGCCACCCCTGGGCTTTGGGAGACACAAGTCTTCTCTCCCCACTGACTGGAAATGTCAGACTCCTGCAGGCCAGCTGCACGCTTTCCAGGAGCACCAACCAGGAAATTCCCCAACAGGTAAAATCTTTAAAAATGACACTTTTACCTACCTACCTTTGGGGTCCAAATGCCTAAGAGGGAAAGGAAGCAGTCTAACCAGAGTCCAGGAAAATTAACTGAATCACAAGGGGTAGACATAAAACCCCTGTGGGAATATTACAGGTTCAATAACCTAATGGCTTAGTATTTTGCTACTTTAAAATGCAGAGATAACAGAAACAATCTGAATATTCCTCATACAGCTGGTAAGGACTTCAGTTCCAGTGGCCATATAATTTTGCCTGTACCCAGGGGCAGTTTTAAAAATATAACATCAGATTTTAAGCAACGTAAAGTTGCTAATCTAACTTATAAATTTGTTCTTGTGTCATTTACAGATTATTTCTCTTGAAACCGCAAACCTGAATTACTGAAATCTAGAAAGGCACAGGGACTTACTCTGTCACACACAGCTACTCATGCACATACACACTGTTACTAAAAGCTGAAGTGAGATGAACGGGGCCTACATGAAAAACAAGTTCAACTTCTTTGTGCCTGGAAAGAAGGGACTGGAGCAGCCAGGAGACTCACTTTCCCTCATCGCTTGGGCCCTTCTCTATGCTTAGTCTCTCCAGCACATGCACACAGCAGGCACACACAGGCGCCCTACCAAAGACAGCTGTGGCCCTCTCTCCACCTTCCCTGCTGGTTGTTGGCGGTGAGGGGTCCCATGAAATTTGTTCTGGTTTCTAGAATGTAAACGAGAAGACTCCAAGCCATGAATTGCCCTGCTTTCTAGAGGATGAAATGTTGACCCTGCAACTTTAGAAGCACAATCATTTATTAGTAACTTTTTTGAAATTCCCATCTACCCATGTCAGAGAAGTTCAACAAGTTCTCAGAATTAAGTATGTCTGTCTGTAACTTAGAGCATGCTCAGTTTTTGGAAACCATATTTCAATGATTTTCTTAACATCCTTCACGTGTAGGGCTTTTCCCCCCCAAATCTTACAGCCCCTTTCTGTGAAGAGAAATTGACACATCCTGGGAACTATTCCTGTCCCTCTGGACTGTCGTCAGGAAACGCTTGCAGGTCCTGTGCCCTGTCTATATCATGTCCTCACTTCTCCATCCATATGGGTAGCTCCAGTGGGCATTTTTTTTATTTTAAACTTTTTGCACAAAGCAATAGAACTACAAATACTGATTTTTCAAAATTTAATGTATTCCATGAAATCTGTTCACAATCCCTTTCCTTCCCCCATCTAAATTCTTGGTTTTTACTTGTTTGTCTTTTGGATTTTTTTTTTTTTTGTCTTGTATCCCAGACTAAAAAATTAGCACAGACACGTTTTGATGTTGAGTGAACTAGTAAGTCACAGTAGGTGGTAAGTTCATTGGTTTCCCTGTTAGTAAGGTTTTAAAGAATGAAGATAGTCATGAATGTACAGAGTGTTCACACCCTGCTTCAGTTCACCTTGGCTGTGTCTACATGACGACAAATGTTTGACAGGGAATAAAGTCGTGTCTGGTGTCATTTGTACTAGTGCGCCCCTCCCCCTTCATTGTTGGCTCCAAACCTTCCTTTTCTTTTATGTTTGTTGTTGGAGAGGGAGGACCACATCAGTAGCAATCATCAACCAGTGGGATCTACTTAGTGGTGAGCGGACTGGCCGTTTAATTGGTAGTTGCTGGCCTGACCACGTGGGTTCCTGTAAGATGGCCTCAGTTTCCAACATTCCCCCCAAATGTTTGCTTCTTGCCCAATCAAAAGGGGATCTTGAGACTCCCAAGTGGAGGTCACGAGCTTGCACCCTGCCTGACTGTGCAGACAGACTGTATGGATATATGAAGTGGGGGTGGGGGCCAAGGGGCTATTACTGCTGTTTGGAAATATTTGCCTCTGTAGATCCAAGCTTAATGGTTTTGTGACATCCTAGTACTAGCAAATCCTGTACAAAGTGGGTATCAGAGTTAATACTGTGAGGAGACAAAGTAGTGAGAATAGTTTTGCTAAAAATAATGAAATATCACATATTGTCTGCATTTTACCATTGATTTGAGTGCATCCTTAGAAAACCTTAATGTAATTAAAAACCCAGGACATTTTTGGAAATCGTATGCTCTCTAGCAACTTTGTGTGAATTTTGATACAAACTGTTTATGAGTTACATAAAATGTTATAAAAATAGAAAAAAAAGAGGAAATTATCCTATATTCCCCTGGTAGAAGCACAGACCACACACTCACAGCTCTACAATGGACACACAGCCACCACATTTCCTGAATAAATTCACACTCTTCAGATTACACAAACTCAAACATGCAGATGCCTGCATAACACACTCACAATATACTCACAGATCCAAATACGCACATGGCCGTGTACTCCCAAATACAAACATACACAAGCCTCCCTCTTGAAAACTCTAAATATTCTGTCCATATCCTCAGGTTATATACATATAGTTATAACACCCAAATACACCCAGCCATCTCTCTGCCTCCAAATTCTTCACACCAAAAATGTACACCTAAATTCTCATCTAGACACCGTGAGCATAGATAAAACTCCTCTACTCTGAATACACACAAATCCAACACACAAAGCATTAAAACATAGAACATTACCTTCCTTTTCAAATGTATGTACACACATTCACAATATCTCACAGTACCGTCAAAATACACAGAACCACCCCCAGCACACAAATACACACACACACACACATACACACACACCATTCAAATAAGAACATATAACTATCCAGTACCCTGAGAATAAACCCAAAACCCACTATGCTTCTGTAATATACTAAAAACTCACCTATATTCCCCTAAAAACACATTTCCAACACCACTGAATACTTAACCTACCTACATAAATATATATCTTAGATATATAACAGATACACATGACACAGAATACAAATACCCAAAACAGATACAAATCCCCAAAATGTGTTAGTATAAAAACATCCCACACCAGTCAATGCCTCCCTTGTCACACAGCGGCCTTCACACACCTAAACACCCTCCCTCATCAACTCCTCATACTCCTTAGTGAAATATAAACACAGCAATGGAACATGTTCTGAACACAATAGGGCAGATGTATCACTATGAAGACAATTCATGGTCCTTCTCTGTGGTGTCTCTGAGAAATTATATATCCCTAGTCTATTTAACTCAAGTAAGGCCACATGACTTGTTATAGCAAATGAAATGTGAGCAGAAATGCCATGTATGACTCTGAGCAGAAGAAATCCTTCTAGTTCTGTCCCAAATGAGGCTGCTCCATCCATCTGGATCCAAGGCAGAGGACCAGTAACTGATCAAAGCCAACCAATGGAGGACACATAACATACATGAGAAACCTATGTTGTTGGAAGTCAGTGAGATGCAGAATTATTTGTTTGTTACATCAGATAATCTGGGATATTCTGATGGATGACCCACCAAAACATAGAGAAACACCACACTGCACGTGCACACATACACACACGTGCGCACGCACATGCACACACACACATCCTCTCAAAACTCCCCAAATATGCGTCCTCAATATCTACAGTTAGAAATACACATCTACAACCTTCCATGATCCAAATAAATGCACAGACACACCAACTCCCAATCTCCAAATGCATATATTAGACACTCCAGCCTTCTCAGGCCAGCTGCATAAAACCTGCACAAGCTATGAATTCACACATCCCTCATTCCACCAGAATTCAACACATACTTCACATAACCGTACCCTCCTTCAAATACATATACATGCTCCATACACATACTCTGAATATCCACATAAACTACCCACAGTTTAGAACACATATAATCCAAATGAATCCTCACATTATACACAAAACTCCAACTCTACCACAAACATATGTGGTGGCTTTACCCCATAATATATACACAGCCACTCACACTCCCTAAATTCATACATACAAAGTCCAACTTTGTATGCACAGACACACTACCCTAAACATACAGACCTCCACCTCCTACAGTCCTGAACACACAGACACACGCATTTGTTTTCCACCCTCAGACTACAAATGAAGAAATGGATTCAAGCTGAACAGAGGCAGACTGTGGTGGATGCGGACATCAGCCACCTAGATCCCTCCTTGATGAATGACTTGTTTCACCAATTGTTAGGAATGCTGTTGGAAGATAGACTCAGGCCCTCCCAGGGTTGCTTCAGCTATGGAGAACACCCATGCTGCGTTCTCTCCTCTTTCTGGGGAAGCTTCATATCCAGTGGCTAATCGAAGCAGGTGTAAAGTGGCTGACTAAGGACAGTTCTATTGAGACATTTTAGTCCCACAGCAGCATATGGGGTCAGGTGAGACTGCTTGGGGTCCCGAGTCATACTTTAACTTCTCCTTCAATGCAACTATGCTCCCTTCTTTCACTTATGTTAAAAGGCAAAACATTATACTCATAAACTCTCAGGGACTGAACTAAGGGTGCCCAACCTGGGACCACATTCTTTGATTCCTTCATTCAATGATTATTTTATTTTATAATAAATAAGAGCGCGATACAGTCTCGCTCTGTCACCAGGCTGGAGTGCAATGGCACAATCTTGGCTCACTGCAACCTCCACCTCCCAGGTTCAAGTGATTCTCTGGCGTCAGCCTCCAGAGTAGCTGGGATTACAGGCACACTCCACCACACCCAGCTAATTTTCTTGTATTTTTACTAGAGACGGGTCACCATGTTGGCCAGGATGGTCTCGATCTCCCGATCTCATGATCTGCCTGCCTCAGCCTCCCAAAGTGCTGGGATTACAGGTGTGAGCCACCGCGCCCAGCCCATTCAATGATTACTTGTTAAGCATCAACAAATACAACCTATTAAGCATCAACAAATACAATCATGACTACTCTCTTAGGGAGACTACATCCCATGGAAGTAAACAGATAATAAATACATATACTATGAATATAAACACATACACACAGTTTCCTGGAGATGTACAGTCAGCAATTAGATTAAGCAACTCACTTGTCTCTGTAGAGACTTGTCTCTGTAGAGACAAGTGAGGGACTAAAAATACAGATTTGAGGAAAAATGCAAAGGAGAGAGTACATTCCCTCATATAAAATTGTTTCTACTGCTGAGGTTTCCTGCTCACGGGGTATCTGCAATTTTGGCATGAGGTACACGTTCATTTTCAGGTCTATCCATTATTTACTGTGGTAATATTGCAGATCGGCAGATTACTGCAGAATCCAGTGGACTGAAACCATAAGCATTCACATCAGGTCTCTGAGGGTCAGTGATTTGGCTTGGCTCTGCTGGGTGGTCCTTCTGCTCCAGTCTGTTCCCCGGTTCTTTATTGACTCCTTGCTGCAGACACTGTAGTGGGTGCCCCAGAGGATTCTAAGGTGAATAGGCCAGCTCCCTGTGTCTGAGGTTTCAGTCCTATAGGAGCAGACGTTTCCAGCATTAATTTTGCTGTGAGACAGAGCTTCAAGTTGGGGATTTAGGGGGAAGAGTAAGGAGCCCGTATTTCCCTGGGGCCATCCGAAGAGGAGGCTCTGAGTGTGGATGAGAGGGGGCCTATACTAGGGAAATGGGAAGTTATGTTCCGTATGGACTAGTAATCACATTAGCTAACAGTTATGCCATATGCACCTACAGTATAGCATTCACTGCTCCAAGCACTTTACATGTATGAATGCCAAGCTTTATAACCCTGTGGAGTTAGCACTATTATCTCCATTTTACAGATAAGTAAGTTGAGGCTCAGAGAGGTTAAAATACTTGCCCAAGGTCACAAAGGTCAGGTATACACTGGGGCTTCTGGGATTTGAGCCAGCAGTCTGGTTCCAGAGCCTGTACCCTTGACCTGACCATGGTTGCCCCTTGAGAAACTTCCCTGCCACTGGGGGAGTGCTGAGTGCAGAGAAGACATTTCATACGGGAAGTGACATTTCAGTTACATCTTCTGGCAATGAGGGTCCCCAACAGTAAGGGGTCCTCATGGGGGAGGATCACCCAACCACAGCCCTTTCCAGTGCCCACTGTCAACACAGCAGCTGTCTCCTTGCTAGGAGAACACCACATCTCCCACTGCCTGCTTCCCATGCTGGGCCTAGGCTTCTCCCTCCTGGGACACCTCCAGCTACATCTGCCTCCACCTCTCTTTAGAAACCTGGGGTGACTCCCAAGAGAAGGCCATGGGCTCCTTAAATATCCCAATTCTAACCTGCAGACACCATGGATATACTTATTACTCAAAGGATGCTTCAATAAAGGTTTGATCTGCAAGAAGGACCTAGACCACTGAGCCCCAAGCTGACATCCCCCAGTGTTCCCTACTTACAGCCCCAGGAAACGAGTCTGGGAAAGGAAGGAGAGGCTGGGGACTCTTGTGTTGTGGGTAGGGGGACTTCACATGCCCTGACATGCCCCCTACACCTCTCTGTGCAATCAAAGCCTGCCTCTCACTCCATTCCCGACCCCCAGCTCTCTCTGCTCTGTTCCTAGTGTTCGCCTGGCTGGCCCATTCTGCCTTCCCTGGTCTTGCCTGCTGAGTCTCCTTCCTTTGATCCCAGACTCCTGCAGTGGGCATCAGAACAGCCTCCTTTGAAGGGGCAGTTCCTCAGTGGCCTCACTGTTTACTTCTGAGTGTCCTCGGACTCACTACTGTGTCACTATAGAGCACCAGGGCCCAGTGAGGACTGAGATGGGAACAGATCCTTTTTCCTATAAGCTCCTGGGAAACAGAACAGTCAGGGGCTTCTAAGGAGCTGCACAGAGGGGCCACTCAACACACAGTTGAGGAAATCTTCTGCTCATACAGAGAAGGGGGTGGGTGCAGGATATGTTTCATGACATACACTCTTCAAAAATATTGAGCCCAGAACAAATGGCTCAGGCTGACCTCAGTGAATCTAGCAATTTTCATTCATGCAACCTGCAAGGGAGATTTTCTGTGCTGATTCAAGACCAAGAGACACATGTACTTCTGCCCTGAAACTCAGGATCCATGACTTCCTATTTCAAAACAAAGAAATCCAAGAAGATCTACCCGGTATACATTGCAGTGCATTTTTATTTAAGACATATATTATAAAAGCAGACAGAGCTCTATTCTGCCAATGAAACACAACACAACTAGTACAACCTACCCTCATTATGTTCGGGTAGGACATGAGGGGGCAGCGAGAGCCACCAGGAATCCATTTGTACCACAGGAAAGAGGCTATTACAACATTAAAGGAAGTGATGTTGGCACAGTTTATTGGCAGGAGGATTCACCATGAGGAAGAAAAGGCCAGAAGGCAACTCCCGGTAAGGAGCAAGGCCCACAAATCCTTGGGTGAGTCTGAGGGAGGAGCTGGTGGCTGTGGGGTCAGCAGGTGGACACCTCCATCACGTGGCTCCCTCTGCTGGGCTTGTGGTCCCCTCTGCTGGGCTTGTGGCCCCATGTGCAATAAAGAAAATACGGAAGGTTGGGTCACCCATTCAGAAACATGAAGCTGGCCAGGCGTAGTGGCTCACGCCTGTAATCCCAGCACTTTGGGAGACCGAGGCGGGTGGATCACCTGAGGTCAGGAGTTTGAGACCAGCCTGGCCAACATGGCAAAACCCTGTCTTTGCCAAAAATACAAAATTAGCTGGGCATGGTGGTGCATGCCTGTAATCCCAGCTACTCTGGAGGCTGAGGCAGGAGAATTGCTTAGAACCCAGGAGGTCGCAGTGAGCCGAGATCATGACACTGCACTCCAGCCCGGGCAACGCGGAGACTCTGTCTCAAAAAAAAAGAAGGAAAAGAAAAGAAGAAGAAGCTGAGACGTGATTGCCACTCCAGGGGCATCCTGAGCCTTTGGAAAGAAAGGAGAACCCATCCACAGGGTTCTCAGAAACATTAGAGCCACATTTTCTCAGGGGGGCTTCCCTGTGTCTCCAGACCCCAGCTCCCAGTACTCCTCAGGACAGAACCTGCCCAGCTCTGCCCGTGTCACTTCACTGACCCCAGCCCTGCCAGGCTTCCCGCACATCTGCAGGGCCAGCACCCAGTGTGCTCAAAGAGTGGGGACCCAGAACCAGATGAACACGTCAGGAGGAACCGAACCCATTCTCTCTTGGGGTCCTGAGCCTCCCGGTGACAGAAGATCCAGGAGATGTGAGTGGGAGGCTGCGCTAACAGGATCTAATATCATGCTCCAGATTGCTGAAGGGACACAGATCAGAGCCTCCTCTCCTTGACTCTACCCTCTTCACTCCTTAGCACCAGGCCCGGCTGTACATCTCTGCCGAGTTGCAACTAAGACCTCTGCCTGCAGCTCAGGGGTGCCCCAGACAGGAGCACAAGAGGAGGCTCACCCCCACCCACAACCCAGGCTGGAGCGAATCTGGCTGCCCAGGCTCTGTGACTGGCTTCTGCCCCAGGACCTAAGCCCATGTAAACTCAGGCTTCCTTGGCCTGCCCACTCCAGGCCCAGGTTCTAAAGGTGTGCTCCCCACCACTTGTTGCTCCTCTACTTTATCCCTAGAATTATAGCCCAGTTCTAGGTAGGACTGTCAAGCTCTGCCCAATGCCTTCCACGAGAAATCAGATTCAGGTCCTTGTGCCTGAAGACTCCTTGTCAAGACTCTAGATGACACCTTCTCCAAGAGCAGATAAGGAGTCACCTTGGGCTCCTCAGGCTGAGTATACATTTTCGGTAGGGAACTTCAGAAAGAAATGGTCAACATTCATTCCTCACTTCACCAGAGAAAGAAGAAAATGTCACATGCCTTGGATTCCCTCTTTTTACCATGACTCCACTGAGACAAAACTCCTAACACAGAAACCAACACGTATTCTCAACATTGGGTACCTGCTGGAGGTCCTGCCTTAGCCCCGAAGCCTCAGGTTTCCATGGGGACAGGAACTGGTGGCCCAGCTCTCAGCCTGACACCCAACAGTATCCCCACCCAGGGGCCAGATGGCAGTGCAGGCACAGGTTCTGCAGGCTTTCATCTTGTGGAACCTATGTTAGAGGGTGTCCTCGTCACTCGCCATGCCCCAGAGGAATCAGCAGGGACATCAGGACTGAGAGAACACATGGCACATCTGACCTCCTGCCCTGGAAACCCCACATCTTTCTGACTGTGCCCATCACATGGACAATATCTGGGAAAGTTCTGCTCTGCACAGTGTTCTGTCTACCAGGCCCACCCATCTGAGGATCCAGATGCTAGGAACACACAGATACTGAAGGAGCAACAACCTGCCTAAGGTGCAGGTACCCCTGCATCCATCTGCAGGAGGAAGAGCCAGAAACCACCATATATAAGGATTCTTTGGCCCTAAAGAATGAATCAAGTATTTAGGAGTAACACAGTGATGCAGAATGACCCACCCTTGTCATTCTACACATAGAATCCCCAGTATACACACCCATTAAAGCCTCAAGATTCTTGCTTCATACAAACATCTGCTTACAGATCCTAAACACACACACACACCCCAGTGGTGTGTTGCTAACTGCTTAATAAAATGCTCTCCAGGGGGAAATCGGAAAGCCTAGATTTGTGCTGCTTATGTGGTGTAAATATCTCAGCATGACTAATTTTAAACTACCAACCTAATGCCACTGAACACAGAGCTGAAAAGAGATGTGCCGTGCCCAGTGGCTACCCCAAGCTAGCAAAAGCCAGCTCCAGCACAGCCACGACCTTTCATAGGAATACGTGTATACAATCTACCTGCACCCTGAGTAGGACCCTCAACTCTCACCCCAAATATACAAACAAAACCACCAAACTACGTACTTCCGGAACACAACCTCCTCATGTATCCTGAACAGACACACACAACTAAGATAGGATAGGGTGGTCATAGCTTCCATTAAATAAGAACAAACTTACTAAACAGATGAAGAGAACAAACCATCTGACAGCGCACAAGGAGGTCCTGCAGTAAGGAGGTGGAAAAGAAGAAGGAAAATCCCCAAATTCGCACAAGTGCGAAAACCCACGATTAGTGTCCCTGGCTTGACCGATGCTCATTATAACAGTGAAAAACACACCCTTGGGTAGAGATTTAAGATGTTAATGATTCACGTGATATAGGCACTAACGTGTGCAGCAATAACGCATGCGCATCCAGAGAACCACCCAGAGCGTGCTTAACAGTGACATCCCTTCCCACCTCTTCATGAATAGTCATGTAAGGCTCCCAAAAAGGAGGTTTCCCCAGCATCAGTCAATGCTGTCTCACCTTTGAGCAGCACACTGTGATCGGCTGTCAGAGTGTACGTTCGCTTTGCAGTAACCTCTCTTGCTTACTTTTATGTTGGACTCGCTCTCAAAGTAAGACTTCTTTTGTGCAGCAAAGTCAAGAACCTGAACCAGCCCACCAGCAACACAACTGCTACCTGTACCTGTACCCTAACTACATGGTACAGTAGATGGACTGCCCAATAACTACGCAAATTTGTAGACAAAACTCTACCCGCCCCAAATGCTCACATCACTGCTAAAACCATGTATGTACATATATATGTGCCCAAATACAAATACGTACAATGAACACAGTACCCATATATACTGTGAACCCTGAAAGGGCTAATCCTTCAAGATGGATCATGAGTGGCTAACTGGGCCTAAACTCAAAATGGAGCCAAGCAGCCATTTGCTAACTGCAGGTCTCACACATGTACCCTGCTTCCTGCAAAAACCATGTACTTGTGTCACTTTGGGACTTTCACAGCTGTCTGTTCCTGTTTATGCCACCTGAATCAAGGGGTACCATTTCGTCATATGGACTTAAGAAATAAGATTGTGACTTACATCAGCCAATCAGAAATAAACAACTTGTATCCCTCATTTGCAGAGTGAACCAGATTGGGATCTGAGGACGAACTTTCTCTATAAAAGATAATAGCTCTCTTTGTTCTTTCAGAGTGTACCTTTGTTTTGCACTGAAGGCTGGGACTCCTTGATTTACAAACAGCTCACTGGAATCAAATTTCTATTTTTTTCTTTTTTTTTTTTTTTTAAGAAAATCCTTTTCAGTATATTTGTTAACAGTACATAATGTACATAATGAAAATCCTATAAGCATAGGATCTAAAAAAAAATCACAAGGTATACAACACTTGTGTCAGGCATCACCCAGAAAAAGAATCACATACAATCCCACAGCTCTAAAATACAGAAATCCATGATTCTTGAATGCAAACACAACCTACACAGCCTCTCTGTTTCCAAATACATGCACTGAACCTCCCACATCTCCCACAGTACAAAATACAGAAGCCCCATAAACTCAAATACACACAGAACCACAAACTAGTTTTATCAAATACATATAAGTCCACCTCACAAACACTGAGAACACATATACGAGTGGCAACACCAAATTCTGCGAGTATTACATTTCACAACAGACACAGAGGACCACTAAGTCTGAATATACCCAAAACCCCTCATATACACACTCACAAACTACCCATGAATACACACCCCACCCTCCCAGATAAAAACCATACAACACCAAAAAACCCCACAAAAACACCAATAAAACTCTCATATACACACACAACTTTCATATACTCGTGGGCACATACACACGCAAATATCCCCAATCCCTGAATGTGTAAATCCCCCAAAACACTATCCAATCAATATGCTACATCTCTGGAATACAACCTCCTCACTTCATCCCCCCAAACATGCCCAAACGCATGTACGAACACCCTAGCCTTCTCCAAAGAAATACACTTTAAATACTAACCATCCCATATTCTATAAATAGACTTAGATAATTCATCTATCTGCTGATAAATATACACACAAACCATATACACACCCAAGATGCACAGAAATATCTCCAGCATATCATTTATGAATACCCATAAAAACACTTCCCAACCCCAAATTATCCCAATCTAGTATGAACCAGCTCCCACATTGCCAAGTACTAACCAATAACCATATCACACACCTCTAATAGATATAAATTCAACTCTCTCACTCTCCGGTATAAAAAGAGAACCTCATCCCTCTATCAGACACACACATACTAAATTCCCAGAATATACAAGCCTAATAACCACTTACTGAAAAATACAAGCACATAGCTCCACAAAGCATTCATCTAAACTGCCATGCCCTTGAACACACACACAAACTCAATACTTATGTAGTTCTCTACATGCCCTAAATATACCCACGATTAACTAACACGCCACAAATATGCAAACATGCCACCTCATATCCTCAAATACACATACAGTTCCACAATACCGGCACATATGTAATCATACTTCCAAATGCTCACACAGAAATAACTCCATCTTCCAAGACACAGAATCATACAAAATCCACCTCACAACTGAACACATTCATCCTACCAGTCCCCCAGTAGACATGAAACTGCCCTCACACATTGAAATAGACATACACACCCCCTGAAAATCATAAAAAGAAACACGCATCACCATGCAACATGTCCTGAGTACTTCCTACATTTCCCAAATACATAAACCAGAGTGTACATCCACAAAACGTACACTCTGGTCTTCCGACATTTCCCAAATACATAAACCAGAGTGTACATCCACAAAAACAGACACAAGCACTTTATTATTGCCCATGTGCACAAGATAATTCTTCCAAATCTGCCATACATTAGACAAATACAAATCCCCAACATTCATCTGAGAAAACACGTGGAAAATACATCTTCAAAACCCAAATCACAAGTATCTAACCCCAATTCTTCTGCTATACATATCTCACATCTCATATCCTCCAAATATAAACTCTCACTCCTACATACTCTCACAAAAACAGTTATGACCTTCTTTTTTGGGGGGCGGGGAATGGAGTCTCACTCTGTCGCCCAGGCTGTAGTGCAGTGGCACGATCTGGGCTCACTGCAACCTCCGCCTCTTGGGTTCAAGTGGTTCTTCTGCCTCAGCCTCCCAAGTAGCTGGGCATGCGCCACCGCACCCAGCTAATTTTTCTATTTTTAGTAGAGACGGGGTTTCACCATGTTGGCCAGGCTGGTCTCCAACTTCTGACCTCAGGTGATCCGCCCACCTCAGCCTCCCAAAGTGCTGGGATTACAGGCGTGAGCCACCGCGTCTGGCCCAGTTATGACCTTTAATCTGCAATCTCCAGACAGACACCACCAACCCACACGTGTGAATACATATTAGATTCTCGCCAATTAAATACATATCAAATTCCAAACTAAGAATTCATATAAACACATTTTCACATACACAAAACCATCCCCACAAATCTCACACCCTCCAAAATCCAAAATAAATCTTCCTGACATTCTCAAGTACACACTAACCCAACCACCCAAGATACACACGTGTGTGCAGTAAATTTTAGATACATGTGTAGCCTACAATTTACAAATAATATACCACTACTTTTTATTTGTAAATTCCACATAAGTAAGCGATTCGTATAGAAGCTTTTCTTGACTTTGGCCACACTCTTGCATCCACAAACAACTTGGGCTACTAAGTGAACAGACTATGACTAATGGCCTGTTCTTCCACTTCGCAGCTCTTCACATCATTGACAAATGAGTGTATTAGAACATGCATGCTGGCTGATCATTCTGATCAAGTCAACAAGCTTCACAACTTACTCAGTGAGGTCATTCGTGAGAATTTCACTGATTTTACGAGGACAGGAACTACTTCTTCGCTGAACTGCATCACGGTTTCAACTGCTGAGGTTTTCCTCAAGCTTCTGCATTGTTTGGAATAGGAGAGGCACGGCAGAGACACACTTTGGGGTTCCACTGCATTGTTAAACCCTCCTCCCTCACTTCAGGGCCAGGCTAGCAAGGAAAAGAGCAAGGCCTGGGCGTCCCGCAGGGCTCCCCCTAGGAAAGCTATGAACGCGCCCGCCTTGAGCGCCCCCACAGGCCTGCTCTGGCCACAATGTGGGGTCGCCCCGCGGACACTGGTGACCAGTGGGAGCATGACCAGGAGGCGATTACCTTCTAATCACACTTGGCTTTATTTTTAGGTAACACCAAGAAGGACGCCATGAGAGCGAAGGCCGTTGGTAACCGCCCTTTGCTCTCGCGCTGCCAGTCTCCCCGCCATGAACCGCCAGCAACAGACGCTCTGAGCGGTTGAGGGCGGCCTCGGCGCGCTGGAACCCCGCCTGCCTCAAGGCTCGTGCGCAGGCGCATGGGGCAGGCCTGGAGCCCGCCCTGGGAGCGCCCTGCTGGAGATGGGGAAATGGAGAGACGAGGCACCTGGGTGCTTCCTGGGGCCAGACAAGGCCTTCTCGTTTGAACCTCCGTGACAGTGCCTCTGAGAAACCAGCGCGTCCGCAACGGCCACTCCCAGTTTTCAGTAATACAAACCTGCATTGCATGCACTTAGGTAACACTCTTGCTGAAAGGTTTCCCTTTGGAGGGTTTGTCCTAAAGCAAAGTATCCTCAACTTGCATGTTTTGCATTCCCTTTGGCCTGCATTTATTTCATTCCTGCTCATTCCTTTCAAAAAATAGTATGCCCTGTTTTCCTACTCAGTCTGGAGATTCCATTAAAGAACATTTGTGGCAAAGAATTTTAGACCTGAAAACATACTCCAAAATATACCTTCTTCTGACTCCATTCCCAGAGTTTTCCCAACCGCATTCAAATGATTTCTAGAAATGTTTTTGTTATAGCTTTGATCAATTTCAGTTGACAGAGCAGCAGGTAGTAAGGGAACAATTCCACACTCCCCCACCCCCGACTCTGCAACACAGTGCAGAATTCCAGTTGGCAATAAAAAACTAGTAGAGAAGCAACTCAGTGACTTGAGTTTGTAATAGCTTCAGAAGGAACTTTAATCGTCACATGTAATAGCTTCAGAAGAAACTTTAATCGTCACATCCTTTCTGCTCATTTGCAGGATTCCTGTCATCTGTCTCCATGTGATAACACTGAAGAGCCTTCACGTCTATGCCGGCCCAGGGCCTCAAGTGCAGAGACTGAGAGCTGGGCAGGACACAGCATGGAGCCGCCATTCCTCTACTGTTCCCTGATGGGGTGGAAGAGCATGTGTCCTCTGAACAGGGGATCCAAGCCCTGAGATGTTCTTTCTCAGCAGTCAGTGTGGCCCAGGACTTTCTATGGGCATGCTCAGAGAGCAGCGGCCAGAGGACTTCTAGCCACCACCTCCCATGGTCAGTCTTCACAAATTACCTTTGGCTAATTTGATTGTCTCTCCTCCTGGGGTCTAGGACTTCAGACATGCACAGAAGTGATTGCAGAATTGAGACAAGACACTGTTCCACAGTATAGTTTTTGTATACTGGTCAGAAAAAGACTCATTCAAATCCTGTATCAAAGCCATGTGTAAGAATCTTGAGAAAGCATCCGCTGACTGACTTGACAAGGGAGGAAGCAACCAAGAATTCTGAGAATGATATTTTTGCCTCAACATCCCTCTTAGATGAAGTTATTGATTGAAAATCATTTAAGTTTGCCCCATGATAAAAGGTCTAGTCCTCAGAAAGATCTCCAAAGCATTTACGGTTTGTTTTGTTTTGTTTTGTCAAGTTTACCATGATTTTGCTTGAATTGCTCACCGTTGATCTTCTCAGCTAAGATCGAGATAGAGTTGCACAGCGGAAGAGGGCTGCATGTAAGAAGACAGTTCTATCTCAGAGGACAAAAGGCCTGGGAGCACCCAAACAGGCAGTTACTGTGTGGAGGTCACTCCCCTCCCAGTGGCCACTGTGGAGGCATTTCATAGAAATGCTTGCTGGACCATTCAGGTTTAGAGTTGGGACAAAACCAGCAATTCATGAGGATATTGGACAGGAGTTAGGAATGACCTCACACAACTGGGGCAAGGAGGGGAGAACCCTGGGCTTGAGACTTGCAATCCACCGCCTGCCCCTGCAGTGTGGTCCCTCTTACATTTTCCTGCAACTCTGCCTTTCTTGAGTCCAAATGTCTTCAGAAGGGGTAAACGCTTCGTAAGTGCCAACAGGGTGTGTTTCAGTGAATGTTAGCAATGTGCACTGGTCTGGCTGAAGGCCTGTTCCGTTCCCCAACACCCTCCCATCAGTGCAAAATTACCCCGCCCAGCAGGGAATGACGTGTGTGTCTCCGAAGATTTTGTTGCTGTGCTCTGAGTACTCACTCCTCATCTCCTTTGACCGGTTTCCTATCACTCCCCTTGTTCACAACACAGAACATGAGTGTTCTTTCCTGTCATTTTGACGCTGATAAACGGACAGTGATTCTCAGTGTGAAAACGAGAATGAAGTTTTTTTAAAGACAGGCTACAATAATTCCCACGCAGAGAAGCACGTGCGATGACACTAGATTCCAAACAGCAAGAACGTATGGTGAAGATGAAGCCAACAGTGAGCTGACAGAGGCCAGCCAGGATTCACACATGTGAGGGGATGCATGGGAATGGGGATGGGACATTGGTGGATAGCATCCTGGCGTGTCTTAGAATGAACATGGGTTGTGGATTTCTAACTCCTGGAGAAACCACAGCTCTAGGAATTGTAAGCTGCTTTATGTTAGGAAAGAAAAAGATGGTGTTCTGCCCTCCTGTCCCTTACAACTGTGCTTGCTGCCACTAAACCTGGAAGCTGAGAAGGGTATAATGGCTACTCCTGACTTCCTCTCATCAAATCAGCCCGCTATTGTTTTCTGCAATGGTTGTGTTTTGTGGTGAAGCCAAGATTCACACCTGAGTCTGCTTACTGCAAGTTCTCATTCTCACAGTGGAGAGTTAACAATAATCACTTCATATGTTGCACTTTTTTGGGAAGAGTTACCAGATAAAGTGCAAGATCCCAGTGAAATGTGACTAACACAGATAAAGGAAAAACAGATTTTTTTGTAAAAGTATACTCTAAATATCACATGGATCACAATTATAATAAAAACTAATTCACTGTTTATCTTGAGTTCAAATTCCACTTGGTATTCATTATTCATACTTGCTAAATCCTGCCACTCTATTCTTTTGATTTGAAGGAATGGAACAATGTCTTATCCTAGGAATTTACCTACAGAAATAGAGGAGCCACATTACTAGTCATTATAAATATGAAGAAAACATTGAATCATACTAATATATTAATTTTTACCCCAAAAAACCTGAAAGCATTTTTAGACAGCAAAAATAGCTTCATTATGCTTTTGATTGCATAATATATCTCTGGAAAGATGAAAAACAATCAGATAACACCTGTTTCCTCCAAGAAAGAAAATGTGGTGGCCAGGGAAAAGAGAGGGGAGGAAGGCTGGTCATTGCCTATTCCACTGTGCACAGTTTGAATTTGGAACCATGCAAAAGTATTGCTTGGTTAAATTAAAATCATTCAAAAGACAAAAAATAAATATTTAACACCAGCACAGTATGCTGGGAAACAAAATGAAAGGATTTCTGGTCTTGGTGCTATAGGTCGCATAGTCACTCTTTCCTGGATTGAGGCTTTCCAGCAAAGGGGATGGGAAGTAAGGCTGGCCTGCTGGTGTGGACAGAGATTCCAGCAACATACATGACCTGGGGGCACAAGGATTGCTTCTGAAACAATGATGAGCACACAACCACCTAATAGCCTGGATCAGCTGAGACCATTCTGATTTCAAACACCCAGTCCCCTTGCCTTCCTAAGAACCCCTGTGTTTTCAGACTGAAAACATGTTCTGAATTGTGTTCAGGAAGTGCATCCCCTGTTGAAAGTCATCAAGAGTGGGAAAGAGCCAAAGTGGGAAGGAGCATGTGTTGATTGGCACGAAAGGAGGTCTGTTGATAAAGAATGGAAGTAAAGGGGAAATCAGGTATTAGCTTTTGCTGTGAGTCAGGACAATTTGAAAGTTGCCTAAAGAGATGCACACCATCTGTGTTGCTGCCGTCCAGTTGGAAGGGAAACTCAGGTTCTTGCCTAATGGCTGAAGCCGTTCACAGAATGTCCCCCACCCCTACCAGCTGCCCACTGCCCCTCCCCCTCTGCAGAATGTCTGGGGGCCTATGTTCCAAACCTATTTACATTCAAATTTTCCCTGCTCCACTTGGACTCAGGAGCATCTGCTGAGCCAGGTCACGCTCTTGGTCCTACCCTTGACTTTTTTCATTGCGGAAACTGCCAGACAGCGGTGGTCAGTGCCCAGCCTGAGGGGATGGCTTCAAATGGAGGTGAGCCTGTAGGGATGGGGGCATTATCCGAGTCTGCCATGCCTCAACTCCTTGGGAATTCAAATTTGACACTGCCCCTGGGGACAGTTGATAGGGCTGATGTTGAGGGAGGGAGCACTGGATGTCCCCAAGGACATCACACCTGGGGATGGCCATGGCACCCTGAGTCTGTGGTTAGGGAGGATGAATCCTTAGAGGTGGACCAAGATGCTTGGGGGAATACACCGTGTAGGGGAAAGGTTGGAGTGGATGGATTGATCCTTTCTAGAGGGAGACAGGTCATGTCATTGTGTGTTTGTAGGGAGTGGTGGGATCGTGTTGTGCTGGTGGCCCCGGGAGGATGACAGGCAAGCCTGAGTCCTGTGCTGTGTCTTCAGGCACCTGGAAGGTGCCCTTCCATAGTGTTCAGAGGAATTTAGACTGGAGTTTTCTAGATCTTAGGGAGGAGTGGGTAGAAGTGGTCTCAGCCGGAAAACTGTTGAGTGGGTTGACTGTGACAGACCTTGTAGTGACAACCTCTGGGTGGGCGAGGCTGGGGGCTACTGTAACTGCCACAGCCCGGAGCCTCTCAGCTCCCTCCCAGAGCTGGCTTCTCTGTCAGTTCAGGTAGCTGTTGGCTTTGATTTAACAGGGGTGGGGGCAGATGGGGAAGTTCAGGCAACACAGGGCCTGGGCTTCCTGAGTTGTTCTGAATTGCTTGCCTGTTTGTGGAAGCTCAGGTCTTCAGACCCACTTCCTCTTGTCTGCTAGTTCATGGCCTGTCCTCTGCACTTTGTGTTACTGTGGAGATGAAGAATTTGCTCCTATTCCATTTATACAGCCTCATGAATGGGGGACAGGTGTGGATTCTTCTGGTTCTCAGTGGAAGGGTCTGGAAAGGCTGGTTTCTACTCCTTCCTCTACTTCCTTGAGTAGAGGAAGGAGAGTAGCGCACAAATAGGAAGATGGTTCTCTTAATATTATTATTCAAGTTAGGATGTGCGTCCTGAATGATGAGGTGCATGTGCTGTATCCCTTATTCCCCTTGACTAGAGACTGCAGGAGGTGCTACTGAATAGAGATGAGTTCCAGACAACTTTGCCTTCCCTGGCCCGTGGCCCAAGAACCTCTTGTTCTTGGTTGGCCACTATGTTCAGTTATTGGGAGCTCAAAGGAGAAGGACCAGAGATGGGCTCCTTATCCCACTACCTATTGTAACCTGAGCAGCAGCTGTGAAAATCCCTAGACACCTCCCCTGATAGCCCTGCTGCTCACCATTTGCTGGCTGTGTTCTAATCGTGTGCAGCTGTTGCTGGCTGTGCAGTGACACTATCTCAGGGGACTCCACCACTGCTTCTCACACCTGCTCCCTGGGAACAGAGCTTCCTGAGTGGCAGCTGGGACCATCAAGTACTGAGGAAAGGGTGGCCCGAATCTGACCCCTATTTAGCACTTGCTGTTGGTGGTGCCAGGACAATCACTTCTATGCAGGGCATGACGAGTTATGGATTATCTTCAGGGTTCGTAGGGCACTGGCTTGGGAAAGATTTCCATCCAGTGGTTTTCTTTTGTTGTGTTTGAGCTAGGAAAGACAGGGGTTTACAACAGCTTCAGGAAAAGGCTGATTGAAGAGGAGATGGGGCCATAATATTCAGAAGCTCCTGACTTCCTGTCGGCCTTCTGAGTGCCAAGCATTGCCCTGGGGTAGGCCCCTCACCTGTTGCTGAGCACGCTGAGGACCACCAAGCTGCTGAGAGACTCATCCCTGACCCATGGCTTGGGAGATCCTGTGAGGCTGACAGGGTCTGCCAGGGACACCCCAGGGAGACCCTCGGCAGCGAAGGCTTAGCTGTTGCTTCTTGGGGGACAGGGGTCAGGGAGTCTTGGTGACCGGGGCCAGGCTCTCTAGTGGAGCGACTCTCCCGTGGAGGAATAGAGCATACGATGCACACTCAGGGACACTTGCAAGCTGCACTGTTTCCCTGTCACATGCCCTCAGCTGTTGGGACTCCCCTCTGATTCCCCAGTGACTAGTGTGGACCTGGAGACCCCAGCTCATTCACCTCTTTCCTTTGTCTCCACAGCATACCCAGTGCTGTGACCGGGCGTGACCATGAACCCTGGAACCTCCCTGTCTGTGTTCACGGCTCTGCCGTTTGCCACACCTGCTCCCGGCCCAGCACAGGGGCCACCCCTCATGACTGCAGGGGTTCCTACAGGCGGCCCCCTGGTGCTGCCTGCCTTCCCCAGCACATCTCTGGTGGCAGGACAGGATGGTCACGGCCCAAGTGGGGCTGCGGCTTCCAATGTCTTTGTCCAGATGAGGACAGAGGTGGGGCCTGTGAAGGCCCCTCAGGCGCAGACCTTGGTCCTAACTCAGGCCCCCCTCGTCTGGCAGGCTCCAGGCACCCTCTGCGGAGGTGTCGTGTGTCCGCCTCCCCTACTCCTGGCAGCTACTCCTGTGGTGCCTGTTATGGCTGCCCAGGTGGTTGGGGGCACCCAGGCCTGTGAGGGAGGCTGGTCCCAGGGCCTTCCTCTTCCACCACAACCACCACCAGCTGCCCAGATGCCCCCCATCGTGTTTCCAGCGAATGCTGGGCCAGGCCCACAAGGGGCTCATGGAGAGGGCAGCCTGGCTTCCTCCCAGACTAAGTCCCCGCCGGACAACTCCTGTAACCCCAAGAGTGTCTATGAGAACTTCCGACTCTGGCAGCACTACAAGCCCCTGGCCCGGAGGCACCTTCCCCAGAGTCCTGACACCGAAGCACTTTCCTGCTTCCTCATGTGAGTGCCCTCGGGGCTCCGGAGCTGTCCTGCAGCTCACATGTAAAGTGGCTGCTGGATGGACAGGAGAGCTTGTTCATCCGCTGTTCAGGGGAGCTTGCAGGGCGGTTGTGAGGGTGATGGGTTGCACTATGGGAAGGTACATTTTCAACAACATTAATCTGGCTGCGGCTCAGGACAGACTGTCAGGGGCCTCATCTCAACTGCCCGTCATTGTCCCATGAGTCCAGTCAATCCTTACTTTCAATAATTTTCACAACAATGTTTACAGAAGACCCAGGTCAGAGAGGGTTTCTGGTGTGACGTGAGCTACGGTTTGGGTTTAGGTCTTTGAGTACACACCCCAGTGCCTCCCCTTGGACCCAGTATTGATGGCCAGGAGCACATCACATCAGGCTGGGAGGAGGAGCTGCAGGGGCCAGATGGAACCTGGTACATGCCCGCAGTTCTGCCGAGGTCCAGTTAGCACAGCGGTGGTGGAGCCTTCACAGGGGGATGGTCTTGGGCCCCACACTGGGGTCGATGCTGGGCAGGTATTTGCATCTTCACCCTCAATCCCTCCCAGAAAAAGGGACAATGATGCTTCATTCAGGGGATGGTGAAGAGATGACTTGAGCTCACATATGACATGCATAGCACAGTGCCTGGAACATGCTATGACACATTACATGATAGCAATTATGATTACTGTCCCCATTACTATCATTATCAGGACTAGGCCATCTAGGAGAGAACTCCCCAAAGCCACAGGCTCCAGTGATAGCTCTGAGTGCACTACGAGCCCAGCAGCCCAGGGCCGTGGACTGTGGTGACTGTGAGGCAGCAACGTCAGCATCTGGAAGAGTTTGTGGTTTCATTCCCAGTCCCTACCTCTCTCCACACTGCGGTGCCTCTGTGACCCTGTGTTTCCCGCTGATGAGCAAACGGGAGCTTGAGCACATCCACCTTGCAACACACTGGCCACTCCCCTGGGGAAGTTCCCTGCCTGGGGTGTAGGTGAAAGGTGACCCCATCTTCATCCCCAAGAATCTCACTGCCCCCGCACCCTGGAACTGGTTGCATTCCCCCTTGGAGCAGAGTCCCGGTGCACTGGGGACCCTGATTCTTGGAGTGGAGCTGCCCCAGGCTCACAGGCCTTTGCCATGTCTCCTGTGGGAATGTGGGAAGCTGTACCTGGCTGCTTGCAGTGGGCTTGGACATGGCTCTGCTTTGGTTCTGGACGTGTGCTCCTGCTCCTCACGCTCCGGGACCCTGAGGCTGCGTCCCCAGGGGCTGCCTTACTCCAGAGTCCCCAGGAAGCTGGTTAAATACTCAGTCCTGGGGCCCTGAAACCTGCATTTTAACCCTAGCTCCCAGGTCATTCTGTGTTCACGCTGTATCTGTCAGCTCAGGCTCTGCCGTAACAAATCCCATAGACTGGGTGCTTTATCAAGACACATTCATGTCTCCCAGTTCCAGAGGCCAGAAGTCCCAGACCAAGGTGACAGCAGATTGGGTGTCTGGTCAGGGCCTTCTTCCTGGCTGGAGAGAGCTGCCTCTGGCTGTGTCCCCTTATGGCTGAGAGGAAGAGCCCTGGCATCTCCTCCTGGCCTTATGAGTGCTCCGATTCCATGACTGGGACCCACGCTCATGACCTGCTCTGACCCTGATTGCCTCCAAATACTGACACACTGGCCCTGAGGGCTTCAGCACAGAAATGTTGGGGGCACACATGTTCCACCCATAGTACTGAGTTCACTTCTCAACCCTGAGGACCTGAGGGGCAGTCGGAGAAGCCAGTTGGTAGCTTGTGTTGATGTTTGATCTTGCCGTCGTGTCCTGGGGCTTGAGGAGCCCACCTGGGAGAGAACAGGACAGGGACATGGCAGGACAGGTGTGGCGAGGACAGGGGCCAGGTGTTGGGACCAGGTGGGCTTGGGATGAATGGTGGGCTTATAGACTGGGACTGACTGCACTGGTTTACAGCCCAGTTCTCCGATCCCTGGCCCGGCGGAAGCCCACCATGAGCCTGGAGGAGGGACTGTGGCGGGCCGTGCGGGAATGGCAGCACACAAGCAACTTTGACAGGATGATCTTCTACGAGATGGCGGAAAAGTGAGTGTGGGGTCCTGGGTGCAGGGCCCGCATGGCAGGGTGAGAGTGAATGACAGAGGCCCGGTGGCCGTGGTGGCTTCTCAGCGTGGAGCATGAGGAGGATATGGACAAACACAAGATGCTCTGGGCCCCTGGCTGCCTCAGGAAGCTGCTCCTACCACCTAGAGTGCTCTGGGGTCTCAGTGCTGCCCTATTGGGAAGCAGCCCTGCCTGGCCTGGGGCCTACCCCTGCCTTGACACTGGAGGTCATAGCGGGAGCAGCCAGCATCGCAGCCCAAAGTGGGTCACCTCCAGCTCTGGGGATGGGGAGAAGGGGTGCTAGTGACTATAGACAAGAGTGGGGTGCAGGCTCCTCACAGCAGTGGCCAGAAGTCGGTTTTCTCCCATCCCAGCCCGACCAGGGAGTTGGGTCGGGGAGACCTATGCCCAGGACACCGTGAGCCCCATCTCTGGCCTGACCGCCTTTGCTCCTGGGCAGTCCCCTCCGTGAAGACAGACAGACAGCAGCCTCAGGGGATAGGGGCCCTGTCCTCTGGGCTCAGCTTGTGCTTCTTCCTGATCATTGGACTCCCAGGCCTTGTGGCCCTGGCTTATCTTTGAGGGGCCCACAGTCCCAGCCTCAGGACTCCTGCATCTGGGCATCATCCCTGATGCCTTCTGCCATCAACCGCACCCCTGACCAGCTGAAACCTGGAGGAGGGATCCCCTGGGACCCTCCTGGACATCGTGGCCCTGACTTGAGTCAGGAAGCCCCGTTGATGCCATGGGCTCTGCAGGGGCTGGGTGAGGGAGGGTGAGCCCAGAACTCTGGGAGCAGCTCCCTCCTGGGACTGGGGGATGGCACCTAGTGAAGGCCTGGACAGTCCACCGGAGGCACTTCCTCCCATCCCTGCCCTCGGCCGCTGCCTGGTCCTGGGGAAAGGGGGTCTGGACCTTCTCAGCACAGCCTGGGCCTCCTTCACCCCCAGGTTCCTGGAGTTTGAGGCTGAGGAGGAGATGCAGATTCAGAAATCGCAACTGATGAAGGGGCCCCAGTGCCTGCCTCCTCCAGCCCCACCGAGGCTTGAACCTCAAGGACTTCCAGCCCCTGAGGTGGACAAGCAGCCAGGTATGGCTTCCCACATTCCCACAGGAGCCATGGCAAAGGTCAAAGGGGCCAAGGGAGGCCACCGTGCCCACACCACATGCTTCCCTTCAAGAGGGAAATCTTCTCCCTCCAACAGGACAACTTCCGGGAGCATATGTTGGGTATTGACCTGGTCAAGTTTCCTAGCTACTCTCTCCCCTCGCTCATCCAAAACTCCACACATGGTCTGCCCAGGAAGCAGGGATGAGCGAGGAGAGTACACAGCATATTGGTGGCTCCGAACTTCCTCCCAAGCGATTCTGTCTCACATGTGCCCCTCCTGCCTCCTCCGGGGTGCTGCGGTTCAGGTGGTCCTGACCCACCTGGGACCCACTTCACATCCCCAAGCCCTGCCCTCCCCTGTGTGGTGCAGGCAGCAGGAGTGGCCCTCACCACACCCATCCTCCTCCCTCTCTGCCTCAGTGTACCTTCCCAGCAAGGCCGGCACCAAGGCCCCGACTGCCTGCCTGCCACCACCCAGGCCCCAAAGGACAGTGGAGACCAAGGCCCGCCTGCCACCACGCAGGCCCCACCGGCGAGCAGAGACCAAGGCCCGCCTGCCACCACCCAGGCCCCAGAGGCCAGCGGAGACCAACGTCCCCAAGGAGATTCCTCCAGAAGTGGTGCAGGAGTATGTGGACATCATGGAGGAGCTGCTGGGGCCTCCCCTCGGGGCCACAGGGGAGCCCGAGAAACAACGGGAAGAGGGCGAAGTGAAGCAGCCACAGGAAGAGGACTGGACACCCCCAGACCCGGGCCTCCTGAGCTACATTGACAAGCTGTGTTCCCAGAAAGACTTTGTCACCAAGGTGGGCTGGCCTGGAGTGCTGGGGTCTGCAGGATTCCAGGGGGTAGCACTCCCAGGTCCTTAGAATTAAGCTCTGTTCCTTAGTTACTCAGCAGTGCGTGTATTTCCATGGATTTGAGTGTCTGTGTACGTGACTGTGTGTGTCTGTGTGTTGCTGTGTGTTTGTGTCTGTGATTTGTTACCGTGTGTCTTTGTGTGTGTGTGTGGGTGTGAGTGTGGAGTGTGTATGCTAACTGTGTCTGTGTCTTTTCCTGTGCCATATGTGGGTGTGTTTGTGTGTCTGTGTGTGGTTTGTGTGTCTCTGTCTGTGTGTGCGTATGCTACCAGGTCTGCAGTCTGTGTCTGTAGCTGGTGGTCACCATGATATGATACAGCCCCACAAGGGTGGGGATGGGCGCTTGCAGCTTTCTGCATCTCTTCTGTGTGTCCTTGGCTCCGGGTTACTCCCTGCCCAGGAAGCTCACGCCTTCTTCCTTCTGTTTCCAGGTGGAGGCCGTCATTCACCCCCGATTCCTGGAAGAATTGCTTTCCCCAGATCCACAGATGGATTTCTCAGCCCTAAGCCAGGAGCTGGAGCAGGAGGAAGGACTCACCCTTGCCCAGGTACCCCAGGGGCAGGAGGGACCCAGCACACAAGGCCCACTTGATTGTCTAACCCCACCCTGCTGGGGATGCTGGGCTTCTTGGGGAGCCACTCCGGGGTGGGAAGATGCAGGTTCAGAGGGAGTAGGATGGAGAGGAGCCAGGGAGGGGAGTCAGGATGCAAGCTGCATCCCAACAACGGGATGCCCGGCAGAGCCACACCCTCTCTCTTTGGCATAAAGCCCAGCTGCCTCAGGCTTCCCTGCCTCCCGCCCAAGTGTCCTGGTCTCCACCACCCTGGGCCCTGCTCACACCCAGGGCAGTCCCAGTAAGTGCCCTCTTTCCTTCCGCAGCTAGTGGAGAAGCGCCTCCTACCCTTGAAGGAGAAAGAGCATTCGAGGGCAGCCCCTAGTCATGGCATGGCCTGGTTGGACTCAAGTTCTTCTAAATTTGCAGCTGGCCAAGGAGCAGAGAGAGACGTCCCTGACCCCCAACAAGGGGTTGGCATGGAAACGTGCCCACCCCAGACGGCTGCCCGGGACCCTCAGGGACGAGGCAGAGCCCGCACTGGCATGGCCAGGTCCAAAGACTCTGCTGTGCTTTTAGGATGTCAGGATTCCCCTGGGCTGAGAGCTGCCCGGCCAACCTCTCCTCCCCAGGACCACAGACCCACGTGCCCTGGCCTGGGGACCAAGGACACCTTGGATCTCCCTGGAGGATCTCCTGTCAGGGAGTCACACGGACTGGCTCAGGGGTCAAGTGAGGAGGAGGAGCTCCCCAGCCTGGCCTTCTTCTTGGGTTCCCAGCATAAGCTGCTGCCCTGGTGGCTACCCCAGAGCCCTGTCCCTGCCTCGGGCCTTCTCAGCCCGGAAAAGTGGGGACCCCAGGGAGCTCTTCATTCCCCATCTGCTCCGAGAACAGGCCTCAGCCTAGCAGCCTCTCCTGCCACAATGTCCAAGAAGCGACCTCTCTTCAGAAGCGCATCGCCTGCTGAAAAGACACCCCACCCAGGGCTTGGGCTCAGAGTCTCTGGGGAGCAATCCCTGGCTTGGGGGCTGGGTGGTCCCTCACAGTCTCAAAAGAGAAAGGGTGACCCCTTGGTCTCCAGGAAGAAGAAGAAGCGGCATTGTAGCCAATAGGGGCTTCCGGGCAGGTTTTCTGGTGCCAGTCCGCAAGGGTGGGGGTCTGGCATCTGGTGCCCCAAAGCAGTCAAAATCTTCTTCCTCCCCAGTGCTGATCTTGCTGGGCCTTAGCTTTGGAGGGGAGGGGAGGGAGGGGAGGGGAGGGAGAGGGTGGCTGAATGGGGAGGGCAGAGAGGGAGGGGAGAGGAGGGAAAGGGTGGCTGAATGGGGAGGGCAGAGAGGGAGGGGAGAGGAGGGAGAGGGTGGCTGAATGGGGGAGGAAAGGAAGGGAGGCCTGGGGGGAAGGGGCTGGGGGGTGGGAAGCAGTGCCTTGGGGGTCTCTTGTGTAAACGTGAATAAATGTAGTTGTGTTGGAAAATGCTTTCAGGGCTGCTGCCTCTGTCCTCGGGGCTGTGCTGCTCCATGGAGGGTATCTGTGAGGGTGGGCAGAGGAACTGGGAGATGCCAGGCACTGGGAACCCACAGGGGCTGGCCCCACTTTTTCCTCCTGGTGTAGGGAGCCCCTTCAGTTGCTCCAGGGACTGACAGATGCTGAGGAAGCCCTGATCCCTCCCACTACCCACTCACAAGGCCTGCCTGCGTTAGCGAGGCTTCTTGGAACCTCCCATCATTATTGGTATCCCAGGAAAATCCTGGGATTGGAGAGAGCTGGCTGGCTCTTGTTCTGCTTGGTGGGAGCTGAGGAGAAGGCAGCTGCCTGCAACATGGACATGGGGAGAGGCAGCCGCTCCTGCTTAACCCTCATCAGGAAGAGTGCAGGCACTGGGCTGAGCGGAGACGTTGAGGTGACCGTCCACATGGGTGTGTTTGGGATAGGACGATGGGTGGGGAGCAGGGGAAGTCACTCTGCCTATTTCTGGGCAGGAGAGAGTCTTCTCCAACTAGCTGCAGCAGATGCTACTTGCTGTGGCCACAGGGACTGGCCTCAGGGGCCCTCAGGGTCCTCCATGGAGCCCCCCACAGCTATGATTCCTTTCCCGTATGATGACTGAACTCATGTGGAATTGATGTAGACACAGATGTACATTGATATCTAAAACAGTTCCCTCCCAATACACCATCATCAATGGGAACAAGCATGACCAGCCCACCAGGCACAGGGTGGGTGTCTGCTAGTTCCAGGACCAGGGGGAGCTGGGGCCCAGGCTGAGAGGAGTTGAGGGTCGGCCACCCTTCTGCCAGGCACAGACCCCAAGGGCAGAGCAGGGGCTGCCTGGGATGTGGCATTGGCTGTCTGGGAAGTGCCCTGGGAGTCGGGGGCTAGGCATTCGCTGAAGGGAGACTTCCAGAGTCTGTGAGTGAGATGAGGACTGCATCAGGAGAGCGACCGAGGCTGGGGAGGACACTCTGCTCTTTCCCAGGTTGTCCTGTCCTCCCAGTCTCTGCTGAACTCCCCTCACCCCATGGGCCAACTTCTGCCCCCCCTTACCCCTAACCCACCTATTAGAATCTCAGATCCCAGCATGGACGGGACCCAGCACCCGCCCTGGTTCCCTCCTGGCCAACACCTTCTTCTCCACAGTCCGAGTTCTGATTCCTCCCCCAGGGCCCTTTTTGGCTCAGGACCCCTGTGACTGCCAGGGCGCTGGTCCCAGCACTGCCTGCATGCAGAGCTGTGGTTATGGCGCTGGGGGCTGGCCCAGCAGCAGAGGCTGGTGGGGTAAAACCGTCCGGTACACAGTGGCCTGGCCCCTCAGTCAAGTGACAAAGGGAGTCATGTTTGGGTCCTCTCTGGCCCCCTCTACCCACAGAACACAGCAGTCAGCCAGACAGATGCCCCTCTGCCCCCTCCCCTCTGTTCGATGTGGGCAGTGTTGGAGGTCTGCCGTCCTCTGTGGCCTTTGGGAAGGAGAGTTTATCTTGGCAGGGCTTCCCCAGTTCAGTGCACATCAGGCCCTCGGGGAAAATGTGGGGAGTGAAGAAGAGTCACTGGTGGGTGATGTGGGCAGCTCCCATGACTCCTCTACATTCAGGGCCATCGACAGGAGATAAGGTAGCACTGCCCCTTTGCAGGAGTTAGGAATGTTAAACGAGCCTTGTTTGAAGGGAACGTGGTCCATATTCTGGCATGTGTGGGTGCCCAGCCAACTTCCTCACCTAAGGGTTAAAGTGACACCCTGGGGCTCCTGCTGGTTACCCCACTGGCTGTTGTCTATCCCAATGTCCTTGTCCTTGTTTTGGCTGAACCATTCCTAGGAGGCAGAACTTTGCTTCCTCTACCTCTGTGTCCCACCTGAGCCCTACGATCTGCCCCTAAATGGGCACAGAGGGGCTGACTGGGGGGCTCTGGCAGACTGAACACACGTCGCCCCCACCCCCACCCAGTTCCTGTGTTGAAGCCCTAACCCCAGCGTGATGGTATTTGGAGATGTGACCTTTGGGATATATTCAGGGTTAGAAGAGATCATGAGGGTGGGGCCCTAATGATGGGATTAGGGCCCTGGTAAGAAGCAGAGACCCCAGAGCTCTCTCTCTCCCTGACACGAGGACGCAGTGAGAAGGCGGCCATCTGCAGCCCAGGAATAGAGCCCTCACCAGAATCTCACCACACTGGGACACTAATCTCGTACCTCCATTCTCCAGACTGTGACAAATACATTTGTTTTTTTAATATGCGCCACCACCCCCAAGTCTATGGCACTTTGTCCTAGCAGCCCTATGTGACTAGGACAAGGTCCATAATCTCAAGAACTTCCTTCCTGACTGGTATCTGGAAACCGTGCATCAGAACCACGGGAAAGAAAGGCTTGGCCCCTTGCGACTGTCAGTGCACCTCTACCCCAAGTGCAGTGTATCACACATGAACCAGGAGAGCCTGGGACGCAGTGAAAGGGAATCTGTAAATACCCATGATGTCGTCGCATCCACGCTTGGGGAAGCCATACAGTTTGCTCACAGCAGGTGCTGGGGGTGTGCTGAGGCTCTCTGTCGACTTGGCCTCCCTGCTTATGCACCCAGGTCACTATCTGGGAACCAGTGCGGCTGGAGCTGCCCCAGGCCAGTTTGTCTCCAGAGACCCCTCCGTTCACCACTGGGTGACAGATCCCTGAAGAAGCCATGGCCTCCTGGGAAACTCCATCTGACAACGTGAGTAAGGCCGGCCCCCGTTAGTGAGCATGCTGTGCTTTCTGACAGCTGCCAGAATGGACTTGATCCAGGTGGCTGCCCTTTTGTAGCTCACTTGGATTCTAACTTCAGTGTCACATGATGCCCTATGAATGGAACATACAATATGTGTCTTTCATATCTGTCTTCTTTCACTTAGAATAATATTTCCAAGGTCGTCCACATTTTTAGTATGTATCATTATATCAAACCTTTTTGTTGCTGAATAATAGTCCACTAATGGATATGCTAAAATTTATCCATTTATCAGTTAAGAACATTTGGGTTGTTTTCACTTTTTGGCTATTGTGAATTATACTTCTCAGAACATTTGTGTACAAGGTTTTCTGGGGATGTATGTTTCCATTTCTCACGGCTACATACCTAAGAGTGAAATTGATGGGCCATATGGAACCTCTATGTTTAACCATTTCAGAAGGTGCCAGACTGTTTCCAGTGTACATGAACCATTTTATATACCCACTAGCTGTGTGAGGGTCCCAGTGTCTCTCCAAATTCCGGCCAACATTTACTATCAACTCTCTTTTTGGTAAAGTCATCCTAGTGGTTCTGAAGTGGCATCTCATCATAGTTGCATTTGTGTTTCCCTGATGTTGAACCTCTTTCATGTACCTAATCGCCACTTGTGTATCTTCTTTGGAGCAATGTTTCTCAACGCTTAGTAATTTTTAACTGGTTTGTGTGTTGTCATTGAGTTATAAGAATTCTTTATATATTCCAGATAAAAATGCTTTACAAGATATAATTTGCAGAAATATTCTCCCATTCTATGGGTTGTCCTTTACTTTCTTGATGGTACTCTTTGAGGCACAAATGTTTTTACTTTGGATGAAGTCCATTTTATCTATTTTTTCTTTTGTTACTTGTGGTTTTGATGTCATGTTTAAGAAACCATTAACTAGTCCTAGGTCATGAAATTTATTCCTATGCCTTTTCCTTTTTTAAAAACCATCTTAAACATTTTAAAGTGTACAATTTAGTAATGTTATGTGTATTCACATCATTGTGAAATTTAGATCTTTAGAAATATTTTATCTTTCACAACTGAAATTTTGTGCACATTAAATACTAATTTTCCCCCTACTCCCATCCCCAGCCCTGGCAACCACTACTTGATGTTTCTGTGATTGTGACTACCTTAAATACTTCATATGAAGGAAAGTATTTGTCCTTTTGTGATTAGCTTATTTCACTTAGAATAATGTTCTTGAGATTGATCCATGCTCTAACATGTGACATGATTTCCTTCTTTCTGTAGGCTGCTTAGTCTTCCATTATATGTATATACCATATTTTATCCTTTCATCCACCAACGAACATTTGGATTGGATCTCTTGGCCATTGTGAATAATGCTGCAGCAGGGATTGTACTGAATTTGTAAATTGTTTCAGGTAATATGGACATTTTAACAATATTAAGTCTTCAAATCCACATGCATGGAGATGTCTTGGCTTTTATTTATATACTTTTTGGTTTCTTGTAGCATTGTTGTTTTGTAGCTTTTAGCATCCAAGTTGTTTGCCTCCTTGGTTAAGTTTGTTTCTAGGTATTTTGTTCTTTTTCATGCTATTATAAATAAAACTGTTTTTTTTGTTTGTTTGTTTGTGTTCATTTCTATCTTTGTTTGTTTTTGTAGTAGAGACAGGATTTCACTATGTTGGCCAGGCTGGTCTCAAACTCCTGGCCTCAAGTGATCCGCCTGTTTCAGCCTCCCAACATGTTGGGATTACAAGTATAAGCTGCCGCACCTGGCCTGAAATTTTCTTCTTAATTTCCTTTCCATATTGGTCATTGCTAATGTATGGAACTGCAATGGATTTTTGTGTGATAATGTTGCATTTTTAACTTCGCTGAAATCATGTATTAGTTCTTACAGGTTTTTTGGTGGAATTTTAGGGTTTTCTACATATAAAACCATATAATCTGTAAATAGAAATAATTTTACTTCTTCCTTTCCAGTTGGAATGCCTTTTATATATCTTTTCCTTGTTTAATTGCTCTGGCCCAGTACTGTGTTGAATAGAAGTGGCAAGAGTGGGCATCCTTGACTTTCTCCTGTACTTTGAGAAATATCTTTGTCTTCCACTAGTAAACATAATGTTAGTTGTGGACATTTCATGTAAGGCCTTTATTATGTGGTAGTATTTTCCTTTTATTCCTAGTTTGCTGAGTGTGTTTAGTCATGAAATGGTGTTGAATTTTGTTGAATGTTTTGTCTGAATCGTGTGATTTCTGTCTCTCATTATATTAATGTGGTGTGTGACTTATTTTTGTATTTTGAATTATCCTTGCATTCCAAGTATAAATCCAACTTGGTCATGATGTATAATCCTTTTTTTTTTTTTTTTTTTCTTTGACATGGAGTCTCACTCTGTCACCCAGGCTGGAGTGCAGTGGTGCAATCTCGGCTCACTGAAACATCCGCCTCCCAGATTCAAGCGATTCTCCTGCCTCAGCCTCCTGAGTAACTGGGATTACAGACACCTGCCACCACGCCCGGCTAATTTTTGTATTTTTAATAGAGACAGGGTTTCACCATCTTGGCCAGGCTGGTCTTGAATTCCTGACCTCATGATCCACCCACCTCGGCCTCCCAAAGTACTGGGATTACAGGCGTGAGACACCACGCCTGGCCTATAATCCTTTTAAGGTGCTGTTTAATTCTGTTCACTAAAGTTTTTTTAGGAATTTTGCATCAATATTCACCTGATACACTGGTCTTTAGTTTTCTTTTCTTGTGGCTTTGGTTGTGGAATCGAGATAATTTTGTCCTCATATGAGTTTGAGAGCATTTCCTTTCTTTAATTCTTTGGAAGAATTGAGGTTAAAGATTGGTGTTGATTCTTTGGTAGAATTTCCCAGGGCTAGGTTTTTCTTTTTCTTTTTTTTTTTTATTATACTTTAAGTTCTAAGTTCTAGGGTACATGTGCACAACATGCAGGTTTGTTACATACGTATACATGTGCCATGTTGGTGTGCTGCACCCATTAATTCATCATTTACATTAGGTATATCTCCTAATGCTATCCCTTCCCCCTCCCCGCTCCCCACAATAGGACCCGGTGTGTGATGTTCCCCTTCCTGTGTCCAAGTGATCTCATTGTTCAATGCCCACCTATGAGTGAGAACATGCGGTATCATGGAATACTATGCAGCCATAAAAAAGGATGAGTTCGTGTTCTTTGCAGGGACATGGATGCAGCTGGAAACCATCATTCTCAGCAAACTATCCCAAGAACAGAAAACCAAACACCGCATGTTCGCACTCATAGGTGGGAACTGAATGATGAGGTCACTTGGACACAGGAAGGGGAACATCACACACCAGGTTTTTCTTTTGGGAAGGTTTTTGATTACTGCTTCAATCTACTTACTAGCTATAGGTCTGTTCAGATTTGTAAAATTTATTTGTGGTTCAGTTTTGGTAGGGTGTATGTTTCTACAAATTTATCCATTTCTTCTAAGTTATTCAATATGTTGGTATTTAAATATTAGTAGTATTCTCTCATAATTCTTTTTGTTTCTGTGGCATCAGCTGTAATGTCCCTTCTTTCATTTTTAATTTGAGTTATCTTAGTTTTCTTTCTTTTTTTCTTAGGTAGTCCAGTTAAGGGTTTGTAATTTTGTTGATCTTTTAAAACAACTAAATCTTGATTTTGTTGTTTTTTTCTATTACTTTTCTATTCTCTATTTTGTTTATCTATCTGGTCTTTATTATTTCCTTCCTTCTGCTAATTTTTGTTTAGTTTGTTCTTCCTTTTCTAGTTCCTTGAGGTGTTAGGTTATTGATTTGAGCTCTTTCTTCAAGCTTATGCTGCTATAATAAAATACTATAGACTGAGTGTTTTAAGCAACAGATATTTACTTCTTTCAGCTGTGGAGCTGGAGGCTAGGAAGTCCAAGATTCAGGTGCTAGTAGATTCTGTGTTCATAAACTCCTCTTTCATATTTTCTGTGCTACAGTCTGACTTTTTACATCTATCAATCATCCATGTCATCGATTTCCTCTTTATCTGTGTCTAATCTACTCTTTTGCCCACTCACTTTGATATGCATAAGTGTGATGCCTCATCATACATGATTAAGAATGTTCATTCTTAATGATCGAGATTTAATAACTTTAATAATTTTTACTACTTCATCAAGAACATTCTTTTTTATTTAAATGAAATGCATTTATTAGGAACAACACTTTGAATACTCACAAGCATCTTGCACACTTAACCCTAGGCCAGAGGACACTTGGCAACCACACAGGAAAAGGAAACCAGGACAGAGTCCACGGAGGCCAAGGCGGGCCGATCACCTGAGGTCAGGCGTTGAAGACCAGCCTGGCCAACATGGCAAAGCCCCATCTCTACTAAAAATACAAAAATTAGCCAGGCGTGGTGGCATGCGCCTGTAATCCCAGCTACTTGGGAGGCTGAGGCAGGGAGAATTGCTTGAACCCAGGAGGCGGAGGTTGTAGTGAGCCAAGATCGCTCCACTGCACTCCAGGCTGGGAGACCGAGCGAGATCCCCCCCCCAAAAAAAAGAAAGACAAAGAAAAAAAAAGAAAGGAAGGAGGGAGGGAAGGAGGGAGGGAGGGAGCGAGGGAGGGAGGGAGGGAAGGAAGGAAGGAAGGAAGGAAGGAAGGAAGGAAGGAAGGAAGGAAGGAAGGAAGGAAGGAAGGAAGGAAGGAAGATAGAGAGAGAGAAAGAGAGAGAGAGAAAGAAAGAAAGAGAGAGAGAAAGAAAAGAAAGAAAGAAAAAGAAAGAAAGAAAGAAAGAAAGAAAGAAAAGAAAGAAAGAAAGAAAGAGAGAGAGAGAGGGAGGGAGGGAGGGAAGGAGGGAAAGGAGAGGAGAGGAGAGGAGGAAGGAAGGAAGGAAGGAAGGGAAATGATTGGACTCAAAGTTATGCTGCAAATTAACTGGCACTATAATCCCTATTCAAAATCATTCTGTGGCATAATCTACAATGAGGCAAACTGCTGACACCTATCAAGCCCCAAGGGGCCCTCTGAGTCCCACCTCAGGGGAGAACCTTGCTAGGGTGTATCCGATGGCGTGTGTGGTATCTGTGCTCCTGGAAACACGTGGAGGCTTTGGGGTGAGTGCAATGCCGGGATGGTGGTCTTGAGCACTCACACCCTCAGTTGGAGGAAAAGCCCAGAGTGAATTTTATTTTTCCACATTTGCCTCCTTTGATGCTGTATATCTGTGATGGTTAATAGTAGATGTCAGTTTGACTGGATTGAGGGATACCTAGATGGCTAGTGAGGCATAGTTCCTGGTTGTGTCTGTGAGGGTGTTTCCAGAGGAGATTGACATGTGAGTCAGTGAACGGAGAGAGGAAGATCCCTGCTCAATGTGGGTGGCACCATACAATCAGCTGGGGGCGTGGCTACGACAAAGCACGTAGAAGAAAGGGGATATTCAGTGCTCCATCTTTCTTTCTCTCTCTCTCCCTCTCTCTCTCTCCCCACCCCCTATCCCCCTACCCCCCCTCCCCACCCTGCCCCATCTCCTCATTCCAGAGCAGGATGCCTTTTTCTCCTGCCCTTGGTCATCAGACTCTAGGTTCTTTGACTTTTGGACACTAGGACTTGTACCAGCAGCCTCCTGGGGTCTCTCAGGCCTTTGGCCTCAGACTGGGGGCTGCCCTGTTGGCTTCCCTGGTTCTGAGGCTCTCAAACTATTGAGCCATGATGCTGGCTCCCCTGGGAGCCACGCTGTCATTCTCCAGCTCATGGGACTTTGCCTTTGGGGTCATGTGAGCTAATTCCCCTTATAGATCCTATTGATTCTGTCCCTCTGGCGAACCGTAATACAGTGTCTTCCTGTTCCATTTTGCATGATTACAGGGATGGGAAAATATGTTAGGGGCTGGAAGATGGTTCTCTGGGAGGAGGTATCAGGCAGGGTCCTGAAGGAAAGACCCTCCAGGCTCTGTCATGGCAACTTTGCTGACCAGTACATGGTCTTCTTGTCCAGGAGTCCATGGATGCTCAGGGCAATCTAGGCAAAATTTGGAGTCTGTGATGTGCTTGGAAATTTCAGTGAAGATTTGGTAGCGTCCTAACCCAAGCTATTTAAGAGCCTCTGCTTTACATGGTGTGAAGGACCCAACAACCACCTTCTATATAGCTGTCCTGGGCATGCTTGGTCTTCCCAGCAATGAGTTTTTTGTGGTGTGATCTCAGAGCTCACCTCACTCCACCCTGAGACTCTTGTACAGTGAAGTGCAAGGATGTGGCCAGGACAATTGTCAGCAGTCAGCTCCTGGCCTGCCTAACTCAATGTAGAGCATGTGTCCACCATGTGCTACTGTGCTGCCCAGAGTCACTGGGCTCATGAGCCAGATATAAATGCTGAGTCTGGGGCCTGTGTGCCCGACAAGCCCTGTCCTGTCAGTTGGCCCAGGGAGCATCACACAGGGGACTCCTCTCCTCAGGCTCTCTCGCATCTCTCTGGCAGACAGGTGGTCATGATCGTCTGCGCTGTGGGGCCCTATTATTCCAGAGCAAATGCTGGAGCCAGACTGACCCTATGGAAATGCACAAGGACGTGGGCTGTGGTGATGGGCGCCCTCAGTCAGGCACCAGCTGTCCCGCGTTCCTGGCTTCCACCTCTGAGGCAGCTCCCCGACATTCTCCAAAGTCTGTCCACTTCCTTATCTGTTACAGTTGCTCTTGTCAGGGGGAGCAGTGGGCTTTGGCCTGTTTACCTGCACCCTCATGTGTGTGCTACAGCCTGGCTTGGGACACATTTGGTCTCCATGTGAAGACCGAGATTGCGACTTTCTGTGCTTGGAGCCCCAAAAGGACAGGTGGGCCCTGAGGGACAGATGTCCCAGTCCCAGGACAAGGAACTTCCCCCAGGAGAGCTGCTCATGGCCCCCTTTAACTCCCAACTCCCATGGAGGGGCTGATAGGGGTTCCCTGCAGGCTGAGGCTCTGAGCACAGGGACACCTGGGGCCCTACATACCAGCCCTATGAGAAATAGGGCCAAAGAGCCTCATTCCCCGTGTGAGTGGCTGGTCACCCACACTTACGGGCCTCATCCTGCACAGGGTCCTGTAGCTGACCCACACCTGACATGCTGAGTCTTCCTTGGGCTTCATCCCCTGGAGTCGTCCCCTATTCCTGGCTCCCATGCTGGTGGCCCTGCCTTCTGTCACAGATACCCAAGGACTCTCCAGGCCATACCTCAGTGACAGCAGCTTTGCCATCCCGCTGGCCTCAATCCCAGAAAAACTTCAAGAGAACAAGGCCCACGATTTTAAAAGGGCTAAGACTAATGTTAACAGAAAATGGACTGTAAGATGAGGAATTTTCACAAGTGTTCTCCAATTTATACAGAGAATGAAACAGAAATTGTGAAGTTGAAATTTGCAAAAAGCAACACTAAGAAATAGTGGTTTAAGCAGATGATGCTTTCATGGATTCAGGGCAATGACTGCTATCCACAGAGTGTGCAGAGGAAGGGCCTGGTCCTGGTGGGTAGCATGGCTGTGGCTCATCCAAGAGAATAAGAAAGGGCTGGGCAAGCCTCATATTTGGAATTCACCAGAGTGAAACTTGGCCAGTGATGCCAGGGAAGGGCCACAATGGTGAAGGTGTTGACCACCCATCTCTGCCACAATCAACCCTGATTCAAAGCATTTGCTGAAGAACCAGAGCAGACTGACAGTGAGAGTTTGGGCCTCTGGGCCAGTCATCTCTATAAAATGACGTATTTCTCCAAGAACAGGACAAGGAGTCACTATTTTCCCAAACCACAGACCATATCTTAATAGAACAACTTTTTAAAAAGTTCTTATTTTCTTTTACTTTAAGTTCCAGGATACATGTGCAGAACGTGCAGGTTCATTACATAGGTATACATGGGCTATGGCGGTTTGTTGCACCTATCAACCCATCATCTAAGTTTTAAACCCTGCATGCATTAGTTATTTGTCCTAATGCTCTCCCTCCCCTTGCCCCCGACCCCCCGACAGGCCCCGTGTGTGATGTGCCCCTCCCTGTGTCTTGCGTTCTCATTGAATAGAAGAACTTTTAAAAATGTGCAGCTGGAGCAGCTTTGAAGGGAATTGGTAAGCAGTGGGTGGAGAGTGATGTGTTTCAGGAAGGGTTGGACTGTCTGGCTTGCAGGTGACCCTCTTGTCCCACAGAGGCAGTCTGCCCGTAACTCATCAGGAAGCCCAGGTAGTCTTCCTCAGGCACTTCCATCATTCCTGGGATGGCAGAGATAAGAAGGGACTGGAAGAGATGGGGGCAGAGAACAGCCCTCACTGACAGCACAGAGCCTCACCCCTCCACACAGTCTCTGTCTCCTCTCCTCCTCTGCCCACACAGTGACTCCCAGCCTCCAAGATTCCTGCTTTCAGCAATGCCCCTGATAGCACACCAATTATCTGAGGAGTTCTCAATCACCAACTCTTCACTGCCCATTAGCACAATGAAGAAACTGAGGAATGTATATGTCCCTGAATGTTGCTAATGGTCTTAGGGCAAACTGCTGCTTATTCTGCATTGTGTACTTCTTGGTTAATTGGGGTTAGGGTGTCGTTTTTAAAATGAAATGATGTTCATAGTGTCTGCAAAATGAAAGTTGTGCAACCCCATGAAAACCTCTATGCTTTTTGAAGGAGTAAAGGAAGTAAGGAGGGTGATACAAATTTTGATTGTTGAAGTGGCATGGGGGCAGGTTGAACTTGTCCAAGACTGCTTCCCTGCAGGCCAGCCTCCTTCAAGGCTTCATGAATGCTGTCCATCGCTGGGTGTTAAGATCATCAAAGCTGAATTCTAGTAGAAGAGACATTCTAGAGGTCTAGAATGTCTTACACTCACACACTTAGAGGTCTAGAGACACCAGTTCTAGTAGTCCACCATTATGCCTCCACTCTTTAGGTCTTGAAACGAAATCATAATCATTCATTCTACAAGTATCTACTCAAGACGTGATATTTGTCAAGTGAGTGATGAGCACAGTGGCTGATAGGCAGACACAAACAAAAATCAAAAAAATGAGTAATAAACGGTAATGAAGGCCGGGCATGGTGGCTCATGCTTGTAATCCCAGCACTTTGGGAGGCAGAGGCAGGTGGATCACCTGAGGTCAAGATTTCGGGACCTGTCTGGCCAACACGGTGAAACCCTGTCTTTACTAAACGTACAAAAATTAGCTGGGCGTGGTGGCCTCTGCTGAGCTCTCTTTTGTGTTTTAATGTCAGGTTAAGGAGCTCTGGGGCCTTTGGGGATTCTCAGCCAAACCAGGTCCCATCATCATGGCTTTCTCCCCTCTCTGCACAGGTGGACAGATAATCTACTGCTGCTCACAGGACACACAGAGCTCACCCCTGCTCACTCAGGCTCACCTCCTAGGATGCCTCCTAGGCAGGCAGAAGTTTCCACACTCACATTCTGGGACCAGAGACCTGCACCTGCCCTTGCTACACTCAACTGTCTCTCGGGCTATCACCACTGCCCTTGGAAGAGCTCACACTGCTGGTGTGCCCAACTGTTTCTCAGGCTCTTGCCAAGAGGTGGCAAGAGAGTTAGTTTTTCCTACTTACCTGCCCACTGGGAACAAAACTATTTACTTTCTACTGAGGTAAAACAGATTTAACATAAACTACCATTTTAATCATTTGTGAGTACAGGATTTATTGGTGTTAAGTTTATTCACATTGTTTTCTCACCATCACTGCCAATTCATCTCAAGAACTTTCTTATCATGCCAATATCAGACTCCAAACCCATTAAAAACCCAGCTCCCTGCTCCCCTTTTTCCAAGTCCCTTCGTCTGAAGTGGAATGATGAGACTATTTTTGAAATTAGAATGTTTACTTTTTGTTGACTTTCTCTCCATGAAAACCTTCCCTTGACTGAGTCAGAAGTCACCACACCCTGGTTTCTGGGACAGATTCCCCCGAATCCTCAGGAGACTGTGCCGCATCTGCTGATGATGCCATAATGGGACCCCAACAGGAAAACCGGGATACCTAATGTGCAAGGGCAGAGTTTTCCGGGGAGAGGAGGGGTTTCTCGAGAATTCTGGAAGCATGTCTGGAACTAGAGCCTTATGTGGGAAGTGCAATATTTTTCTATCAGCGAAGCACCGAGAATGGGGAGACAGCTTCTGAGGGGGCATCACAGGCAGGGGAGAGGAGAGGCAGACAAGACTGGCTGTACTTACACTCAGGCCATTGAGCAGGGGAAATAGTCCGGAGTATGTGGTACCACTTTCCCATTGGGATGTTGTGCCTTTTCTTACCAATTTTTGAGAACTTTTGGAATATTATGGATAATATTAAGGAGAATAATCCCTGCCCCAGTTCTGGGCTGCTTCCTCTGGCCAGAGAAGGCAGGCTTGAAGGTGTTGGGTAAAGACCACCTGCCCGGCGCTCCAGGTTTGCTAATGCACGGGAAGGAGATGCAGCCCAAGGATCCTGAAGCTCTTGCTTCGAGTAGATATTCTCCACCTAGAGCTGCCAGCCATGGGTCTGGCGAAAGAAAACTCTCAGGACCACCGCTGCCACTGCCACCAACCCCTCCCCTGCAATAGAGGTGGATAGAGATGACCTGCCCCCACCTACTAAGCTTCCCTGCCTATCTCCTGAGGGATTCCTGGGCAACATGGATAAGAACATGTGGGTATTAAGTAGAACATCAGAATCCAGGAGACTAAAACAGTCACTTAAAAGGATAAAGAAGACATGACAGGGTAGGCACAGTGCCTCACACCCGTAATCCCAGCACCTTGGGAAGCTGAGGTGAGCGGATCATGAGGTCGAGCGATCCTGGCCAACACGGTGCAATCCAGACTCTACTGAAAATACAAAAATTAGCCAGGCATGGTGGCTCTTGTCTGCAATCCCAGCTACTCGGGAGGCTGAGGCAGGAGAATGGCTTGAACCCGGGAGGCAAGATTGCAGTGAGTGGAGATCCAGTGGAGGTTGCAGTGAGTGCTGCCGCACTCCAGCCTGGCGACAGAGTGAGATTCCATCTCAAAAAGGAAGAAGACATGGCAAACCACAGTGCCAGCCAGCCTGCCCCTGCTGTCTCAAAACCTGCTGAGACTCCCTGCCCCTGGTCACCTACACTTCACGGATCCCAGCACCTCCTGCTACCTCTGACTTGGCCCACATGGCTGCTGGACCCCTCACCCTGCCTGTCCCTCCACCTTCGCCCACACCAAGAATTGAGTAAAAATTGATATCCATAATTCCTAACTCACCCCTGGCTCTTCCCGCTGACCTTGCCCCCATTTTGGGTGTTCCACCTAATGAGAAAGCAGGCTGCCCTCATTCAGTTGCAGCTTCAGCACCTCTGACCTCTCACCCCTGCCCCATACCTCCTAGTCCCGCATCTTTCTCCTTCCAGCCTCCCTTCAGAAGGGAGCCTCCTATACCCATATGTGTGCTTTTCTCTCCTCCTCTTTCCTCCCCCACTCCTCTTCCAGCACCTTCCACTGGGATCCCTGCTGTCACCCATCAGCAGATGAATTCCACAGCAGCCATTTCCACCATCACAGCAAGGCTATCTGCCCACCTGGCCTTGCAGCCTCCTTGAGCCCTCAACTCTTTGCTACGGACACGACTCCCACTATTAACGCTGCTGTTTTCAAATCTTCACCAAGCTCCAGAGTGAGCCCTCTCTTAATTCCCCAAATTCAGTGCACAGTAGAGGCACCCTGGAAAGACATTAGCCGACGTCTGCCTGGCTACATTCATATTCTCCAGCCCCACCCTCAGCCCACACTTGGGGCCCCCTGATGGGCAATAATGAAAAGCCTCTGTCCCCAGTGCCCCTGTTTTTCTGAGCCTTCCCATCAGGGTTCCTCCAGGTACCTCCAGTTTAGGGAGCAGCGCCTCTGCAACATCCTCCTCCAGAACAGATGGTGCTATGGGGACGGCACCATAACTGCTGCGACTGAACACAATTAGGGTCCCCATTCAGAAAGAGCAGCCAAGGCCCACCTGGTACACACAGGTGGTATGATGGGGAACAAATAAGAAGCAAGTCTCCCTCCACATATGGTTCCCATGAATGGACATTGCTGCCTGAGGAAGGGGATCAGTCCCTTGAAGTTAAATTTAAGCTGCTCTCTCCTTATACAAGCCAGAGGCCCCAAACCTCAAAGTGAGTGTGTGTGTGTGTGTGTGAGTGTGTGTGTGTGTGTGTGTATGTGTGTGTGTTGGAGGATGTGGGGCTGATGAACCCAATCACAACCATAGTATATTTGAGACACTCTCCTGTGGACAGAAGAAGAGCCAGCATGTGTCATCATCAGCTGTGCCCTCCCTGGCTTGACCGTTAATCTGGCTGACGAGAGCCCCCAGCCAGGTCTCTATTCTTTGAACTGGCAGGAGGCCCACTGCTATTTACAGGTGCCCCCTTCCCCTTGCCTGTTCACTTTGATGGGCCCTTCTCTCTCCTGATTGTGTGTATTAAAACCTTATTTTTGTTGCTCTGCCTCTGCTCATGTGTCTATATGTTTTGTAATATATATCTTATATTTTTATTAAATATATATTAATTATATGTAACCTTAACATTAGATATAAAGAATGTAGGCATATAGATATATTACAACCATAAAACCTAAAGAAACTTACAGATCAACAAATCTGGGACCTCATAAAATTCAAATGACAATTTTAATGTAATGGAACAAAGGCAGAACAGTCACTCCCCTCCACCCTGAGAAAATGGCTCTCCCTGCCCACATGCAGACTCTCCTGAGATCTGCCTGTTGGCGGCACGCATTGCAGTAACTGGATGCTTCCACCACTTGTCCCTATGTAAGTTACACAGAGGCTTCCTTTGTACATCCTGCAATGAAGTCTTTTGGCCTTCACTTGGTGAGAACACAATATTTCCTATTAACTCCCTGTGCATTTTTTAAAATATATCTCTATAACAAAGAAAATGTCACTCCCTGGCACCAAAGAAATGTTAACTAGATAAAAATGCAGACCTTGAGAGGATATGGAAGCTCTCTTCTAAGTCGATCATCCAAATGAACCAAAATATGTTCATCTTGATCGGTTACTCCACATCTCCAGCAATATGACCCTGTAGGCACCTGATCTCCTCCATTAACATTTTATTTACAAAATCAGGCTTCAGGCAAAAGCTAGTATGGTTTGCCGACCCCTGTTCTAGTAGAAGAGACATTCAACAACTAATTACACAAATAACAACCACTAAGTGCTATCAAGTAAAAGTTCCCAATGCTTAAAACCCTCTAAGAGTAGAAATTGAACCTATGCAGGCAGATCAGATTGCCCTGAGGGAGTGGGTCTTAGATTTAATGTAGTTAATTAGTCAGGCGAGGGCAAGACTACTCCAGACAGAGGAAACCACCTGGGGAAAGGGCTGGGGCAGAAGACAGTCTGGCAAACCCAGTTGGAAAGACGCTTATGGAGCGGGAGCAGGAAGAGTGAGGGCCAGCGCCTGTGAGCTCAGGCTGAAAACAGCAGGGAGGCCAGCCCCTGTGAGGTCCTATGGGTCTTGTGAGGGAATTAGGTCTCTATTTAAATACAGAGACTGCGGCACAAGAAGTAACATGCTCAAGGCTGTACAGCCTGCACAAGATGGAGCTGGAAGCCTCCTCTGTTCACCTCCAGACCCAACTTCTGTATTCTCTTTGTGTTCATTTTGGTTCTAGCCTTGCCCAGAGTCTTTACAAGTTTCCCTCCATGCAATTCCAAAATCTTTCAACAAAACAAAAAGGAAAGGAAATTTTGTCTGCACCTAGGCTATCCTATAGTGGAAGGCCTAGAGGACTGGGGAGAGCTGTGTTCCCGCTTCTCCTTTCCTCTCTGATGCCCCCTTTTATGGAGTCTTAGCAAAGCTTTCTCTGTCCTTGATGTCAAAGGAGCCTTCAGAATATCACCTGGGCTCCTCCTCTTGTGTTACCATGCCCTCTGGGTCTCGCCCTGCCCGCCTCTGCACTCTGTCCTCACTGCCTCAACTTCCACGCTCCCCTTGGGGACACTTGCACAGCTTGCTGCCCCATGAATGCTCCACGTCTGCTTTTCAGTTCCACGTTCCTCTGCTGGAAGAGCACGTGCCTCGCCCGGCCCCTTTGTCTGGACTCCTTCTTTTCTTTAAGAATCTACCCAGGAGCAGCTTCTGATGCTTCTAGGTCTGCAGGAAGCCATCCCCGGCCCCTTCCTCACCCAGCCTGAGCGCTGTGCTCCCCTGCAGGGTCCACACAGTTCCCGGTGTGAATGGCTGACATCCCAAACTACAGTTCACCTCGGCCTCCCGCACTGCACCCTGAGCTTGTGAGCTCTGTGACAGCAAAGGGCTTATGCGAAGGGCATTTGGCACTTTGCACATGGAGGTTAACCCATTTACATTGTTAATTCCATTCATTCCCACCTCTTAGGTACCTGCATATTTCTATCCTTCAGATTTCCTAGCACTGGACCTTACAGCAGCATTTCTTAAAATGGGGTCCCCAGTCCAACAGCAGCAGCATCACATGGGAGTTTGTTAAAAATGCAACTTCCGGAGCCCTCCTTGGACTTCTGGGATCTAAAATTCTGGGGGTAGGTGCAGTGATCTGTCTTTCATATCCCCTCCAGCTGACACTGAGGCAGGCTAACGTTTGAGAACCACGGCCTCCCAGGAAGTCATTGCTCATGAAATTGTTGATTCCCTGAGGACAGTAACGGGTTATTTTCAATCTGGAAAAGAAAAAAGAGTAACTGAGGAAATGACAAAGAACACTTTTACTTTAGAAAAAGAATTTTCTGACTTGATATTTCAAACATGTGACTTCCAAAGAAGGCCTAGTTTTGTACATTTAAAAACAAGGTTGATTCTGTCTGATTCAGTCTACCCCAGGTGTGGTTTTGCTGAAGGGCAGGTGTTTGGAAGAGATAACCTTACCAGGTGCCCTCCACTGCTCAGATTCTCTGCTTCTAGGATATTCTATGTACTATAAAATAAATGTAAGCTAAAGAGGAAGGCATGATTGCTAGGGGAGTAAAAAGATGGTTTCTGTTTTGCAGGATGAAAGTATTCATGGATGGTGGTGGTGTTGGTTGCATAAAAATGAGAGTGTGTTTAATGCCACCAATCTGTGCAGTTCAAGATGGTTAAAATTATCAATTTTATGTTATTTATGTTTTACCACATTTTGAAAATAAAAATAAAAAGTTAAAACTGGAACCTAAAAATGTCCAGGTAGCAATAAAGCTGGCAGAGTAGCGTATAGGACTACCCAGTGTATTTAGAGCAGCCTAGCAAAGAAGAGCCCCCTAGAGAAACGGAGGATAAGAAAAGAGACAGATTGTTATTTCCAAAACAACCACCTATAAAGTGGTCTTCCTAATGGGAAGAAGTGATTGTTCCTTGGCTCATTTTATTTTTTATTTTTTATTTTTTTAGTTTGCAGGGTTTTCGTTCAGTTGGAATTCATATGTGGGAGGATGTCATAGTCTCTGCAGGCCTTTGGATTCTTGAGAACTTAATCAGGCCAAGCTGTTCATGAGGAGTAGGGTGCTCAAATTCATCCTTCCAACAAGGGCCTGTTGGGTACCACTATGGTGCCAGCCCCACGCTGGCAAGAGGGATGAAATGCCCAGTGAGGGCCACATCCTGGTTCACCTACCAGGCCACAGGCTCAGCTCCACAGCTGCCTGAGAAATTTGCTTTCAGGAGTAATTTGTAGAGATTGTAGCTGAGCTTTGGGTGGCAACATGAGGTGCGGTCAGACTTTATCATCACAACCAAAAGTCACATGCTGATGAGAGGCTGCAAACAACACCTGGAGCCCATGACCCAGCAACTTCCAGATGTTGAGCTGGGACAGGGAACAGGCTTGTCTGCTCCAGATGATTGCCCTGGCCAGAAAGAGTAAACCAAGGAGGCACTCTTGAAAGAGGGTGTTAAGGAGCACTGAGCCCCCTTCCACCTCCACCAGGAAACGTCCCCAGGACAGACAGCTGCTGACCTCTTTCTGGAAGCGCTGGGCCTCAGAAGGTTGCTGGTTCCTGCCTACTTGCTCCCAAGGCATATTCTTGATCAGAAAGGAGGGAAGAAGTGCGTGGGTGTGGGGAGGAGAGGCAGGGAAGAAGTCACAGGAATGCCCACGGCAGAGGTCTGCAGGGACGCTGGGCTATCCCTGGTGGCAACACTTTTGGGGCTGGCACTGGATGAGGACAGCCTCACAAGCACCCTGTGCTGTGACTCCAGCCCCCAGGATCCTCCTCAGGGTTCAAAGAAGGAGCTCAGGTGAGCTCTGGGTGGATGATACCATCTTTTCCCATTGAAATCACAGAATTTTACAACTAAAGAGAACTTCCAGATGGTTTGAGTCAACTGCACTCTTTTGGGGGCTGGAAGCAGAGTTGAAAAGATTTAGACAAAATCACACAGTTCAATTATTAACAATTCAGACTAAGTTTCAGGCCATCTAACCACAACTGAGGCCCCCCAATACTACTCTACTAAGTGTATTATACTGTGGTGTGTATGTAGGTGTATGTGCACATGTGTGTGAATGTGTGTCAGGAGTACATGTATATACATGTGTATTGTGTAAGGGTGTGAATATGTGTGCATTTGGGCATCTGTACATAAGTGTATGTGTATAGGTGTGTCATGTGCATACATGTTCATATGTGTAATGAGTTAGTGTGCATGTACATATGTGTGTATTGGGCGTGTGTGTAATTCTGTGTTTGTGGGTGCACATACACGTGTATTTGCGTGTGCTTAGTGAGCGCTTCGCTGGCCATAATGGCTTGTTTCTCTGGCCAAGAGACTTGATTCTCCCTGATTCAGCCATAAGTGTGCATTTCCCAGCATCAGGGTGACTAACCAGGACATCTGGAGAACTTTCTTCTTCTCTGCCCCACCCATCCTGCCCACTCCATTCTCGGGTGTCAGAGGCTGAGGCTCTGGCCCCAGTGTGAGCCCCACAGGAGGTCTTTGAGCCCTCAGGTTGCCTCACAGCCAGCATCCATGAGCATCTTTCTGTTTTCCAGGAGGGTGAGCCAAGGCTGCTCCCGTCAATGACAAAATGCTGGGACCTGGATTCACATGCAAGGAGAAACCAGGCACTGGGGGCTGAGGGTCCAGCTGCTCCTGGGCTGGGAGTCAGCAACCTCGGTGCTTCCAGGGCTCACCCTCCCTGGCCATGGGCAGTGCCCCTTGGCTTTGCGGCAATTTGAGGCAATGAAAGTTTTTATTTCCTCTGGCTGTATTTTCTAGACATATTTTAACATAGCTATAATAACATAAAATGTTGAATTTTTTGTCCTGCTTTTAAAAAGATTCTAGTTAGGTTAGATTATAAACAAGGTGGGTGGATCACCTGAGGTTGGGAGTTCAAGACCAGCCTGACCAACATGGAGAAACCCCATCTCTACCAAAAATACAAAATTAGCCAGGCATGGTAGCGCATGCCTGTAATCCCAGTTACTCGAGAGGCTGAAGCAGGCGAATCATTTGAACCCAGAAGGCAGAGGTTGCAGTGAGCTGACATCGCACCATTGCATATTAGCCTGGTCAACAAGAGCCAAACTCCATCTCAAAATAAATAAATAAATAAATAAAAATGCCTAATAATTACTTATTGAAAGTATAAGTATAAAAAACTTTAATTACATTAATTATGAGATTTTAAAACTGTATTACTTGAGAGAAGAGACCAAATCTCCTCGTGATAATTTTATTAATTTATTTAATAATAAAGATGAACATAAACATTTGTGCAATTCAGTGTTTAAAGTTTGCCAAGGTATATGTATATATTTTCCCAGTGCTGATGCTATGAGAAGCCTAAGCCATGATGGAGAAGCCCCAGGCAGGTGCTCTTGTCAACGGCCCAAGCTAAATGCCCAGCCAACACCAGCATCTGCGGCCAGCCGTGTGAGTGAGCCTTTGCAGACGTCTAGTCCCGTCAAGCCCTGCAGATGTCTCCAGCACAGATAGAGCCTACAGATGTCTCCCCATGAAACCACACAGCCAAGTCCAGGCGGAAAATGTGAAAGGGGTTTCTACTAAGCCACTGAGTTTCTGGGTGATTTGTTTTACAGTAATAGAGACCGTTCAGGTTCTATCTTTTATATTTTTTCAGTGGGAACATGAGACTTTTGAAAAAACACAGGTGATGAAACTATGTGCTCTTTTAGCCAATACAATGGGGAAGTTTTTCTGTTGATTAAAATAATGCAGGTGCTTACAGGTAGCTTGGTGAAAATGTGGCCACAGACTCTCAGTTTGGGTCCTCTTATCTGTCTTCCACCTTCCAAGGCCAGCACAGCATTCCTAAAGCCCAACCTCACACCCTGGAGTTTATCCCTCATCCCTTGAGGACCCAAAGACAAACAGCCTTGCCAATGCAGTAGTACCTTGTCTCACCTCAACTGCCAAGTGGCCGTGGGGTCTTCAGCAGCAGCTGGGGAAGATGCTCCAGAAACTGGCCCTGATAGCTTTGCCCTGTAACTTGACTGGGTTGCAAACACCATGGGTGAGATAAACGTGATTTCTAAGGCTCTTTTTCAGTATTGAAATTACATGTATGTCTGATCTCTTTAAAGAAAAATGTGAATTCTTTATTAAAACAATTTTCTTTTGTCCTTGTAGACTATTTGTCATATTTTGCTTCAATCAAGAGTTGGGTCAGACACAACAACTGGGCAGCTGACATGAGATCTGCACATTAGTTACTAGAAGAGCCAGAAAGCCACCCACTGTTCCTCCTAGTGAACCACTGGCAGAGCAGGTATGGCTTAGAACCCAGTTTCATGCTTGACTGCTGATATGGTTTGACTGTGTTCCAACCAAATCTCATCTTCAATTTTAGCTTCCACAATTCCCACATGTTGTGGGAGGGACCTGATGGGAGGTAGTTGAATCATGGGGGCAGGTCTTTCCCATGCTGTTCTCATAATAGTGAATAAGTCTCACGGGATCAGATGGTTTTATAAGGGGAAACCCCTTTCGCTTGACTCTCATTTTCTTCTCTTGTCTGCTGCCATGTGAGACGTGCCTTTCACCTTCCATTGTGATTGTGAGGCCTCCCCAGCCACGTGGAACTGTGAGTCCATTAAACCTCTTTCTTTTGTAAATTGCCCAGCCTTGGGTATGTCTTTATCAGCAGTGTGAAAACAGACTAATACAATTACACAAAAAAGTCAATGCATCAAAACAGAAAGAAGTCCACCAGTACATTTGAAATTACAGTTTATTTAAACAGGTAAAAATGTGTATATCTTTTTAAAATGAAAACACAAAGTAAGTGAATCAATAATACAAACATGTTTATAGCAGTAATTAAAACAGAGGTAACATTTACCAGTGTGAAAATATCAGAATTCCAATCACACTTGGATCTTCAATGATTGAAGTCTGCATTCCACACAGCAGGGGCTGGTAGACTGAAGATAAATTCCTCCTCTGGATGTGCCATCCTCAGTCAAGTTCTTCCTCATCACCATTCATCAGCTCACACAGTGGGGTAGCTGGCTGCGGTGGCGATTCCACAGTTGTTCCTCTGGTCTTTGGCCATCTTTATGTAGCCATCCATGCCCCAGTTTTTACCCCAGCTGAAAGGAGAACAGGTTTTCCATTTCAGAGGAAGGATAAAGCACTTTGGGTTATTAACTTAAACAGTGTGCCAGAAGCCACAGGCTTAACATAAAGAATCAGGAGCGCCGGGCGCGGTGGCTCACGCCTGTAATCCCAGCACTTTGGGAGGCCGAGGCGGGCGGATCACAAGGTCAGGAGATCGAGACCACGGTGAAACCCCGTCTCTACTAAAAATACAAAAAAAATTAGCCAGGCGCGGTTGTGGACGCCTGTAGTCCCAGCTACTCGGGAGGCTGAGGCAGGAGAATCGCTTGAACCTGGGAGGTAGAGGTTGCGGTGAGTCGTGATCACGCCATCACACTCCAGCCTGGGTGACAAGAGCAAAACTCCATCTCAAAAAAAAAAAAAAAAAAAAGTAAAGGATTAAAGTTACAAAATCTCACAAACAGGTTCCATTGCCTTAACTTATCTAGCAACTATATAAAAACATTCCTTTTCCATTAAAAACACAGGAGATAGTTTTCTTTTTAGCAATTTACTTGTTTGGCACTCTACATACATTGCTTCATAAAATATTTAAGGTTATGATAGGCAGTCCTGGTGTGGTGGCTCACACCTGTCATCCCAGCTCCTGAGTCCAGGAGTTTGACAACATCCTGCACAACATGGTAATACCCCATCTCTACCAAAACTACAAAAAAAATTAGCCAAGCATAATGGTGTGCACCGATAATCCAAGTTACTGAGGTAGGAGGCTTGCTTGAGCCCAGGAGACGGAGGCTGCAGTGAATTGAAATCATGCCACCGCACTCCAGCCTCGGTAAAAGAGTGAGACTCTCTCTCATAAATAAATAAATAAAATTATGATAGGCAGAACTTTTTCAGTATAAAAAAATGGCAAGTGGTCATCATCCACATTTTTCAGTAAAGAAAAAAGCAAGGGTTCAATAATCAAACATAATTAATTAAAACAAAATCCAAGATTTAAAGGAATATCTTATTTGACCAACTTTTCCTCTCTTTTTCTGTGAACATTTCACCTGAGGATGCCTGAGTATCAGGGGCAGAGTAAAGAGGAATAGGTAGGAAAAGCTGGATAGGAGTAGGATATTTAGCTTTCATTTGACACACAGCCATCAAACTGAACTGTGTGTCCTTTTCCATTGTAAATAGTCACATAATACATAACCAAAAAATTTTTAAAAAGCAATGCATGTATATTTTGAGTTTACATATTGAGTTCTTTGAATAATCATAGATTATTAAATACTAAGATGATATACTGTATTAGATGTGTAATGCACATGTTATATATTTATGACATACATATGTATAGATGCTACACTTGTTTTCATAGACATTGAGTTCTATACATGCAAATTAAAGTGATTCGGATTTTCAAGATCTCACTGAAAGAATACCTCTTAGAGTGAAAATCATAAATGAATATACATAAAGTATTTCTAGTAGAAAAATGAATTCCCCTGTCTAGACACAGTCATAAGAAAAAATAAAAGGAGGAAGATACCTGTAGAGATTTCTTATTGCACTGGATATCTTTCATTTGCCCCTGCAAGGCCAATCCCTATTCTCAAACCTGCTCTGTGCACCTAGGAGGCTGAAATACACAATGTACTACTTCCAGGGCTCCCTTACTGCCTGATGTCAGTTGAGTTCAGCCAATAAAAAGCAGGAGCAAGTGACTGGAGGAAGAGAGAAGAGCAAGGACTGCAAGAAGAGAGAAGGGTGCGGCAAGTAGTTACATTCCTGGCTCCCTCCCCCTTCTAGGAGTGCTGGCATTAACTATTTCTTTGACCAAAAGTCACAGATCCAGCCAGGCAGCCCTGTCCTCACAAGCCTCTCTGTCTATGGATTTTGGTAAATTATTTACCTCTCCCCTACAGGACTAGGAATGCTACCAGGGCCCCTTTATTACTAACTGAGAGGTTCTAGACTATCCTTGTGTGGCTTCCCTGTGGGGTGCCCAAATCTTTATTCCATGTTTCTCAAGTTACCACATCAGTTACCTTTTGGAAACCTAAATGTACACCTAAAATATCTAGAAATTTGAGACCTTTGTTTTCTGGATCTTTTTCAAGAATTAGTTTAGATGCTGACTTGAGAGGAATTTAGCACAGTATTTTTTTAAAAATACACTTAAAACAATGTCAATGTGTTATTTAATTATGTAATACATTTGTCGCTTTATCTAGATTTGCATCTCTTATCTATACCATGCATATAAAAATATATTTGATACAAATTATAATACAAGGCATACAAAAATAGATCATTATAATAACAGAACATTTTCTAAAGAGGTTTTAAAAGTGTAAGTCAAATGCCTTAATGTAACACTACTTCTAAAATGTATTCTAAAGAAATAATCTTGCATGTGTGGTTAGATTTAACTACAGAAATATTCATTGTAACCTTTCTTTAGAAGTGAATATTGAAAACTGAAATAAATCTAAATGTCCGGCCGGGCGCGGTGGCTCAAGCCTGTAAACCCAGCACTTTGGGAGGCCGAGACGGGTGGATCACGAGGTCAAGAGATCGAGACCATCCTGACTAACATGGTGAAACTCCGTCTCTACTAAGAAATACAAAAAAACTAGCCGGGCGAGGTGGCAGGCGCCTGTAGTCCCAACTACTCGGGAGGCTGAGGCAGGAGAATGGCGTGAACCCGGGAGGCGGAGCTTGCAGTGAGCTGAGATCTGGCCACTGCACTCCAGCCTGGGTGACAGAGCGAGACTCTGTCTCAAAAAAAAAAAAAAAAAATCTAAATGTCCAACTTTATAATTGCTAGTTATGGAATACTAACAAATGAAATCCATACTTTTAAGATAGCATTTAGTGACCCAAATATATGTTCAAAATACATATAAAGGAAAAACTGGTATGTTATTAAAGAAGATAGAATAAAATTTATTTTTAAAATGTATGCTAATAAGACAGTTTTGATATTTAGGAAAACTAAAATGTTAGGTAACATTTTCAACAAAATAAAATAAACTTCCTGTTTGCTGAGATTATAGGTGTTTTTAAACAATTTTTAATGTATGCTATACACACTGAACATATATAATTTATGTATCAAGAAAAAATCAATTAAGTTCAATTTTTAAAATCAAAAGTAAAAGTCAACATAATAGATCAGAGAAGATAAAGATGAATTACACTTTTTTCTTTACCTGACAAAAGACAGTACATGGCTTATGGAGATGATTTTTTCTCTGGTTTTAGCTCTAAGATATAAAAGGAATTTATTGTATATATCTGGAAATAAGAGGTACTGAATACCTAACGTATATTAATTACTGTTTTAGCTTTTTTTCTTTACAGTATAGAAGTACTATGTGATGACTCACTTTATCAACCATTGAAAGAGCCATTTTCAAAGACTGATGAAAATCGAAGCGTTACTTAAGCAATTTTCACCAAAGCATTGAAAACTATTACCTAAGATTAAGAAAACACTTTTCTAGGGATCCCTGATATCTAGGGATCTAATGACCATTAGATCCACCTCGTATAATGGAATTAGGACAAGCCAAAGATCTGGATGATTGAATTGTCATTTGGGGATTGTTACCATCATACAGCTCAGTTTATGGCAATTTCTATACATGTGTTTAGTATTAACTGAAGGAAACTCATAGGAATTAGATGCCAGACATGAGGACCACATACATATCTTTTGAGTGCTTGTGTCATAAATTGAAAAGTGTGTTTTAAGAGTCTGGGATATGAAACCACTTTTTCCCTATTGTCAAATCCAACTCATTCTAGCTACTGACATAATTTGCACAATATAAATACAAATAATAATGAGCAAATTTATGTGAAAATATGTTTCCAGTGTATAGGTAGTTTTAACCATTCTTTTTAGAAGAAATGTGTGTGTGTGTGTGTGTAAATATCTTAATTGTTGAAATGATTAAGTCATTCACAGGTTTGTTAACAATGTTTTTCTATGTAGATAGAGTGATAATAATTTGTATTACATTTTAGAGTTGTTTGATGCAAATAAGAACCAACTCAAAATTTTATTGAGGTTAAACTCCAAGAAGATAAAAGGAAAACTAAAATCACAAAGTAAAATATAATTAGAATATTTCAACTGAGAAAAAAAGTAAAAAGTTAAGCATCTCAATGTTCGAGGTTGAAGTTGGTTAATTGCAATGGAAAAACCGCTAATTACCGCAAATAGTAATTGAGAGACATAAATATTATACAGGTGTGGCTGCAGGAAGCGGATATTAATCAAACACATTTGGCGTTTTCAATGTTGCAAAAATTACAATTGTAAACACTGTCCAATTCAAACAAATGTTATGTGAATTTTAAATGTGTCTCAGTAAATTATAATGTATAAAAACAGAATTTTTACTATGCATCATAATTGTTAATGTGTTTCATAATCAAGGTTGAAATATAAATCAATTCACTCTATTATTTGGTTTGGAAGTTTAAAAGGACAATTCACATTTCCCTTGATACACTCTACCAGTGTCACTGGACTGGTGATGTGACAAGAAACATCTTCTGTAGAACTGAATTGCAATAATATGGAGATTATAACAAAATTATACATGTACTTAAGAATATTGATTTTAAAAGCCTTCTTCAGATTGCAACATTGATTTCCAGATCTGTTGGGAAGGAGCTGCCTTACTTAATGTAACAGTCTTGGCAATGGAATAATCATATATATCACCCATGGATAATTAATTTTTAATCACTGAATTTCACTGAAATATGTTGAACATAAAAATTATACAAATATGATTTTGTATGCTAAGTTTCAGATTCTTTGGAATTTTATTCTAACCATCAATCAAGACAGTATACTGTGAGAAATGTAGACCATGTAATTATAAAGTCAACATTCAGGAAGTTTATTTTTCTCTTATTTTTAATTATCTCAAAATGATCTTGATTCCTGCAGAGTATTAGTATACCTGGTAAGTGAGAGTCTATTTCTTTTAAACTTCATCTGTATTAACCAGCTTTATATGACCAAAATGTCCCCCAAATTTAAAGCTTTGCACAGTAAGGCCTTATATGTACACCTGGCCTCATTTCAAAAGACTGAAGCAGTTGTTCTCAAATTCAGCTGCACATTAATATAAACTGGAAAACTGTTTAAGCTCCTGATAACAAAGCCACATGTGAGACTAATTTATGCTGAATCACTAGGCCAAGGACCCAGGTATCAGTAGTTTTTAAAACTATAGAGGGATAACCAGGGTTGAGAACCACTGCACAAAATGGTAAATGCAACTTTTATTTAATTTTTTTAAAGAAATAATGGTTGAATTATTTCTTAAAACTATAGAGGGATAACCAGGGTTGAGAACCACTGCACAAAATGGTAAATGCAACTTTTATTTAATTTTTTTAAAAGAAATAATGGTTGAATTGATACTGATCTTAGTACCAAGTCATGGCAATTTTTTCGGACTTAGAGAATTCATCCTGGCGTTGAGATTATTAAAGGAACCTAGAAATCCAAGTGTTTTTGTTTACATTTTTCCTGTAAATATTAGAGTATGCTAGTGCTCATCCTTACTTGATAATTTTGGAAAATATATTAAACATTTGAGATTGAATATCAAAAATCTCTAAAATAATGTTAGAAATACCATTCTTCTATGAAATAAGCTCAATCAAGATACATATTATAGTGCCCATTTAAGAAAGTCTAATAATAATGCTTGCACTGCTTAAAGATTAGGTTGATAAATTAATTATTGTTAATTCTACTTGCATAATCAACAGACACCTAGAGATGGAGTCTTAAGTATAGACACAGAAGTTGAATACTTTTAAGAACTTTTACATTTACGTCCTGGTTAAATCTTACTCTAAAATTATGTTGGATGGTTGTAATTAGTACACATGTGATTAGAACCGTCTTTCTCAGGTTATTACACCACCATAGAGACACAGCAAAATTATAGAATTAAAAATAAAGCAAGAAAAATAATGTAACACTTTATTGACTTCAGACAATTATTTTGAGATCCTAATCCTACCAAAACATTCTGCTTTTCTTAACTTGATCCTACTTTTTTTTGTTCATTTTAATAAAGGATGAACCAATATCCTGAGAAATTTTCAAACAGGGCTGGTTATAACACTAAGTCCCTAGATCTCACTATGTTTTAGAAAAATTGTAAAGTATTTCAAATAATCAGTAAAGTTTCAGCTCTGCACCATTGTGTCTTTGTAATATGGGGACAGTCACTTCACTTCTCTCCCTCTCTCGTTTTTGGCACATGTTAAGGCAGAGAAAATAGTATCTACTCCAGCTATCCCATAGGTTATTATAAAATGTAATAAGAGATAGAAAATCACTTTATAATGTTCAAGGTATTATAAAAGTAAGCCATGATTATATGTGGGATTTACAGCAGTTTATTTACCACTTAATGTATTTTTAACGTACGTTTTTGCCATATTTAAAAATTATAATTTTTACATTTTGATTTTTAAGTGAAAAAGTAATAGTATGACATTATACCATGTTATATCTGATGCCATTATGTCAAATAAAGCATTTTAAACTGTTTGGAATATTATCAAAATAAATCTTATAACTGATAATACAGGTTTTTGAGGATTTAGTTTGTACAGCAAAAATAGAGGCAATAAAGACAAAAATAGATTAACAGGATTACTTAAAATTATAAAGTTTGTGCAGAGCAAAGGAAATAGGAGGATGGAGGGTGGAGAGGCAACCTACAAACTGGGAGAAAATATTTGCAAACCTTATATCTCAATGTACTAGTGACTATCAACCTAGTAACTAGTCACGGGAGCACTGTCGTGCATTTGGTATTTTTTAATTTTCGGGATGCTGCCACCTACCATGGCAGGAGCCTGATCCCCGCGGAATCGATTGTAGCTGGACTTATTTTGAACATTCTGAACGAACATACCCAACCATAAGGTGCTAATTCATTCATGCTTGAAGGGTATAAAAATCAATACACATTTCACGCACACATGTACGTTTCCGCACACGTGTACGTTCACGCACACACGTACGTTCACGCACTAAAGGACTGCTTCGGATTAAAATCGCAAATCTGCCCTCCCCCCATCTCTGACTTTATTGTTAAACTAGGTTAAGAGGTACTCTTGCCAACCCCCAAAAACAGGTACTTAAATTGAACCTAGTCAGAGCCCTAAAAATCATAATTTAACCATGAACACTCCAACCCTGGCCCCTCAACGTAATTTTCTAAAAATTTCTAATATTCTCCAACCAAGTAAGCTCTCCTATTTAAATGTTAACTAAATTTCCGTCCTAATGAGAGGTGACAATGTGCCAGCAGCCCTCATTCGGCGCCTCCTTGGGGGGCGTCCACTCTGGCCGTGCTTGAGGAGCCCTTCAGCCCGCCATGGCACTGTGGAAGCCTCTCTCTGGGCTGGCTGAGGCGGAGCCGCCTCCCTCTGCTTGTGGGGAAGTGTGGAGGGAGAAGCGCGGACGGGAACCGGGGATGTGCGCCCCGCTCACAGGCCAGCGGGAGTTCCGGCCGGCGGGGGCGCAGGCTCCGGCTCAGCGGGCCCCGCACTTGGAGCGGCCGGCCGGCGCCGCCAGCCCAAGGCAGTGAGGGGCTTAGCACCCGGGCCAGCAGTTGTGGCGGTTGCGCCGGGTGCCCCAGCAGTACCATGGCCCCCCTGCACTGCACTCAAATTCTCGCCGGGCTTTAGCTGCCTCCCCGCGTGGCAGCGATCGAGACCTGCAGCCCGCCATGTCTGAGCTCCCCCGCTGCGGTAAGCTACCACAGGCCGAGACTCCCCGAGGGGCGCCGCCCTCTACTCCGTGGCGCCTGGTTCCATCGACAGCCCCAGGGCTGAGGAGTGCAAGTGCTGCTCGGGACTGGCGGGCAGCTCCGCCTGCAGGCCCAATGCAGGATCCACTAGGTGAAGCCAGCTGGACTCCCGAACAAGATGGGGACTTGGAGAACTTTTATATCTAGCGGGAGGATTGTATGAGCACCAATCAGCACTCTGTATCTAGCTAATCCGGTGGTGACTTGGAGAACTTTTATGTCTAGCTAGAGGATCGTAAATGCACCAATCAGCACCCTGTCAAAACGGTCCAATCCGCTCTCTGTAAAGTGGACCAATCAGCTCTCTGTAAAATGGACCAATCAGCAGGATGTGGGTGGGGCCAGATAAGGGAATAAAAGCAGGCTGCCTGAGCCAGCCAACGGAAAGGGTGGCATACTGTTTGCTTGCTGCCATCTTCGTTCTGTAGCAGTTTGTCATAAATGTTATTGGTGTTGGCCCTTTGGGTAGATGTTGCGTTTAAGAGCTGTAACGCTCGCCGTGAAAGTCTATAGCTTGGGTGGATGTTGTCTTTAAGAGCTGTAACACTCACTGTGAAGGTCTACAGCTTCACTCCTGAAGTTGGCAAGGCTAGGAACCCACCAGGAAGAAGCATCTCCAGACACATCTGAATGAAGGAACAAACTCCTCCCGACATACCATGTTTAAGAACTGTAACACTCACACCGTGAGGGTCAGTGGCATCATCTTTGAAGTCAGCAAGACCAAGAACCCACCAATTCTGGACACACTAAAACTCAAGTAATACATAAGGTATCTCTCTCTGAAAAGCATGTATTGCAGCTGTTATAGTCCTAAATCAAGTATAACCTCGACTGCAAATGGCCCCTCAGGGAAAGCCTCTGCTAATTCAACTTTTTAAAAGGCCCTAAACTTCCCGAACTGTAAAGGACCACTTTAGATTTACACCCAAGAGCCTACCCTGAAATCCCCCTAGTATTTTAAAATACCACTCAAATGTATTTTGTCCAGTTAGTGTAGCTTCATCATTTAAAGCAAGGAACTGAAAATGCTTAGATGGGTCAGCACAACCCCATAAACATGGAAGTTTGGTCCTGGCCTTTTAATGAATTCTTAGTAAAATTACAGGTGCAAGCATCCCTGCCCCAGTGAGAATGCTCTCCAGATCACCTGGATGAAAAGGAGCAGGTATTGAGCACGCATAAACACAGTTCAAAACACTTTGCTCAACCACACTCCCACGGGAAACAGCAGTGATAAATTGTAAGTAATAAGTGAAAGTATGACTATACTAATATTTAGGGTTGGTAAATTTTGTGACAGCCACCACGGCCATACAATAAACCCAAGCAAATAAAACTCGGCATAAAGAGTGTTTAAGGTCTGCATGAAAAAGTTAAGCTACCTCTAAGTCGTAAAAAACTCCAGCTGAAATAAAATGATTACACTCCTTGAGGATAAGATTCATATTGTAACAATTTTATATACCCTCCACAATGTTTTGCAGATTTAATAACTAATGAATTGAGTTAAATTTGCCTATACTCTTACAAATCATACTTTCATAAATAACCTTCTAATCCTCAATTCCTCTAAAACATAGAAAAAATTGCCAGTATAAAAAAGCAAGAAAGAAGATATTACCATCTTGTCACTCAAAATATAACTCATTCTTTCTTATACAACTACCTTTGTCAGCATTCTTGCCATTGGACTATCTAGCCCTTGACGCTGTTATAGCATGGCTTGTTGTTAGAGAAGGTAAAGTTTGGAAAAAAGAAGCAGTTATGTAAAGCAATCTTAGAAAATCCTTGAGTTTCCCTTAGAATTTTGTGTCTTCCACATGTTTTTTATTTCACATAGATTAAGTTTGCAGAGTTGTGTCATAATTTCATGAATGTATCTGTCAGAGAGCCCTTTGAAGGCCTATTCAGCTAAGACTTTTTTATTATTTTAATATCATCAAACTTGTTCTCTTTGATGATAATTGAGGAAAAAGAGAAAGACATTCCATATAATACATCAGATGCTTAAGTGCTTTGGGTAGTCATAAGCCTTTTCTCCTATAGCTTCCTAATTAGAAATCCTGCTCCTCAGAGTTTTCTTAAGCTTTCCAACTTGCTGCTTCCATTTTATAAGAATAATAGTCTATTTAGGAAGACTATTATCAAATAAACATCAGAATGATCAGTGGACACCTATTTTAGCCTTGGGATTTATATCATAATTCCCTAAGAATTTATATTTCCAGAAAAGAAATTCAAACTGAAGGTCACAATTACTGTTACTACAGTAATGCTGATAAGATGTGCATTTTAACTAAAAGAAGTTCACAGCTTTTTTTTTTTTTACTTTTCAATAATCCTTGGGACCTTCATAGGAGTGTGCAATGGTCTTGTGGTGTATTTTTAGTTTAAAAGTCTGAGTATAACTGATTACCGCTTGGTAGATAATGTCCAAACTCACTTTTGAATCCAAGTGTTTTCACCTTCATAGAATTTTTTCTTTTAAAAAGGAGTATTTGCTTGTTTCTACTATACTGTAACTATTGGAGCTGCTAGGAGGCCTTTTAAATTTCACCAACAAGTAGGCAGAATGGAGACTAACTGAAGGGTCGATGGGCTTAAAGAAAATAAATAACCTAACAAAGCCAGCAGGCTAATGGCAAAATCAACATTAGGAACCAAGTCACTTTACTTGGGATTAGTGGATACCAAAATGTGCTTTCTCTGAAGCAGCACTTTACCAGGAAATATGAAAATCCACCTTTGTTGTCCTTCAGCTAAAGGGAATAAAATTGTGTACTTTCTGTAATTTTAACCTTGTTATAACAGATGCTACATGAACTCAAGTGGAACTCTGACTGCCTTGAGAGCTCAACAAAATGCATCCCACCATCCATTGCTGCTGCATCAGGGTATTAAAAAGAGAGACAGAAGGAAGAGGCGAGAGCAGCACAAGTTCAACAGTGTGAGGGACTCGGACACAATGGGAGGGAGAAATAAATAAATGTCTGAATGTCATTGAAAGGACAGACAATGAAGGCATATGTAAGAGGCCTGCTAAAGCTTCGGGACCTCAGAAGCCTATTTGTAAGAACTACAGTTTAGAATAGGGAACTTGCAATACAATGCCTGACCTTTATTTCCATACCTGTCTCAAACTTGTCAAAACCTTTGATTGATTTTTCTATGAACATGAATTACTGCTACAATATTCAGTTGAACTACATACATTTCTCAAAGCAGTAATACAATGCTACAGCATAGCTTAACTGTAAGTAATATGGTTTGCTTATATTTAAGTCATTTCTAAGGAAGCCATGCAAACACAGCGAGGAGATCTATTTCTGATGTATTTCCAAGGCTAAAACCAAAAAATGCTGTTAATGCATAAACAGTCAAAAAAATCATGCATTGTGGTTTTACAGGGACTTCTATTTCTAAAGATGATTGTTGCATAAGGGCCTCTGCCTTTATGAAGGGGAATGTAGATTTTAACTAGCTCTGTATTACAATGTTTGTGTTTTGAAAAAAAATCATGTTTCTACACTAAAAAATAAATTCCTAATCAAATCTTTAAAATTAACATTTAGAACAGGGAAAGAAACTTCTGTTGTTTCCTAAGTGTTTTGTTGTTGTTGCTGTTCAGTTTTAAATCATTTTTAGAAGTTTTTTTGAGGTATAATTGATATAAAAATTGTACACCTTTAATATATTCACTTGGATGAGTTTGGACATGTGTGCATATACCAATACCGTCATCACAACCAAGGTACTGAACATACTTACTCACCTCCAAAAATTTTTTTTCTTTTTTAATGGTGGTAGTATATTTTTAAGAATTCAGCCTTCGAGCAGAGTACTAAGGACCTTCAATAACAAATGGGAAAGTAAATGAACTAAGTCCATTTAAAGGGTGAGCTCTCAGTGAGATATTCAAGTTATGACCAAATCCTCAAGAGGCTTGTAAACTGACTGTGGGTTTCCAGTTTGGTTATTCACAGATAGGCCTTCATTTGTTCATTCACCTATTCATTCATATATCTACTCATTCATTCTCAAGAAGAGGTATTTGTTTGTATCTCACCATGTGGATGAGCAGGTGGTCAGTTCCCACTTCATTTGCCATTAAGTGTACTCATGCTTGAGCTCCAGGATGATATTTTCTCTCACTTTGCTTCATTACCAAAGTGGCTATCAAGATTCCCTCCTCTACCTTCTTTTTCATTTTTTAATGTTGAAGACCTGGAGTTAATTTCTCGACTTCTTTAGTAGCACATGCATATATATACCACTCAAGGCCTGTTGGATTAAACTGTTAAATTTGTCATCTAGCTAATGTTTTCTCAGAACCAGACAAATTAAACAGATTCAATTGTTGAAATTATTTCAAAAGACGAACAATCACAGAATGTAAATAAAATACAGAAAGTAGGGAACATGGGTAACTAAATCTCCTAGGAAACATTTGCAGAAGATGGTAAAGTATCCAGTCTCGTTGTTATAAATGAATTTCAAAGAATCTCAGAGCAGCTTTACAAAATTTTACGGCACTAACAAATGGCAGCCAACCTTTGTAGTCAAAATACTCCACCATCCTTTGTACCTCCTTAAATTGAGCCAATTTCTGCTTACACAGAAAATTTGTCTGGAAAACATTGCTTAGAATATGCAAGCACATTAATCTGGAAGCCACAAGAGAAGCTTGCTTCAGAAAACTTCTTAATATTTTTCTTGTGAGTTATTCTCTTTACGCTTTTCACATTACAGTATTACCAAGTTATCATAAGGTATTTTCTTCACTGCCAGAGCAAGATAAGACTCTAGTAGTTGCTGGGAACGATGCATTGTCTAAATACAGGTTCACATTCTCACAGTGATTCTGGAATTATAAACACAGATGAGATCACTGCTGTCAGATCACTGGGATTAAGACTCAACTTCTCTACTCACTGGCCATATAAATATAGATACAGTACTCAAATCCTCTGAGGCTTAGCTAATTATCGGTTAATTTGGTCTACACTTACCACATTAACTATTTGAAAGGATTCATTGATAAAACATGTGCTGAGAACAGTTCCTGACTCATAATGATTATTAAGGCAATATTTACCAATATGTGACTTTAAAACAGATGCTACTATTAGATAATAATTCATACTATACATTCAATATTTAAACAACAATTATAATTTTGTGAAGTAAATTTTGCACTCAAACAAAATCTAATTCTGTAATTATTTTCTGCAATATTGGGTCATAGAACCAACAAATAATATATGACTGGGTTAGACATATGTATTTACTTATGCAATTAGTAATAAAATTCTTCACTCATTCCTAGATTTGAATCCCAGATGCTCTGCATAGCAGCTGTATAGTCTTGGACAAGTTGCTTAATCTGTCTGTGCCTCGATTTCCTCATTTGTACTTTAATTTTCTTATGTGGCAAATATAAAACTACTTAACTCAGAGCTATGAGGTCAGTTTTATCTGAGAGAATCCAGAATAAAATACTTAACACACATTTCCTAGCATTCAACATGCATAATAGATACTCAAGGAAATTTTGGATCTCTGTACATGATTAATATATTAAATCCTCAAACTGACTATTATGTCTGAAAATGCATGTTTTTATGTCACTGTACCTCTCATTGCACTTGGCATAGTGCTGTGAATACATTTGTTATTTGTATGTTCTTTCTACCATACAATTCTGCCACTCCAATTAGCATATTGTGTTGGAAAACAATTGAGTGCTTGCTTTATGTTTTACTAAATTTGTACGGAACTACACTGACACTTCCTTGCCTTCAGATGCTGGGACTCACTGGTTGCTTTCTAGTTCTCAGGAGTCTCTATGTGACTCTGTCCTTTATACTTGCCCTGCAACATCACCCTCAGCCCTAGACAAAGCCAACATCATTTTTAAAAACCTTCAAATACGTCTGTAATTCACTCTATGAATGTTCTCATTCTATCAAAACCCTGACCTCACTAACTCAATGGAGCAATATAGGATGATAAAGTAGTTTACATGAAAGTCATAGCAAGTTTGCTTTGTTTATTCATCCAAACGTATGTTTTAAAAGACGAGGCTTTTATCTGAAACAAATAGAATTATAATTTTAAATTTCAAATAATGTGACTAATAGATTATGAATTCATTTCCAAATATAGAAATAATTAAAACACTTAGGGGTATAGAAAAAGTAAGTGCTGTATCTATTTTTTCTTATATATATAATATACATTATATATATCATATATTATCCAGGCTAATATATATTATATGACATATAATTATATATATCATATATAATATATATAGTATGATATATTATATATCATATATATGATATATATCATGTATAATTATTACATATAATTACATATATCATATATTATATTATATGTTAGCCAGGCTAATTTTTTGTATTTTTAGTACAGACAGGGTTTCACCATGTTATCCAGGATGGTCTCCATCTCCTGACCTCGTGATCCACCCATCTCGGCCTCCCAAAGTGCTGGGATTACAGGCATGAGCCCCCGGCCCAGCCCCGAATTTAGTATTTTTAATATCAACTGAGGGATTTAAGGCTATTATAAATTTCCAATTTTGATTTTCCTCTTCTATTTATAACTCACTTAATTTGACAGTATACACTGTGATGTATCCCCATATATCAAACATTTAAAAATATATTTGCAACCAAAGCAAAGATTATATATACATACACATATACATACTTTTTTTTTTTTTTTTTTTTGAGATGGAGTCTTGCTCTGTCGCCCAGGCTGGAGCACAGCGGTGCAATCTCTGCTCACTGCAAGCTCCATCTCCCGGGTTCACACCATTCTCCTGCCTCAGCCTCCCAAGTAGCTGGGACTACAGGCACACGCCACCACGCATGACTAATTTTTTGTATTTTTAGTAGAGACGGGGTTTTACTGTGTTAGCCAGGATGGTCTCCATCTCCTGACCTCGTGATGCGCCCGCCTCGGCCTTCCAAAGTGCTGGGATTACAGGCGTGAGCCACTGCGCCCAGTGTTTTACTAATACCACAGAGGTAAAATCTGCTGCTATTTCTTGATCAAGAGTAAACAAGTTGACTTCACAGCAGTTGATCTAATTTTCTTCCCCATTCATTCAATGGTATTTTTTGATTATTATGGAATATATTGAATTAGATAATAAGTCCTTTTTCTTTTTTTTTCAGAAATGGTTTCTCTCTGTTGCTGAGGCTGGAGTGCAGCGGCACTATCTCAGCTCACTGCAGCCTCTGCCTCCTGGGCTCAGGAAATCCTTCTACCTCAGCCTCCTGAGTAGCTGGGACTACAGGTGAGCACCACCATGTCCACCTATATAATTTTTTTTTTCTTTTTTTGTGTGTAGAAACAGGGTTTCACTGTGTTGCCTAGGTTGATCTCAAACTCCTGGGCTCACACCATCCACCCGCTCAGCATCCCAAAATTCTGGGATTACAGGTGTAAGCCACTGCACCTGGCTGACAAGGCTTTTTATTATAGGTTGTTCTTACTGTTTTATTTACTTGGTTTGCTGGTTGCCTTTCAAGGTAAGTTTGACATATAAGGTGGTATAATGTTTAAAGGTCAAGTTATAGAGGTAGCTACATTGAAGTTCAAATCCAGAGCCAAGTTACTTAGACTAAGGACCTGTTTTTTTCCCTTATAAAATTAAAGTGCATAGCCACTTCATAGGTTTGTAATAAGAATTAATATGATCATGCTGTCACACAGTTGCAAAGAGATACTAAAACTTGGCCCTGCCAAAAAATATTAGCTATTGCCATTAGGATTGTTCTCCTTAATACCTAAGGCATTTGCTGACAATCAGGTTACTCATCACATCCTTCCAGGAAAAATATTTAAAAATGTTTAAAACTTAGGAGCTACTTTTAAAATTTAATTTTCAGACCTGACTTAATGCAGCTGAGGAAGAGAGGTGGTAGCTGATTGGTGATAGATGTAGAGATCCTTAATGGTATAAGAGTGTGAGAACGTGAAGCATGATAGGATATATTATTCATGCAGATTGCAAATACATATAAAAATTATATTTATCATTCATTTAAGTAAAATTCAACATTGTTTTCTTCAAAGAAGAAATTACACCTTTCACTCTACCTATTTAACTCTGGGAAATTTTACAAATTGAGCGTGCCATTGTTTAGTATGAATTCCTTTATGTCAGCTACCCTGCTAACTTTGCCTTTGGCATGATGAGCAGAAAGAAAAGAAACAGAATGATTAGTTCTGGAATATGAAAAAGTGTCCAAGAAGAGGAGTAGTCTTGAGAAGTAGGGAACAGGATGAAATCACTAGGGGACAGAACGGTAGGAGGGAGCGGGACCAGACAAGCACTGAAATCTGCATGCACATGTAACCGTCTAAAATAGTCATCCAGCACGCAGACTCTAGGTCAAGATAACCAAGATGAATTGCAACTTCTCCACAAGCAACATGACTTTAGGTAAGGTATTTAACTTTTCTGTGTCTTAGTTTCTTCAACTGATAAATAAAAATGGTGGTCATATCTACTTCATAAAATTGTGATAACTAAACTGATTAATATATATAATGAATAGTGTTTGGCATTTAGCTTAATAAGACATTTCATTAAAATATTAGCTACTTTTGTTAGCTAGCAACTCACAATTTTGCCTCAAGCTGACCCCATATCTAGGGTTAGGTTTTGAAAGAAACTCATCACCATCAGAAGTAGGTCTGGAGTTATAAAGGAAAGCTTAAAGACACAGAAGTATGTGCAACACCTATTTACAAAGAATCCATTGGAAAACCCCCATTGAGCCCAGGTAGATGGCACATGTCCCCTTTGGGTATGTAATTCAGTTCCCTGAGGGTCATACTGTCTTTGTTCCCAAGGCAAACTTTTTAATAATTGTGATGCCACTCAATGGTCATGTTCACTTACTTTATGGGTACATTTGAAGTTGAGTGCATTTCACTTAAAAACCAAAGGCATATAATGATAATATGTTATAGAGGAAAAATTATTGATTTTTGTAAATAGGCCGATCTTGTTTGTATTCTAGCTCCATCACTTACTAATTTTGTGATATAAGTAATTTGTATCCTACCTGAGCCTGTGTTTCCTCTACAATATGAGATAATTTTTACTCTGAAGTATTGTTATGAGGGTTAAATATAAATTACTTTCTGGTTTATGATGTTGGTATATACTACTTCTATGCATGATAGTTGTTTTTATGAATAAGACTTTAACAGTAAGCCATAGAAAAATATAATGTAAGACTGATTCTTAGAATCTACCAAAACAAGTTGTAAAAATGACTTAAAGAAACATCTAGGATGGCAGTGACTAACGTTTTGAAAAGCTTTATTTTTCCATTGAGAACCATAGCCCAACACAGTGTCTGTGCTTCAGCGTTCCTCTTGTCAGGAAGGATATCTGTGATGCATCGACTAACTCTAATAATTTTTATTCTTAAGACACAACATATTTCTCAGCACAGTACATAAGGTCTTTGTGCTCATGTCAGCATTAGAGCTAAATTTCTGGGAAAGAAGTAGAGAAACCGCCCATTTCTATAGACATCAAAACACCAAAGTAAAAGTGAAAATTAAGGTACACACAGCAGACTTTTTCTTTTTAAATGCCTGAACTTAAAAGTATACCTATCAGGAAACATCCAACTCACAAATTACTTTAAATGTTTTTAAAACAGTGTGCTTGTTTTATAACAACAGATTCATGCTGTTTACCTAATATCCCCCAGTGGTTGCTTTGTGGAGCTCAGTGCCATCCTTGGAGATCATGGGCAATAAAAAGCATTTCTTCTGCACCAGTAAGACAAAAACAAACTGACTACTTCTCACATAAACCTTGGAGGGCTCCCCTCAGTGGGCTTAGTGATCAGCAAATCATGTCAAATAAGCCTTTTTGTTATTTTTGACATAATAGTGTTCCTGGCAGGCAGTACTCAAGAATTCACAGATTCTTAGCTTTAACATAAATTCAATGTACTCTCTTTTATTAAGTCAAGCTGTTTATTCACAGTAGTTCTTAGGTCTACGCTTCATTTTACACACATATGTGGATGTAATAGCTTTTTCCTTAGAACTTTTAAAAAACAGAATTCAGTAAAAGTCCTATATTTGTATTTTCTATATGCCAAGAACAGATAATCATCATTAATGTGAACCAAATTTCAACTGAGGAACTGAAATTAGGAGGAACTGAAAAACACCTGAAATAAATCTGCAAGTAATAAAGGGGAAAGTTTACTTTAGAATTAATGTGTCAAAAATGGGAAAATTGGCTGGGCGCAGTGGCTCACGCTTGTAATCCCAGCCCTTTGGGAGGCTGAGGCATGCAGATCACCAGAGGTCAGGAGTTCGAGACCTGCGTGGCCGACATGGTGAAACTCTGTCTCTACTAAAATACAAAAATTAGCCGGGCATGGTGGCACATGCCTGTGGTTCCAGCTACTCGGGAGGCTAAGGCAGGAGAATTGCTTGAACCTGGGAGGCAGAGGTTGCAGTGAGCCAAGATCATACCACTGCACTCCAACCTGGGCGACAGAGTGAGACTCCATAAAAATAAATAAATAAATAGATAAAACTTTTTAAAAAGTCATTGCTTTATTTTTTAAAAATTAATAGTTTCAAATGTATACATGTAAAATCTAACTGGGAATACTTTTTATCTACTTGTAGCCCAAGATTAAGTTTAATCTTAATTACTGGGAGGTTTGCACAATAGAGTACATATTTACGTTAATCTGTACGACTAAAAGCCTCATTGTCAATGGGACTATGTCATCATTATCACATTCATGAATCTCCTAATTATAACCTGCACAGATGGTCTATCTACAGGGCTCTGAGATAAGAAACTTGCTGTCTGTCTACAGAGGCAGCCGTTTTCACTTCCAGATAGTTCTGAATATTTGGAAGTACTTGCTGATTTAGAGTCAAATTATGTCTTGCTGTAACATCCATAATTTCTGAACTTACATTTGAGATAAACTAAGATTAGACTAAACCATGCCTTCAAATGACAGACTCTCAAAAATGTGATGCAATTTATGTGCCAAAACTATCCTATCTTGCCATTTTCCTCCATTTTTTAGGAAAAACATGGTCCTAGTTAGCCACACTTGACAATATTATTTTAAACCACTATGTCATTTGGATGTCCTATATTTGAACACTCTTAAGTGTCTTCCTGTTAAAATATGCATAACAACTGCACATCCAGAATACCCTACTTGGAGAAAAACATAGCTCTCATTAACTTTGTCCAGACATTCAACTTATAAGAGAAAATCATTCTTTTCCTTGCAGCCAAATTACTCTGCTAAATTGTTTTTAGGCAGGATTAATAAACTTTTACTGTAAAGGGAAAGAGGCTGATTTTAGGTTTTGTGGGCCATATAATCTCTATACAACTATTCAACTCTGCTGTTGCAGTGAGAAAGCACTTATAGACAATACACAAATGAATGAATGTGTCCGTGCTGCAATAAAACTATTTACAAAACCAGTCTATTGGCTGGATATGGCTTGCAGGCCATAATTTGCCAACCCTTGGTTGACAGCCTAGCTAGCTAAACACTGCTCGTTGTAGTAAAATCTTGCTTTTTAAAACATATGTCTCTCATCCTAGCATTGTCATTACATGTGTGTGGTTTATTGTTAAATACGTAATATTTGAGGGTCTTTCCTATTTAGTTTTATTGACTAACAGCTGTTTCATAATTATAATGAACAGACATCTATATTGGTTTTTATTTTATCATTCAACCTATTAGCTAATCCTTAGAGTTGTTTCATTTTTCATGTGTTTGACAGATGAACATGTCTAAGACAATGATGAAAATGTCACCAGAATATAAACAAAAAATGAATTTTTCAGGTTAAAACCATTTTATTTGTTAGTAATATGTAAGTATATCAATTAATCATTAAATAATTTACCAAATTATTCCATTACCTAATCCATATTGCTCCTTCATGTCCAAAAGAATACAGTAAGGTACATTACCAAATACATACCTCTGACTTTAGTGGACATGCAATGTATTACTAGAGGATCCTGATATCTGTCTTTCTTAAAGAAATTAAACTCATCCCTAGTGATTATACTTTCTTCATCTAACACTATAACATTTGGAAAAAAAAAGTCTAATAATTAACACTAGATTTACAGAGTACTTTTAGATACTTTTCTAAAATTATCTGAAAAATTCAGCCAGAATCAGTATAAAATTCACATCTGAGCTTATGGAAGCCAACTTTATTCCACTCTAAAAGGACACAATTTTGTATTTTCAGTTTTATCTTTTAAAACGTTTTAACAGGCCGGGCGCGGTGGCTCAAGCCTGTAATCCCAGCACTTTGGGAGGCCGAGACGGGCGGATCACGAGGTCAGGAGATCGAGACCATCCTGGCTAACACAATGAAACCCCGTCTCCACTAAAAATTCAAAAAAATTAGCCGGGCGTGGTGGCGGCGCCTGTAGTCCCAGCTACTCGGGAGGCTGAGGCAGGAGAATGGCGGGAACCCGGGAGGCGGAGCTTGCAGTGAGCCGAGATCGCGCCACTGCACTCCAGCCTGGGCGACAGAGCAAGACTCCGCCTCAGAAAAAAAAAACAAAAACAAACAAACAAAAAAAAAACGTTTTAACATACAGGTAGTGGAGACGTTACTAAAGCTTAGATAGGAACATATTTGTCATCTCAGTTACAAAGGCCATAGATGGGGCAGATCTGCAGGATGCAAAAACTTTCCTTTTTCTCACCTCATAGTAGCCATATGGCTACTGCAATTCTCTGGTTTCATGTGCTTACAAAATGTCCTTTAGTTAAAAACAAAAAGAGAGAAAGAAAGAGAAAGAAGGAAAAAAAGATAGAGAAAAAATAATTTCTTCATGTGTCTATTTAAATTAACAAAGATGTGAATTGTCCCAGACTTCCTTGTGATGATTAATTTCATGTGTCAGTTTTACTGGGCTAAGGGTTGCCCACATGGCTGATAAAACATTATTTCCGAGTGTGTCTGTGTTTCCAGAGAAATCAGCATTTGAAGAGGTAGACTGAGTGAAGATCATCCTCACCAATATCTATGGGCATCCTTCAATCTATTCAGAGCCCAAATAAAACAAGAAGGCAGAGGAAGCGTAAATTTAATCTGTCTTCTTGAGCTGGGACATCCATCTTCTCTTGTCCTCCGATATTGGAACACCTGGTTCTCAGACTTTTGGGCTTAGGTTGAACTATATCACTAACTTTCCTGGGTCTCCATCATGCAGGCAGGAGATTGTGGAACTTCTCAGCCTCGACATCCTTTGAGTCAATTCCTCCCAAGAATTATCTTCTTCTAGTTATCTCTGTCTCTATCTCTATCTATCTCATCTGTATCAGTATCTGTATCTCTGTGTCATCTATATCTATCTCTATCATCTGTATCTTTATCTCATCTATCTCTATCTCTATCTCTACCTCTATGTCTACATCTATCTTAGTTATCTATCTCAGCTATGGTTCTGTTTCTCTGGGGAACCTTAACTAATATAGCCCCTAATAGGCCTTATCTTACGACTCACTTGCCAGCTTACCATGATTATAACCAAGTTGATCGCTTCAAAGGAATACTAAATAACATATATTGTTTACATTAAGACTTAGCTAGCCACCCTCCTCAAGCTGAATCTGGCCCGATACCTCACTTAGTATAGCAAGCAGACTATATGTAGATTATACATTTTTTACTCACTGAAAAAAACCCAAAGAATAACTTATCATGACATGTTAAAATTATATTAAATGTAAATTTTGATATATAAATAAAATTTTATTAGAACACTTATATTTGTTCATTTACATTTACATTCTTTGTCTATGGCTACTTTTATATTAATGCAGCAGAGTTTGTTAGTTGACAGAAACAGGCTGATAAAGACCAACACTTTTACAATATGCTCCTTTACAAAAAAAAAAAAAAAAAAAAAAATTGACCCTTGGTTTAGACTGAACAATAATCCCATGGGAGGATTTTATTGATTTTCATTTGTAGCCAACCAAACACTTTTTTTTTCTTGGCTAGGATAAATTTAGAACATCTATATCCTTCCTTAAAATAGCCTCACATCCTTGAAAGTCTGATTCTCTCATAACTATATTTTTGTCTCTACTGTTAAAATTTGAGCTCATTCTCTTCAGAAATAAAGAGAGTAACAAAATAGAAACTAAGCAGTCCCATTTTTATTTTACCATTTATGAGGGCCTATACCACCTGGTGGTGGTTTAGTATGTATTTAACAACCAGTACACTAAGAAAAACTGCTGTATTTTTAGTTTGCTTAATTTAGTGGTGTTGAATATTTCCTCTATGACCAATTTTGGCCTACAAACACGATTTCTTTGAATTCAAAGGTGGGAGGAGATGAGCACTGTGTGCTCCTATGAGGAGTTCCATCTGTCTCAAACATAAACACTGTTAATATCACTTTGCTCTAGACATGTGATTCTCCTTGATAATGCTTCTTGCATTAACCACAATATAAGTTACAATCCTTATCATTGATGAAAACTCAATTTGTATAGGCCTCTTGATAATATTTTAATATGTATACATTTTATAATGATTTGTATTGATATTTTTTCTTTTTCTTTTATACATTTTGTTGTTGTTGTTGTTGTTTATTTATATAGTCAGTTTTCACATTAAATTGGAGAAAAACTGACATTGTTCAATTCACACCCAGGGAAATTCTGTGTGAAAGATATCGTATTATATTTCTTTTAATGCTCTAAACAATGTTGTGAGGTAAGTGTTATCTCTGATTTGCACATGAAGAAACACATTCCCAGATTGATAAATTGCCCAGTCTCACACAGGGAATAAATTGGATCACAGGAGTTCTACATAGATAGACCTGTATGACTTCACAGAGTGAAATGGACAGATGAACAATTCACTTTCCAGGAGAAATCACAGGACAATGGATATCAGAAGAAACGATGGGACCAGGGTAATATTGGATGTTTTGTATATGAAAAACTAATTTGGGCAACAAATAAGTGTATAAAGTCACTGAAGCAAAATATATATTACCAAATCTAAAAGAAAATATGCTATTAGTAGGCCATGGCTACATTATAAAAAACATTTCATTTCACATAAAGTACTAATACTACACTATGACTATGAGTTAATATTAAAACATTGACCACATAGGAAATAGGAGAAACAAGTAACACACTGTGGAAAGCAAAGAAAATGACTGCAAGATGCAGCCATCACCACCATCTCCTGGCCACATAGGGGCCTCCTCAGAAGCTTAGATGAACAAAGGGAAGAGACTGGCGTTATTACAATTAAAACTCAGAGTAAAAGCCTTCCTAGGCTGAGACTAGATCTCTGAGGGAGAGATATGATCCAACTGCTGCTGTTACCTCTGAAGAGGTACTTTCTGAGGCTCTGAAAAAATTGGTAAACTGCAACAATTACTGTTCCTACGGCAAGGGGATGTTCTTGGGAGAATATCGCAAGGACAGCAAATAAACAAGAAAAGGAGGTCTATTCTTCCATTCTCTTGCCTTTCTATGTTTCCCTAGTACCTCCCAATAGCAGAACTTAGCAGGATCCCACTAGAAGGAACTTGGAAGACGTAGCTTGCTGATCCTCATCATGGTATCATAGCAAATTTATTGCAGAGAAATGTGGCTAAAGATCAAGATTATTAGTAAATCAATTTTCTTACCTAATTTTTAATCTGTATTGATTTCTTATAACATAAATATCTGTGATTATAGAGAACTCAGTATTTTCTTTTTCTTCTGCAGCAGTATTTCAATCTTTTTTGAAGTTCTACCTCTCTTTTGCTTCTAGTTCACACCACGTGAGAGCAATTGACCTAATTATCATGGGCAGTGGTCATAATATATCTCAACCTGTCCAAAATAAAGATGCTACCCCATTAATCATGTGGTTTATTTTGTAATATGATCCAACCTAGTCTAATGAGAAACTTAACTAGAAATTTTGTTGAAATTATTGAGTAAAACAATATTCATTCATTTTCTGAAAAAGTAGCTTAGCTAGTAAGATACAAGATCACTGCTACTAGTGGCCATCTTGATGTGGAACAACACTGAGAATATTTCTTCAGGTAATCCTACATGAAATGTGTGCAAAACAGAAAAGAGAAAGTTACAATGAGAAATTTTACATACTGTATTCAGTAGAGCCTGAGGGTAGCTCTAAATCTAGATGCTTAAGAATACTACTGATAATAAATAATACTCATACAGCACATACTATGTGCTAAGCATTCTTTCCTGTACTTTATAAGATTAATATCTAATTAGTATCTAATATTCACAAGGACTGTATGAGATAGATATTGTCCAGTTTTGTTATGCCCTGCAAATAAAATGCCCTGACAAATTATATTCTCTCAATCATCTTTCTTTTGTTTGCAATCAACATTTTATATGTATTCACTTATTATGTATCACTGCTTTGATTCCTCAGAATTTATTTAGAGGTATACAAATATTTTGCTACTATAGGAATTAGCAAAAATTTAAGGTTAAACTTTCAAAAATGTTATTGCCCTCATCATACTGTAACAAGAATTAGTAATCAATGATACACTAAGGATTAAAGTCAAGTCCTAGAAAAATCCCATAGTTAAAATATTAAATAATATTAAGTGACACAGTTTGGTCCCAAGTACATATTTCTGAAGAAAATATATTTTTCTTATGAAAATTTCTACAAGATTTGATAAATTGAGATATTCCAATTCCATCAGTTGAGAACATGGTTTCTTATTTTTTGATCTCTGTTGGTTTGTAAAGTTTGTTTTGTCTGAAATTAGGATTGCAACCCCTTTGCAAATAATTCCTCAGGTAGCTCATCTAAGCTCTGAAAGGCTACAATAGCTCTCAAAATCTCAACAGAGGGAAATAAAATACTTCACAGTTGTAATGATTTTCTCTTTATATACTTTCTGCAAAAGTATAGTGAGAATACTAAGTATTTGGGAAGTGATTTGAAAGTTCATAACTATTAAAAATTGCAAGAATTTTTATGGAGCATATTTATGTCAGAAATCAGTATCAAAGCCTGAAAAAAGTCTTAAATGTCTACATAATTCTCACATTATATATATATATATATATAATTTTACATATATATATGTAAAAATAAGAAAGTTGGCCAAAGTTGCTCATATTAAACATGTTCCAATTACTACCTTACTTTAAACAAGAACCTTATAAATTCCTAAAATATATAAAATGTAAGGAATGGTACAAATAATGCTTCACTTCTTGGAGATGAAGTGAAGATGAAACATAAACCCTATTTATTTATCCCAATTATTCCATGTTCACATACTCACAAAGGACACTATTCTGTCACCATTTAACCCTGTTCCCCAAAATCTCCTCTCAAATGCAGTTTCAAAAAGAGCAAAACTGTGCAAATTAAAATGTCATGATGTTACCAAACATGCTATGAAATTATAGACATCTTCTCCCAATGCTTACCCCTCC